>NW_006408553.1:19074628-19084377 GCF_000296735.1 Chrysochloris asiatica | reverse complement strand
AATAGTGGTATTAACTGGTCTTCCTTTTAGGCATATGGATATTATCCTAGCACATACAGCATTGTACTTCATTACTGATCTTGACATGTTCTTTGTGATGATGAATGTGATGTCATTACTCTTCAATTTGTCATTCTTGGCACAATAAACTAAGTGATTGTCAGAATCAAAATGGCCAATACCAGTCTATTTCAGCTAAAGCCTAGGATGTCAATGATTTATATATTCCATTTCATTTTGGCGATTTCCAAATGGCCATTACCAGTCTATTTCAACTAAAGCCTAGGATGTCAATGATTTATACATTCCATTTCATTTTGGTGATTTCCACTTTTTCCTAGATTCATATTTAATACATTCTATGTCATGATTATTAGTGGATGTTTACACCTGCTTCTCTTTATTTTGAGTTGTGACCCATCAGCAAATGAAGTTCTTAAGATTTAGCTCCATTCATGTCATCACCGTCAACTATATTTTGAGGAGGCAGTTCTTTCCCAGTCACATTTTGAGTGCCTTCTAACCTAAGTGGCTTGTTTTCTGGCGTTCCATCTGACAATATTCTGGTGCTATTCATAATATTTCAATAGTCAATATTTTGGTGCCATCTGATAGTGTTGCACTGCTATTCATAAGGTTTTCAGTAACTAAATATTTGAAGTCGTCTGTGTCTCCATCTTCCTGTAAATGTTGTTGTTGTGTTGTTGTCAGGTGCCATCGAGTCAGAACCGACTCATAGCGACCCTATGCACAGCAGAACGAAACAATGTTCGATCCTGGGCCAACCTCACTACCGCTGCCACACCTGAGATCATCAATGATGCCACCTGGCTGATCCATCTCGTTGGGGGTCTTCCTCTTTTTCTCTGACCCTCCACCCTACCCAGCATGACATCCTTCTCCAGTGATTGTTTCCTCCAGACAATATGTCCAAAGTAGGAGAGACGAAGTTTAGCCATCCTGGCCTCCAAGGAGCACTCTGGCTGCACTTCTTCCAAAACAGATTTATTGGTTCTTTTGGCAGTCCATGGCACTTTCAGTATTCTCCTCCAACACCACAACTCAAAGGCATCAATTCTTCTACGATCCTCCTTATTCACTGTCCAGCTTTCGCATCCATATGAGGCTATTGAAAACACAATGGCCTGGGTCAGGCGCACCCTAGTCCTCAAGCTGACATCTCTACTCTTCAACACTTTAAAAAGTTCCTGTGCAGCAGATTTGCCCAGTGCAATACGTCGTCTGATCTCTTGACCGCTACTTCCGCGAGTGTTGATAGTTGATCCAAGAAGAATGAAGTCCTTGACAACTTCAATCTTTTCTCCATTGATAACAATGTTGCTTATTGGTCCAGTGGTGAGGATTTTTGTTTTCTTGACATTGAGACGCAATCCATATCGAAGGCTGTGCTCTTTAATCTTCATAAGTAAATGTTTCAAGTCCTCTTCACTCTCAGCGATCAAGGTTGTATCATCTGCATATCGCAGGTTGTTAATGAGTCTTCCTCCAATCCTGATGCCACGTTTTTCTTCATAGAACCCAGCTTCTCGTATTATTTGCTCAGCATACAGGTTGAATAAGTATGGTGAAAGAATACAACCCTGTCTCACACCTTTCCCAATTTTAAAACATTCAGTGTTCCCATGTTCTGTTCGAACAACTGCTTCTTGATCTAGGTACAGATTTCTTAGAAGTACAATTAAGTGTTCTGGAATACTCATACTTCTCAATGTTGTCCATAGCTTGTCATGATCCACACAATCGAAAGCCTTTGCGTAGTCAATAAAGCACAGGTAAACATCCTTCTGATATTCTCTGCTTTCAGCCAAGATCCATCGGACATCAGCAATGATATCTCTCGTTCCACGGCCTCTTCTGAATCCAGCTTGAACCTCTGGAAGTTCTCTGTCAATGTATGATTGCAGCCGTTTCTGTATTACCTTTAGCAAAACTTTGCTCGCTTGAGATATCAAAGAGATTGTCCGATGATTTCCGCATTCCGTTGGGTCACCTCTCTTTGGAATGGGCACAAACATTGATCTCTTCCAATCAGTCGGCCAGACAGTTGTCTTCCAAATTTCTTGGCAGAGATGAGTGAGTGCCTCCTGTGCTGCCTCACTTTCCTGAAAGATTTCAATAATATTTCCTATAAATAGAATATTTGAATTGGGGCAAATACCTTAACAACACTTATCCAATCTTTAGTATCCTAGAAATTACAATAATTTACTGACTTATCAAAAACCCAGACTATACAAAGTAGAGTGTGAAAGTAATAAGAAAATAAAACATGTTCATATCTTTGTTGTTGTTAACTGACATCAGTTTGGTTCTGACTTATAGCATCACTGGATAAGTTCCTGAAGAGTGACTGGTGGACTTGAAATGCTGACCTTACAAGTAGCAGTCCAGTGTTTATCCTACAGCACCACACAAAAATTCCTTAGACAACTTAAAACCATGCTGTTAGAAAAAAATTTTTTATGTCTATGAAAGCAAAGTTTTAAATTTAAGTTATCAAAGTAGTGATCTGGATTTAATTTATTATGCACTTTCAGAGAACTCTATATGCAGGAAAGCTCTAATGAAACATTGTTCAGATTTCTTGGGCCATCAGCATAGAAATGCCAGATGAGCAAATACACTCATTTCCAGACTCTCTTTTAGGTGCATTCTTGACTCTTTATAATGCTTTATAAAATAACTGTGGATGCCTATGCTTTTTGACAAGACTTTTTCAATTCCTACAACCTTATTCCATACCACATAAAAATATAGTATCTGCTCCACGACTTATTTTGTAAAAAGACAGTTTCTGAGCCATGATACCTGGCTATGCTGTAAATCAAAACCACCAAAAAAAATCACCCTCAGAAACTTGAACTACCAGTAAATGTTTTGTATTTTTGCTTCATTCATATTTTTTCTATCAATTGAAACATTGAAAAATGTCTCCAAAAATTTTGGCTTGTTTTTCTAATACAACCCCTATGTTTTTTATCATTTTTTTTTTTTTTTTGGAACTTGACCTCAGAATAAACTTTTCATTTGTGTATGTGTGTTGTTTTTAATTTTCACTTCAAAGTAGGCTAATCTTACCATAAAAAGTAGTTCAAGATTAAAATATATATGATATCTAGAGGGTTGTGTTTGCTGTCCTGGGAATCTATTACCTAACAATGCATAAAGATAGACCTGAAAGCTTAAGAGCAAATAGCTTCTTGTCTTTTTTCTTCTGTATTTATGGGATAAAAATAATACAAAACTATGAGAGGAAACAGCAATAATTATTAAGTGGCAGAATACCTATATTGGTGCTCACACTAAAAACAGAGCTTATTGAGATTAGAAAGTTCACTGTAGCACCTGATACTTCCCTGTCCCCATCTCCATGGTTGTTATGTTGTTAAGTGCCCTGAGTCAGTTCTAACTCACAGAGCCCCTGTATTCAGTTTCCAAGGAGTAACTGGGGATTTGAACTGCCTATTTCCTCATTGTGTTCCCTGATCTGTTTGCTTAGCTTTGTTGCCCTTCCTGCCTTCCTAACTTTGCTTTGGGGCATATGCTGCCCTTTGAGTCTTATATGATTGATTGCTCTGATGAGCTAGTTCCTCCCAGGTGTTGTTCTTCACTTTATAGGCCTATCTTTTATGTGGGTTAAAGAGTATCTTCATGAGCAGTTTCAGCTCTAAGTTATTAAGGGTATCTCAGGGATATAGTCTAGGAGTTCTCCTGATCTCTAACATACCAGTAAATCTGATCTTTTATAAGAATTGTATTGTGTTCTACATTTTCTCCTATTCTATCTGGAACTCTCTCCTATGATACCAGTCAGGGCAGTCAGTGGTGGTGACCATGCACCATCTAATTCTCTGGTCTCGAGTTAATAGAGATTGTGTTTCATATGGTCAGTTAGTTCTTTGGACTACTTTTTCTCCTTCGGTTTTGGGTTTTCTTCACTTTTCTTTGCTTGAGACAGGAAGAGACCAATCAATAGGTATAATGCATACAGTTTCTTTAAAGATTTTAATACCCCAGTTGCTACTCACCAAAGTAAGATGCAGAACCTTGTATTTATGAACTATGTTATGTCAGTTGGCTTAGATGTCCCTCAGACCATAGTTCGTAGCCCTTTAGCCTACTATCTGAGTTATAAGTGGTGTTTGTTACGGCTAAAAGGTTTGTATATCTGTGTCCCTTGCACATTCTTTTTATATATACGGATATATTTGTAGCAAATGCAAATATATATGTAGGGATTTCTACTTCCAACACTGGGCACTTAGAATTATTCCCATACACTTTTCCACCACTGTTCAGTTTACATAACTACCTTTGTTTCCACTCTCAAATTATTGTTTATTATTTTTGTTGTTGTGGGATTCTATATGTAATTGTATTTATCACTGTTGTCTTTTACTCTTTTTTTTTTTTTTTTTAAAGCTTTTATTGTGAATTGAGGAATAGTTTACATGGGAGAACATCAGTTTTGCACTCATCCTATTGTGCTTTTTTTCATTGCAATGATTACAATCCCCCCCATGAATCATCATTTATAGTATTTCATTCCATTCCCTCTGTTTTTGTTTTTGTTTTTATGTACACAAAAATACTCAGGAATAAACAACCAACCAAAGGGCACATTCTGGAAGCTGCCTCCTGGATGCCAAAACACAGCCTTTCTCTTTCCGTGAGTCTAAAGCCCACAACTGCTCTATTTCTCCATGCCATCACCTCTGTCACCATTTCTGGTGTCGCTTCTTCTCTGGTTAGGTTCCCATGTTCTGCTCATGCTCTTCTCTCTTGATGATATTAGGGTCCGATGTTCTTGGAATCTAAAATTAACTACTCCTGCCTTTATGTTACAAAAATTATACCATTACTGTTGTGACAATCACAATTAGTCATGATAACAATGAGTCATTATTGAATCAATAGTTTCACCATCTCCTTTCACCAGACCCATCTAGATAAGCTGAAAACTACTTAATGGGGATTATAAATTTCTCTGCCCTCTGTGAAACCCAAGTCCCTCTTGAAAACTTGAAAGTCAGCCACTTTGTGCCTTTATAGCTGCCCCCCACATCTAGATAAGGTGAAAACTACTCAATGGGGATTATAAATTTCTCTGCCCTCTGTGAAACCCAAGTCCCTCTTGAAACCTTGAAAGTCATCCACTTTGTGCCTTTATAGCTGCCCCCCCCTCATTTTAGGTAGCCAATGTCTAAGTTTCCTGTGTCTGTCAACCTATATACCAAGGGGATAGGCCTAATTCTTGATGTGAAGACTCTTTCGCTAACAGTTGGTACTTTGAACTACTACATCCATAAATATAGATAAAGCTAATCAAATTGTAACAATTTACACTTGCTTCCTTTATCAAATGTCTTTGTCTTCCTCTAGTCAAGCTCTGGTCATCAAGCCATCAAAGCTAGTAAAATGGGTACTAGCTGCAAGTCTGGGTGTTTTTGTGCATCTCCACTTACTTCATATCAGCTGGATGCTTCACTCTCATCTCTAATCCTCCATGGCTAAATCAGTTTTCATGGACTCAGGAATCTCACCAAACTTCAGATCAATAAGCCCTTCCTCTTATCTCTCTCATCTCCAAGTAGACAGGAGTCTATGGAATATGGTCAAACTCAGTCCATATCTTCATTACAGACTTTTCCCCACTTTCATTCACTTGTAGACCAACGTGGTCGCCAGCTAGCTTACATGCCTGCTTGTGTGTTCCCTTTGAGTTTCAGTCTTGGAGGGGTTTTGTTCTGAAGGGATTTGATTGCCTGTATGGATGACTCCCCAGTGAACAGCTTGCTTTTTCTTGTAATAACCTTACAGACTGCCATTTTTGTTTTAGTTTTTTCCTGCTCATCTTTCTTTCAGGCATGTCTTCTCTTCTGCTAGCCACTCCTGGCTGGTCTGCATGTGCTTTCAAGTGGGGATGTCTCACCTCAGAAGTTTCTAGATGAGGCTCAGGATTCCACCTAAGGTCCTATACACTACAAAGGCTCCACAGGAAGCCTATTTCACTGGACAAGTTCTAGAATCTCTTTATGTATTCAAATCAATTATAGGCTGAAGACAAGCTTACAAGGTTTCTGTAATCATGTTTCCTGATACCCTTTTATATCCCATTCAAGTGTCTATTTTATAATAATAGGCAACGGAAACCAGCATTCATAAGACAATCAAGCATCTTAACATTCTTTCCCTTCTTGCACCCATTCAGACTATGCCTCAATCCCTATGTCATAGAGACCTGTTGTTCCAAGGTTGAGCATACATCAATCTTTACCCCTGTCCCATTTAGCCCATGCAAACCTGCTTAAGTGTTCCTCTATCTATCTTGTACTCCTACTCCCCAATCCTGGTTCTTAGGTATAGCTCTTCTCTTCCTTGTATGTTGTCCTCCCCAACACCCGAACAATAATGTGTCTTTCTGTTAACCTGTACTCTATCGTTCATTCCCACCCACTCCTAAAAACCAACAAAGATTTTTTTTTTCTTTCAGTATTTGTATCTTTTATTAATCTTTTACAATGATGGTCTTTTGTGACTGACTAATTTCACTCAGCATAATGTCTTCAAAGTTCATCCATGTTATGCAGTGGCATGTAGCTTCATTCTTATTTTATCAAGGTAACATAATATTCCATTGTGTGTATCTACCATAGTTAGTTTATCCATTCTTCCACTGATGGGCATTTAGGTTGTCTCCATCTTTTTGCTATTGTGAATAATGCTGTGATAAACATTGGTGTGCATTTATCTACCCATGGTCTGCTTCATATTGCTTAGGGATATACCAAGAAGAGGAATTTCTGGATCAAAAGGTATTTTTACTTCCAACTTTTTGAAGAAGCACCACACTGTTTTCCAGAGTGGCTGGACTATTTTACATAGGGTCCCCATCTTTTCACATCCTTACTAAAATTTATTGTCCTCACTTTTATATACTTCACGGTCATTGCTGCCATAAGATGATATCTCATTATTGTTTTGATTTGTATCTCTCTAATTGTTAATGATTATTATTACTGGTGATTGGAATGCAAAGTTTGGAAACAAAGAGGAAGGATCAGTGGTTGGAAAATATGGCCTTGGTGATAGAAATTATGCTAGAGATCGCATGATAGAATTCTGCAAAACAATTGATTTTTTTTCATTTCAAATACCTTCTTTAGACAGCATAACAGATGACTATGCACATGGACCTCATTCATTGGAAGGCATAGAATTCAAATTGACTACATCAGTGGAAAAAATCGATGGAAAAGCTCCATATCATAAGTCAAAACAAAGCCAGAGGCAGACTGTGGAACTCAAATGTAAATTCAAACTGAGGCTGAAGAAAATGAAAACAAGTCCCTGACAGCTAAAATATGACCTTGAATATATCCCACCTGATTTTAGAGATCATATGAAGAACAGATTTGATATATTAAACACTAAATACCGAAGACCAGAAGAGTTGTGGAATTATATCAAGAACATCATACATGAAGAAAGCAAAAAGTCATTAAGAAGACAAGAAAGAAGGAAAAGATCAAAATGGATGTCAGAAGAGACACTGAAACTTGCTCTGCAGCATAGAGATGCTAAAGCAAGTGGAAGAAATGAGGAGGTCCAAGAGCTGAACAGAAAATTTCAAAAATCAGCTCGAGAAGATAAAACCAAATATTACAACCAAATGTGCAAAGATCTGGAATCAGAAAATCAAAAATGAAGAACATGCTCAGCATTTCTCAAGCTGGAGGAACTGAAGAAAAAAATTAAGCCTCAACTTTCATTATTGAAAGATTCACTGGGCAAATTATTTAAGGACGCAGAAAGCACCAAGAGAAGATGAAAGGAATACACAGAGTCATTGTACCAAAAGGAAATGGTTAATGTTCAATAATATCAAGAGATAGCATATGAACAAGAGCCAATGATACTGAAGGAAGAAGTCCAAGGTGCATTGAAGAAATTGGCAAAGAACAAGGCACCAGGAATTGATGGAATAAAAATGGAAACATTTCAAGGAAGTGAGGCGGCACAGAAGGCACTCACTCATCTCTGCCAAGAAATTTGGAAGACAACTATCTGGCTGGCTGAATGGAAGAGATCTGTATTTGTGCTCATTCCTAAGAGAGGTGACTCAATGGAATGTGGAAATCATTGGACAATCTCTTTGGTATCTCATGCAAGTATAGTTTTGCTAAAGGTACTACAGAGACGGCTACAATCAAACACTGCCAGAGAACTTCCAGAGGTACAAGCCGGATTCAGAAGAGGCTGTGGATGAGGGATATCATTGCCAATGTTCGATGGACCTTGGCGAAAAGCAGAGAATATCAGAAAGATGTTTACCTTTGCTTTATTGACTATGCAAAAGCTTTTGATTGTGTGGATCATGACAAGCTATTGACAACATTGTGATGTATGAGTATTCCAGAAGTGTTCATGAGTAATCTGTACCTGGCCCAAGAAGCAGTTGTTCAAACAGAACATGGGAACACTGAATGTTTTAAAATTTAAAAAGGTGTGCAACAAGGTTGTATTATTTCATCATACTTATTCAACCTGTATGCTGAGCAACTAATCCGAGAAGCTGGGTTATATAAAAATAAAAAAACGTGGCATCAGGATTGAAGGAAGACTCTTTAACAACCTGGGATATGCAGATGATACAACCCTGCTTGCTGAGAGTAAAGAGGACTTAAGACATTTACTGATGACGATCAAAGAGCACAGTGTTCAGTATGGATTACATTTCAATGTAAAGAAAGCAAAAACCCTCACCACTGGATGAATAAACAACATTCTTATCAACAGAGAAAAGATTGAAGTTGTCAAGGACTTCATTCTTTGTGGATCAACTATCAACACTCAAGGAAGAGGCAGTCAAGAAATCAAACGACATATTGCATTAGGCAAATCTGCTGCACAAGACCTTTTTAAAGTCAGCTTCAGGTCTAAGGTGCACCTGACCCAAGCCATGGTAATTTTAATAACCTCATATGCATGTGAAAGCTGGGTAGTGAATAAGGAAGACGGTAGAAGAATTGATGCTTTTGAGTTATGGTGTTGGAGGAGAATACTGAAAGTGCCATGGACTGCCCATAGTACCAACGATCTATGTTGGAAGAAATGCACCTAGAGTGCTCCTAGGAGGCTAGGATGGCCAAACTCAGTCTCTCATACTTCAGACATATTATCAGGAAGGAACAGTCACTGGAGTAGGATATCATGTTTGGTAAAGTGGAGGGTCAGAGAAAAAGAGGAAGATCCCCAACGAGATGAACTGGCCAAGTGGCAACAACAATGGACTCAAGCATGGCAACAGTAATGGGATTGGCCCAGGATCGGGCAGTGTTTCATTCTTCTGCGTAAAGGGTTGCTATGGGTCAGTACTGAGTCAATGGAACCTAACAACAGCAACATGTTTTTCTATGAGTGCAATTTGTGTTCTCCTTATGTTTTTTATGTTGTTGTTGTTAGTTTTGCCAATTGTTTATAAATTTTATTAATCCTTTTGAAAAACCAGTTTCATGTCCTTGTGATTTGTTCTATAACTTTTCAGTTTTCTATCTCATTTTTTCTGTTCTGATAATTATTGGTGATTGGAATGCAAAGGTTGGGAGCAAAGAGGAAGGATCAGTAGTTGGGAAATATGGCCTTGGTGATAGAAATGATGCAGGTGAACACATGATAGAATTCTGCAAAACCAATGCATAGCAGCATAACAGACGACTATACACATG
>NW_006408553.1:19064349-19073693 GCF_000296735.1 Chrysochloris asiatica | reverse complement strand
AAAGATGTTTACCTGTGATTTATTGACTATGCAAAGGCTTTCAATTGTGTGGATCATGACAAGCTATGGACAACATTGAGAAGTATGAGTATTCCGGAACACTTAATTGTCCTCATGAGGAATCGGTACTGTCCATTTCTGATATTTTATTATTAATCATTTGGACCTCTTTATGCAGGTTTTGAATTGTTTCCAGTTCTATTTCTATCTTATTTGATTGTTCCTGTAACATTTTCCTAACTTCTTTCTTATTTTTCTCAACCCCTCTCTGGAGCATTTGGATACTTGCAAATATCATTCTCCAGAATTCCTTATCAGGCAGTTCCAAAACCTACCCTTCTTCTAATGGGAATTCTAGGTCTAATTCCAGCTCATTTGTTTCAGCTACTCTATCTTGTTTCTGGATATAAGCATAGATCTTCTGTTGTTTGGGGGCCATTTTCAATAATTATCTGCATGTTCAATAATTAGTTGAATGTTTGTTAGTGTATTATAAATCTTTCTTATTGCCTCCTGGTAGATGTGATCAGAAGATGGTCTTTCCTTCTTAATTCTCTTATTTCTTAATTCAGAGTAATTTTATCAAGTGTTGGCTATCTGTCTGGTATATTGCAGCTGGTATTAGCTTTTGTCCTGATGGTAGGATTTTATAGGGTATGATTATAGCTTCGCTATATCACCACAATTGTGGTCTCTTCTTGAGTAATGTAGGGAGATAAAGAGCCCAGAAAGGTAAAAGGGGAACCCCAAATGACCATGAAAAACAATCCACACCTTTATCTCTGAGGATTGGCTAACTCCTGCAATTGGAGTGCTTCCTTGATCCTTTACCCACTCTGTCCCACTCAAGATGGTCTTTCTGGGATCTGCCAGAAGCCACAGATCAGAAAACACCACTTTTCTTGTTTCTGCTACAAATACCACTAGAAGTAAGCCTTCAGTCCTTCTAAACATTCCTTTTAGATGTAGTTTAGAGTCTAGTTCTATCAGAGGTACGCCCTCTATCTGTGCACTTCCATTCTGGTGATTAGAGGGGGTACCTGAGCAAGTAGACATGCCCCTACCCCTGGAATGTTGTACTACAAAAATGCACTGATCTGCTCAGCAAAGTCCACTGTGCACAGAATCAAATAAGGGAGAGGAGTCAACAGGAACAGCGTAAAATTGGAAGGTGTTTCAAAAATGACTCTGGCCAACCTTGGGGTGGGACTATCCCCTGAACCTCTTCATCCAGTATTCTGTGTTAATACTGGTGGAGGTCTGCTTAGCGCCTCTCCCTAATCCACCATCAAGTCTACCTATACCTTTTAGTCTTGAGGATTTTTCAGTGTCTTCCTTTTCTAACTGAAAGAGTTCCTGATGGACAAAACTGAGACAATGAACAACAAGAAATGAAATAGTATTGGATTATAAACCAAAGTATAAATTAAATACTCAAGAATGTATACTAATATGAATTTATGATTAAGTAAGTAACTTGGGAAGAAGTATTCTAAATAATCAATGTAAATAATCTATCCTCAAGAGAGTATAATATAACTTCCTAGTCCATTAGTTTGAACTATATATAATGACTGCTTTCCAAAGAGTACAGTATGGAAAGGGTAGGGAATAACTTTCCAGTTAAGGAACCTGACAAACACTAATTGAGCAGGTAATTGAGTTTAGCATAAACTGTGAAAAGTCATGTTGCTGGCATTGTTGGTAAGTGCCGTATAATTGGTTCAGGCTCACAGTGACCTCATACAGGGTTTCTGAGGAGAGGCTATCTCTCTAATGCTTATCCTAAAGCACTACATGAGACCCTGGAATATAATATGGTAAAAAATGAACTTTTTATTTGAGGTATTCGTTCAAATAATCCATACATAAGTTTAATGATGAAAAGGGTATTAAGTAAATCCAATTGTGGACCATTCCACAAATGTATCTACAATATTCCTCAAAGCTATCAAGATGACAAAAAAACAAGGAAAATCAGAGAAACTGTCATAGCTGAAAGGCATCTAAGGAGACATGGCAATTAAATGTAATGTGATATCCTGAATGTAATTCTGAAGCAGAAAAGGGGCATTAGATAATAACTGAAGATAAAGTTTGAACTTTGGTTAATTAAAAAGGAAAAAAAAAAAAGGCATAAGAAAATGATTATTCTTATCAACAAACATAGCAAATTCTGCCTTCAAATTTTTATTCCTGTTAATCTTCCCATAAGAAATACTATACCCTCCTTAGTTGTTTAATATTTATTTATGCAAAAGTTCAAGTGTTAAACTAATTACCTACCTTTTTTTAATCAATAATGACCCAATTACTTTAAAATGAGTGATTCCTTACAACTAAGGACTTAATGTTAAAGTCGTTACACTGTTGTTGTTGTTAAGTGTTGTTGTTAAGTTGGTTCTGACTTATAGTTACCCTGCATATGTTTTCCAAGGAGCAGCTGGTGGATTTGAACCACCAACCTTGTGGCTTACAGTCCAGTGCTAATCATACAATGCCACACCAGGAGTCCATTGTCACACTACTTAGCCTTTATTTCTATGCTATAATTTTCTTCTTTTCTCTTTGTATCTATGTCTTGACTCTGAAATGATCTAGAGGCAAGACTTCCTTTCAATGGATGTTCCTTTAGTATAGTTCTAAACTAAAGGCATACAACAATTAAAAATTGCTTAATAATTCATAAACACACACAAACACAGGTGACTTTCTGACTCAAGAGTATGTCAAACACTCTGCATTTTTTTTTTCCTGTTTGTATGACCTGTTGATTTTGACATTTACAGGACTGCTCAAGGTTAACTGGCTTTTTCTGTCAGAGGGCTCCATGAGTCCTTAATATTTAAATTTTAAAACTCAATTTTTTAGTTACTTTAACAAAGTGAATCCCACCAACATCTTCAGACTTATTCTCTCATAATTTCCTCCATTTCTATTTCTCCCAAATTGAAGAAATAACAATTTATTGAGTATTGTTGTATCCTTCCCCACCTCTATGCATTTAGAAGTGTTGTTCACTCTGTCCAAACCATCTTTTAAAAAGTCACTCTTAACACTTTTCTCTGTTAGCTAATACGACTTAAGTAATTTCCTCCAATCTTTATAAAGTCACTTGCTTTCAAAGTGACTATTTCATACTTATCACAATGGTGTAATTATGTTTACTTGTTAGTATTTCCAACTCTGTTATGTGATCCTCACTAATAAAAACTGTACATATTCATCTTTATAATATGTCTCTAACTTACTTAGCATATATCATTTAATACTTCATCTTCAAATGAGAATTTTCTGTTTGAATAAATAAATAAATATGCATATCACATGTATGGAAAACA
This sequence comes from Chrysochloris asiatica, assembly GCF_000296735.1. Lineage (NCBI taxonomy): Eukaryota > Metazoa > Chordata > Mammalia > Afrosoricida > Chrysochloridae > Chrysochloris > Chrysochloris asiatica. The sequence continues at coordinate 19,070,352 of NW_006408553.1, read as the reverse complement.
TATTTAGTAGACATAATTCCCAATGGCCTAAAATTCATAGAAAGTTGCCATCATTTACATATTTCCTACAATATTCCAGGAAATGAAAACTCTCCTAAAATATGTCTCATAAAACATCCTCTAGCTTTCTATTGAAAAAGTTTGAAGGTTTAAATAGTTTGTGGATGCTATATCCTTCCTGAGTAGTTTATATTCTATAAATGACCTGAATATTTTATATTCTATAAATCACCTATATTTGTTCCCATGGGCCTGTCCTATACTCTATGCAAATCATGAGTAAATCTTGATTGAAAGCATAATTTACCTGTTTCAAATTCTCTATATTATAATCAATTAAGATAATATCTCCAACCCCAACATTGTTGTTGTTGTTAAGTGACATCGAGTCAGTTCCAACTCACATCGACCCTGTATAGGGTTTCCAAGGAATAGCTTGTAAGTTTGAACCACCGACCTTGGAGTTCAAACAGATCTTGCAGTCCAATGCATTTAACCCACAGTGCCATAGTAAATGATATTTGCAAGCACATTGGCATAAATTTGAAAGAAACACCAACAGTGCACAGCCATGATTTTAGACACTAAGACATTAAATCTCAACCTCCTAAATTGCTTTTATTTAAGTAAAGACAGGTAGTCCAGAAAGGGCAAGTCAGTGCTTCTCAAATCACCAAGGTATTTACTGAACTAGAAGTCAGACTCCATGATTACCCCTTTAATCATTCTAGACATAAAAAGTCTGAAAAATTTTTCCAGAAGGAAAAACCAAACCTTCTTCCAACGTATCTTCAGTATTGAAATCCCTCCATTCATATACCTTTTAGTTAAGTACTCCGTTTCTCTCAAATTCTTCTGTGATAATTTATGAAACTAAACTTAAAATTTGTAATACCTTGTTGTTGTTGTTGTTGTCAGGTGCCATCTAGTCGGAACCGACTCATAGCAACCCCATGCACAGCAAAACGAAACAATGTCCGATCCTGGGCCAACCTCACTACCTCTGTCACACTTGACACCATCAGTGATACCACCTGGCTGATCCATCTCGTTGGGGGTCTTCCTCTTTTTCTCTGACCCTCCATCTTACCCAGCATGACATCCTTCTCCAGCGACTGTTCTCTCCTGACAATATGTCCAAAGTAGGAGAGACGAAGCTTAGCCATCCTGGCCTCCAAGGAGCACTCTGGCTGCACTTCTTCCAAAATAGATCTATTGGTTCTTTTGGCAGTCCATGGCACTTTTAGTATTCTCCTCCAACACCACTACTCAAAGGCATCAATTCTTCTATGATCTTCCTTATTCACTGTCCAGTTTTCACATCCATATGAGGTTATTGAAAATGCCATGGCTTGGGTCAGGCGCACCTTAGTCCTTAAGCTGACATCTCTGCTCTTCAATACTTTAAAAAGTTGCTGTTCCGCAGATTTGCCCAACGCAATACGTCGTCTGATCTCTTGACTGCTGCTTCCGCGAGTGTTGATAGTTGATCCAAGAAGAATGAAGTCCTTGACAACTTCAGTCTTTTCTCCGTTGATAAGAATGTTGTTTATTGGTCCAGTGGTGAGGATTTTTGTTTTTCTGACATTGAGATGCAACCCATACTGAAGGCTGTGCTCTTTGATCTTCATAAGTAAATGTTTCAAGTCCTCTTCACTTTCAGTAAGCAAGGTTGTATCATCTGTATATCACAGATTGTTAATGAGTCTTCCTCCAATCCTGATACCACGTTTTTCTTCATAGAACCCAGCTTCTATGCATACCTTAGAAGAAATTAATTCTTCATTGTGGAGAAATTGGAGCAGCATAGAAATAATGAGAACAGATCAAGGAAATAGATAATAGAATGTTAGAATGGGGAGCAGGAAAATAAAAAGAAGAAGAAGAAGAAAATGTAGGTGATACACAGAGGCAGACAGATGCCAACTACTTCAGAACTCTGCCTCAGGCCTACCAGGTCTGTTTCAGAATGGAGTAATTAGCTTGCCAAAGTATGATTTTTTTTCTTTGTCTGGAGGTTTCACTATGGTTTATAAATTTTATCTTTCTGCCTATGAGAAGGTAAACAGTGAAAAATAAGACATGGCACAAAGTTTTTTGCTGATTAACAAGGGACTTCAGGATGCCAACTTTAGAGTCCAAAACACAAAGAATCTCAACTGTCAACTGCAATGCTTTTCCTTGTTTTTGTTCACAAACACTAGCAGGAAACTTAAGACAGAAGTGTTTTTAAATATCAGAGCCAGAAAAAATTCTATTGAAAACACAAACATTCTGAGAGACAGTCAGAAAATGGCATAATCTAATTTGTTTGAAGACATATACTGACAAGAAATGCTGATAGACCCTGGATGAAAGTAGATAAGAAGTATTTTGGACAACTCAAAGGTCAAGCTTAGTAGGGCATACCTCAGCCAGGTGGCCAGATGACTGGAGCACATATTACTTAGAAAAGATATTAAAAAGAAGGGACCAGAAATGCTGATAAATTGCACCCAAGATGAATCCCCCCCCCCAGACTCGTTTAGACACCAACCACTAAAATCTAGGACCATAAATGATGAGACTCAGCCCTACTTCCTCTGCTTGGAATGGACCCACGATCTTCATGATGTGCAGTGATTGCTTCCAACAGTGCTTTGCTTGAGCATTTGGTTTCAGAATGTGGTGGCAGAAAAGGTGCACTCCATGATAGGACTTTGACATATCAATCCTGTGTGAGTCTGCTCTATGTTCTCACTCAGAGAAACCATTTTAGTGACAGAAAACATTGCTCTCAGAAAAAGTCTGGATACATTTAAAAATTCATTCTTTATAAAGGTAATGAGAAAGATGGGTTAGATACCGTTTGGTGCCATTTGATTTAGAAATCAGAACTGTTTCCCAGGGGAGAATCACTAGTCAACAAGGAGAAGAATTTAGTCTGTGAGTTGAAGCCTAGCATTTGCTTGAAGTTCTCATTAGGAATGTAACACCAGAGAGTTCTGAACTACAAACAACAATGCAATAATATTTTGTAATTTCTACTGATGCTATACCTATACTTTCTTTATTCTGTTTATTTATACTTTTAATTATGAAACAATTCAAACAAAATATAGAGAGAATACTACAATGAATTTTCATATACCCATCACCATTATTCAAAATTAATAATGTTTGCAAATTGCTTTTTATGTTGTACCTTCACTGCATTGTTTTAAGTAAGCTTCAGACATTATATAGTTTTGTCAAAAATATTTCAATTTCCTTGAATTGATGCATTAGAAACGAATGACCAAAGACCAGAAAAGTCATGGAATGACATCAGCAACATCATACAGGAAGAAACCAAAAGATCATTAAGAAGCCATAAAAGCAGGAAAGGGCCAAAATGGATTTAAGAAGAGAGTTAGAAATTTGTGTTCCAGCATAGGGATACTAAAACAAATGGAAAAAATGAGGAGGCAAATAAAACTGAACAGAAAATTTCAAAGGGAAGTTTATGAAGAAAAAGCCAAGTATTATAATGACAGGAGCAATGACCTGGAGTTAGAAAACCAACAGAGAAGAACATGCTTAGCATTTCTCAATCTGAAAGAACTGAACAAAAAAATCAAGGCTCAACTTCCAATATTGAAGGACTTTATGTACAAAATACTGGATGATGCAGAAAACACCAAAGGGAAATGGAAGCTATTCAACGGTTTCAAGAAATAGCTTATGATCAAGAACCAATTTGAAAGACAGCTACCTGGTCAATTGATTTGAAGAGGTCTATAGTACCCATTCCACAGAGAGGTCACCCAATGGAATACAGAAATTATATGACAATATCATTAATAGCACATGCAAGTAAAATTTTACTAAAGATATTAAAAAACAGCTGCAACAGTCCATTGGCAGGGAACTAACTGCCAGAGGTTCAAGCCCAATTTAGACAAACAAATGGAACAACAAATATCATTTCTTGACGTCATATAGATCATGGCTGAAAGCAGAGACTACTAGAAAGATGTTTATCTGTGCATTATTGACTACATAAAGGGTTTTTATTATGTGGATCATGAAAACCTATGGGCCACACTGCAGAGAATGAACATTCCACAACATTTAATCATGCTCATGAGGAAACTGTACGTAGACCAAGAGACAGTCATTTGAACAGAACAAGGGAACAAAGAATGGTTTAATCAAGAAAGTGTTTGCCAGCATTGTATTTTTTTCACTGTATTTATTCAGTTTGTATGCTGAGCAACCAAGAAGCAGTATTATATGAAGAACATGGTATCAGGATTGGAGAAAGACTCATTAACAACTTTTCTTGCTGAAAGCAAAGAGGACTTAAAACACTTATTGATGAAGATTAAAGACCATAGTCTTCAGTATGGATTGCACTTCATTGTAAAGAAAACAAAAAATCACCACTAGCGTATCAATAAATAGTATCATGATAAATGGAGAAATATTGGAATTGTCAAATACTTCATTTTGCATGGATTCATTATCAACATTCATGGAAGCAGCAGTCAAGAAATGAATCACATATTGCAATAAGTAAATCTGCTTCACAGAACTCTAAGTGTTCAAGAGCAAAATTGTCAGTTTGAGGACTTAGGTGATCTTTGACCCTAGCCATAGTATTTTTAGTAACTTAATATGCATGTAAAAGTTGGACACTAAATACAGAAGATCGTGGAAGAATTGATTCATTTCATTATGGTGTTGCGGAATAATAATAAAAGTACCATGGACTACTAGAAGCCCAATCAAATCTGTGTTGTAAAAAGCACAGGCAAACTGATTTTTATAATCCAGGATAGTAAGACATAGAATGTTATACTTCAGACATATTATCAAGAGGGACCAGCCCCTGGGGAAGGACATAATACTAGGTAAAGTGAAGGGTCAACAAAAATGAAGACCCCCAATGAGATGGATTGACACAGTGACAACAGTACTGGGCTCAAGATTATCAACGATTGTCAGGATAGCACTGGACCGGGCAGTGTTTCCTTCTGTTGTGTATAAGGTCACTATGAATCCAAACTGACACGATGGCATCTAATAACAACAACATATTTTTGAAGATGTATTCAAACATTACAGGGTTAGTAAGCTAGCACCATTGGAGATAAGATGCATTCTTAAACAACTCAAGCTCTTCTCTATACCAGCAATGGTTTCCTCTATTGACAGAGACTTGTCTAAGTGCTTCTGATTTAGAAAATAAGGAGGTAGAGTTAGAAGAGACCAAGGTGATGTTATAGTGCTGCTTTTAACCTAGTCTCTTGGACTGAATTCAAATCTCTATATTTGACAATCGTATAGCTTACTATGCAAATGCAAAGAATGGCAAATTGAAAAGGAATGGCATTACATTCATTATCAAAAAAAGTATTTAAAGATCTATCTTGAAGTATAATGCTTTTTATGAAAGAAGACTATCTATACAACTTTGTAGGATACGCACTCGGTCACAAGGTCAAAGTCAGCCGTTCAAATTCACTAGCCCTTCTTTAGAAACCCCATGCATGGTACATGGTATCTATGTGTCAGAAGTGACTCAAAGTCAGTAAATAACAATAAGGAAGATCAGTTAATAGCATTAGTGTGCAAATTTATGCACTAACCACTAAAGCCAGTAATAATGAAATTGAAGAACTCTACCAACTTCTGTTTAAAATTGAGGAAATATATAATCAGGATGCATTGATAATTACTGGTGATTGGACTGTGAAATATGGAAACCAAGGGAAAGATCAATTGTTGGACAATATGACCTCTGGAATAGAAATGATGCTGGAGATTGGGTGATAGAATTTTTCCAAGATCAATCACATATTCATTGCAAATACCTTTTTTCAACAGCAGAAATGGTTACTATACACATGGACACCAACAGGTAGAATACATAGGAACCAAATCGACTACATCCATGGCAAGAAACAATGGAAAAGCTCAAAGCAGTCAGTCAAAATACATTCAGGAAACAACTGTGGAACAGACCAGGCTGAGGCTGAA
>NW_006408553.1:19046801-19063731 GCF_000296735.1 Chrysochloris asiatica | reverse complement strand
CATTTCTCAAACTGAAAGAACTAAAGAAAAAAATTCAAGCCTCAACTCACAATATTGAAGCATTCTATGGGCAGTGGGGCACTGTGAGATAAAGCACTGAACCACAGGTCAGTTTGAACCAGAAGGTCAGTGTTTTAGATTCCCCAGCTGCTCTTTGGAAATTTGCAATGAGTCTAAACTGATTTGATGGCACTTAACAACAACAATGCACAAGATATTGGATGATGCAGAAAGTTTCAAAAGAAGATGGAAGGAACACACAGAGCCACTGTACAATATATATATGTATTTGGCTAGTGCTCAACCATGTTAAAAGGCAGTATATGATCAAGAACCAATAGTACTGAAGGAAATTCAAGCTGCACTGAATACATTGCCAAAAAGAACACTCCAGGAATTGATGGAATAAAAAATGAAATATTTCAACAAATTGATGTAGCACTGGAGGCACTCACTTGTGTATGCCAAGAAATTTGGAAGACAACTACTTGGCTAGCTGATTGGAAAAGATCCATATCTGTGCCCATTCCAAACAAAGGTGAAAGAACAGAAAGCAGAAATCATCAAACAATATAATTGCTATCAAAGCCAGCAAAATTTTGATGAAGATAATTCAAAAAATGGTTGCAGCAGTAAATTGACAAGGAGCTGCCAGAAATTCAAGCCAGATTCAGAAGAGAAAGTGGATTGAAAAATATCATTGTTGACGTCAGATGGATCTTGGCTGAAAACAGAAAACAGCAGAATGAAACTTGCTTGTGTTTTATTGACTATGCAAAACTATTCAACTATGTGGATCATAAAAAATTATGGGTTATATTGTGAAAAATGGGTATTCCAGAACACTTAATTGTGCTCATGAGTAACTGGTAAGCAACTTAGAGGCAGTCATTAGAACAGAATATAGGGATAATAAATGGTTTCAAATCAGAAAAGGCATGTGCCAGGATTGTATCCTTTCACCGTACTTATTCAGTCTGTATGCTAAGTAAATTATCTGAGAAGCTGAATCATATGAAGAAGAGTGTGGCATCAGATTTAGAGGAAGACTTTTTAAAAACTTGTGATACACAGAGGATACAACATTGCTTGTAGAAGCAAAAAGGACTTAAAATAATTACTGATGAAGATCAAAGTCTACAGCCTTCATTATAGATTAGACCTCAATGTAAAGAAAGAAAAATCCTCATAACTGGACACAAATAAATAAAATAACATCATGATGAATGGAGAAAAGATTCATGTTGTCAAAAAGTTCATTTTTCTCAGATCCGCAATCAACAATCATGAAAGCAGCAGTCAAGGAATGAGAATATGTATTTCATTAGGCAAATCTGCTGCAAAGGACCTCTTTAAAGTGTTCAGAATAGAAGATATCAATTTGGGCACTAAGGTATTCCTGGACCAAACCATGGTATTTTCAATGAACTTATATGCATATGAAAGTTGGACAGTGAGTAAGTAAGACTGTAGAAAAATAGATGCATTTGAATTGCGGTGTTGGAGAAAAATATTGAAACTCCAATGGACTTCCAGAAGACCAAATAAATATATCTCAGAAGAAACAGCCAAAATGCTTCTTAGAAGCAAGGCTGGTGAGATTTCATCTCTTATATTTTGGATGTGTCGTAGAAAGAACCTGTCCTTGGAGAGTAAGTCTTACCTGGTAAAGTGAAGTGTCAACATAAAAGAGTAAGACCCCCCCCCCCCCCGCCCCCCAGTGAGGTGGATTGACATGGTCACAGCAACAATGGGTTTAAATGAAACAATGATTGTGAGTATGGTTCAGGATCAGGCAGTGTCACGTTCAGTTGTGCATAACGTCAATATGAACTGAAACTGACTCAATTATACTTAACAACAACAAGTGGTGGAACCATTTTCATGAAAGACTCAGTGAAAACCTGGTTGAAAGTGTAGGGCTGATTTTTGGAGAAGTAGAATGGAGAAACATGGACCATATTGACCAAAATAAATAATGCTTCCGGGCCTGTGAGTGATATGGGGCTTGGCAGCAAGTCATTTTTATGATTTCTACATGGAACTCCTACTGTGGTGCTGTAGGATAAGAACTTGATCGTACAGTTGATTTCAACTACAAGGTCAGAGATTCAAGCTCACCAGTGGCTCCTTGGAAATCCTATACAGGTTTGCTGTAGGGGATGGACTCAACTCGATGACACTTAACAACAACAACATATGGAACTGTGCAATTATCTGACACTGTAATATTTATATTGTTAATTGTCATCGTGTGGTGCTGTAGAATAAGCAAGAACTAGACAGCAAAGTTGGTTTGAATTGCAAGGTTGGCAGTTCAAACTCACCAGACGCTCTTCAGAAACCCTATACAGGGTCCCTATGAGTTAGAACTGACTCAAGGACACTGAACAACAATAACAACAATGTGAAGTTTGGTGGTGCAAACCTATTAGAGCTCTGCATAAGAAAAGGCCTGGCAGTATGCTTCCTTAAAGATAGCAACCCTGGAACCTGACGTCACAGTTCTTTATTCTCTGTCTTATATCATCAAAACCATAACAACAGGAAAGAAATCCTTTGGCAGAGTCTTAGACATTTACACAGAGGGCACTGTCAGTCCTTAATAAGAATTTCCACCATTCATTTATTTCATCATTCTTAATTATCTCCATTTACTCAAACATATATTAAGCCTTTACTGTGTAACATGAAATGAGGTGTGTCATTAAAGGAGTTCTGGTGGCACTACAGGATAAGCACTGGACTGCAAAGCACGAGTTTGGTGCTCCAAAACCACAGTGACTCTATGGGAGAAAGACAAAATTGTCTGCTTCTGTAGAGATTTACACTTCCAGAAAACCCACACAGGCTCACTATGAGTCCAAATTGACTCAATTGCAGTGGGTTTGGCTTTTTAGTTTGTTATGCCAGTAACTGTATGTCAGTCTGTGAGGGAGATTCCTATAAGAGGGGCCTGGCCAGTGAAAAGGACAATAGTGTCTTTTTCTGAGATGGAAAAAAATGCTTGGTAGTTTTACTTGCTTACCAAATGATTGTCCTCTGTCATTTGTTTGTTCTGCATCATCCATTTCTATCTTAAAATAACATCTTTTCTTGATTGTCCTACCATATCTAGTCCTAGACTTCCCTTGGCTCTGTAGGGCATTATTGCTGCTGACTGAATTTCTCAGGCTCCCATGTTATCTGGTTTCTTCTTAGTTTGACCAATGAGAGGCACTTGAGGAAGACTAGAGGATAAGTTGTTGTTTGGTGCCATTGAGACAGTACAGCTAGCAACAACCTTATGCACCATAGAACGAAACATTGTCCCAACCTCACAATCACTGCAACACTTGATCCCATTGCTGCTGCGACTGTTCCAGTCCAACTTATTGAGGGTCTTCCCCTTTTTCATTGACCATTCACTTTACCAAGGATGTCCTTCTGTAGGTACTAATCCTTCCTGATAATATGTCTGAATTATGAAACACAAAGTCTGGTCATCCTTGCCTCTAAGGATCATCCTGGCTGTACCTCTTCCAACACAGGTTTGTTCTTTTAGCAAACCATGATACTTTTTATATTCACCTCCAACATCATAACCCAAATGTATCAATTTTTCTATGGTCTTCTTCTTTCATTGTCCTACTTCCACATGCATATGAGGATATTGTAACTATCATGGCTTCAGTAAGTTAGTTCTCAGACTAACATCTTTGCTCTTGGACACTTTAAAGAGGTCTTGTGCAGCCTGTTTTCCTAATGCAATACATCGTTTGATCTCTTGACTGCTGCTTCCATGGGTTTTGATGATTGATCTGAGTAAAATTAAGTCTTTTATAATTTCAATCTTTTCTCTATTTACCTTGTTGTTATTTATTTGTCCAGTGGTGAGAACTTTTGTTTTCTTTACATTAAAATGCAACTCATACCTAAAGCTGTGGTCTTTGATATTCAGCAAATATTATAAGTCCTCTTCACTTTCAGCAAACAATGTTGTATCATCTGCATATCACTGGTTGTTAATGAGTATTCCTCGAGCCCTGAAGTCGTGTTTTTATTAATATAATACAATTTCTTGAATTATTTGCTAAGCATGCATATTGAATAAGTATGGTGAAAAGATAATACCCTGGCACATACATTCCCTAGTTTAAAACCATTCAGCGTTCCCTTGTTCCGTTCAAACAACTGCTTCTTAGTCTATGTAGAGGTTCCTCATGAGCATAATTAAGAGTTCCAGAATACACATTCTCTGCAATGTTATCCATAGCTTGTCATGATTCACACAATTGTGTAGTCAATAAAGCACAGGTAAACATTTTTCTGGTATTCTTTGGTTTCAGACAATATCCATGTGACATTAGCAGTTATATCCCTAATTCCATGCCTTCTTCTAAATTCAGCTTGAACCTCTGGCAGTTCTGTGTCAATGTACTGTTGCAGCTATTTTTTTAAGTATGTTTAGAAGAATTTTACTTACATGCAATATTAATGATATTGGCTGATGATTTCTGAATCCTGTTTGGTCTCTTTGGAAGGAACACAAATAAATATCACTTCCAATCATTTGGCCAAGTAGCTGTTTTCCAAATCTCTTGAAATAGATAAAGTAAGTGCCTCCAGTGCTGCATCAGTTTGTTGAATGATTGTAATTTATATTCCATAAATTCCCTGAGACTTATTCCTTATCAATGCCCTCAGTGCACTCTGGAATTCTTATTTTAGTAGCACTGACTCTTGATCATATTCTGTCTCTTGAAATGGTTGAACATTGACCATTTCTTTTTGATTAAATGACTCTGTATATTCCTTCCATCTTCTTTTGATGCTTTCTGCATCATTCAATATTTGCCATAGATTCTTTTAATATTTTAAGTCAATATATAAATTTTTTCCTCAGTTCCCTCACTTTAAGAAATGCTGAGTGTGTTCTTACCTATTGGTTTTCTAACTCTAGGTCTTTGCACATTTCATTATATTTGACTTTGTCTTCTCGAGCTTCCCTTTAAATTTTTCTATTCAGCACTTTTACCTCCTCATTACTTCCATTTACTTTAGTATCTCTACACTGGAGAGCAAGTTTCAGGGTCTTTTCTGACATTCATTTTTATCTTTTCCCTTCTTTTGTCTCCTTGAAAACCTTTTGCTTCTTTTCTATATGATGCTCTTGATGTCATCTCATTACTCTCCTGGTCTTCAGTCATTAGTGTCTAATGCATCAAATCTGTTCTTAAGATGATCTCTAAGTTCAGGTTCAATATATTCAAGGTCTTACTTTGACTAACATGGACATATTTTTATTTGTTTTTAGCTTTGGCCTGAGCTTGCATAGGAGCAATTGGTGGTCTGTTTCACAGCCTACTGCTGGTCTTGTTTTGACTTATGATCTGGAGTTTTTATAGCAGCTCTTAACAATAGCTGTAGTCTATTTGACTATATTCTGGTGCTATCTGACCATGTTCCACTGCTATTTATAAGGTTTTCGGTGATTGAATATTCAGAAGTAGTCCATCTCTCCTTCTTCCTATTCTTAGTATGAAAACTCAACTGAAACCTGTCCACCAAGGAACTAAGGTGGAGTCACTAATGAGAAAGGAGGAACTCCAGGAGAGCATGTTGCCCTTTAAATTGAGTGAGAAATTCCTCTCAAGAAAAGCAATAACTAACAATATCTAGTTCTGCAAAGAGGTCAAATAAAATAATGACTGAGTGCTATTTATTATGTTTCACAATTGGCTACTATGGGGAAAATGTTTTGATTGGCTTGATAAACATAATAGCATGATCAAGAAAGATTAATCTACAACATTAGAAGCATATTCTACACGAATTAACAAGTACGGACAATTTTTAAGAAGAACAGATAAATATGAACATAGTTTGAAAGCTATGTAATGTCTGAGTAAGACTTTTTCTAAAATTACACTTATAATACTCAAATTTCAAACACTAAAGCAAAAACGTCTCCAAGCCTATAAGGAAGGGGTAATTAAATCAGTTAATGGATAAATGAGTCACCAAATGGGAAGCATGGCACCTAGGTATTAGTACCTATTATTGTTGTTGTGGCCGTCAAGTCAGTTCTGACCCATAATGGCCCTGTATAGGATTTCCAAGAGGCAGTTTGTTAATTTGAATAACAGATCTTGTGGTTCAAACCGACTTTGCAGTCCAGTGCATTAGCCCACAGCTCCACACCAGGACTCCATTAGCATAGGCCACTAATTTCTTTTAACTCAAAGGATAAAATATGGAAAAATATTACTAAAACCCAAAGTTCAGGGCCACCTACAGTAGCTGGAACCAAAACAATCATTCTCAATTTGATCTATAGCCAAGAAGAAGATTCAGCTTTTACTACAAATCCAACATTCAAGATTCTTCTTCCCAATGACTTAACTAATTGAGCAAAGGTACGTTGGGTAATGATTCTCAGCAAGTCGAATATGAATCAAATTGTGAAGCCTTCAAAAAAATTCTAATATCTGGACTATACCCAGAACTACTAAATAAAATCTCTAAGGGAGGTAGCTAAATTTTAATGTATTTTATAAAGCTTCCCAAATTCTTTTAATATATAGCCAACTTAGAATCATTGCTCAAATGTCTGCATTGTAAGAGTGAAGAATGCTCAGAATGCTGACTCCAACACATGAATTCAGACCTCAGATGTCCATCAGAGCCGTAACTGGTAAAGGCCCCAAATTTCTATATACCATTGATATAATTTTCTTAATGAAGTAAGATCCCTGAAAGCTCTGTCCCTTTAATATTGTTTTGAGGTTGTGAGAGCAAAAGTTGAAAGCCTAGAAGCAACATGCTTTTCTTTCCTTTCACTGTAAGCAGAATAAATTTAGTAGTGTGGCTAGCTACAGATGTGAGAAGCAAATTTTCCAAGAATGCTGTAAGTCACAACTGATACAGGTAGAAGGGAATATGCTAGGCACATGTAGTGAGGAATTAACACATCTGATCTCTTTCCATGACACTAAAATGCCTCTCAAAGCAGCTCAAGTTTGTGCTTCTCTAATTTGCAAAGTATTATGTACCTCACAATTAGGGCTTCTCTTTTTCTTGGAGCCTGAAATGTTTGATACTTTTAGAGAAATGAAATCTTGAGTCTGTGGATCAGAAATAAGCTCTTGGTCTTTTATTGAGAAGCCTGCATTTCAAATAAGTAATTTCCCCAAGCAGCTGGGATTTAGTCTGTGTTCTTAGTTATAATTAAATGATAAATCTTCACGTGGAAGGCATCCAACACCAAATATGTCAGTTCCATTGAAGTGGAATAGGGCACAAGATACATTTACCTAGGAAAATGATTCCGCTTTGGAAAACTATATTCCCTTTTCAGAAGCCAGATGACAAGTGGTTGCCTATGAACAGTCAATAACAAAAGGCTCTTTAGTGACTTATAATGCATCATTCCCACCCTGTATCTATGCAGATTTTAATAAATAATGAGTGACTCACTCTTTCCCTGTGGACATTTTCCTATTGGCATCCACATCTCCAATTGATCTAGGGATAGCCATCCTCTAATGCTCAGCTGGGATGTGGAGCACATCACAGGCAAGGCTTACTGGGCCACACAGATCATTCTACTGTTCACAGTTGTTATTTATTTTTCAAATTCTTTCATTTATTAAGTACATACCATGAGCTAAGAATTGTCTAAAGTAATGTGGGAGCTACAACCTTGAGTATGACCTGGACACTTTGGCTAGTTAGGCACCAAGAGTTTACTGAGAGATGATAGGAAGGGTAGAGGTTGAAGTTGGTGACAGAAAAAAAGCCTTTCTAAGTTGAAAATTCAATGATTCTGCTTATATGTTTGCTGTTGTTGTTAGGTGCTATTGAATTGGTTTGGACTCATAGTGACCCTATGTGCAATGCAACAAAACACTTGTCATTCCTACACCATCCTCATACTTGTTTCTTTGTTTGAGCCCATATTGCAGCCACCATATCAATACACAGAGGGTTTTCCTCTTTTTCACTAATTCTATGTTACCAAGCATCGGTACATCCCTCCTATAACATGCACAAAGTACAATCCTCCCTTCTAAGGAACAATTCTGATTGTACTATTACCAAGACAGATTTGTTCATTTACCTCCCATTCCATGGTATATTTAACATTATTTACCAACACTATAATTTAAAGGCATTAACTCTTCAATTTTTATCATTTAGCTTGCACATTCATGATTGAAAACAGCGTGACTTGCATTAGGCATATCTTATTCCTCAAAGTGAAAACTTTGCTTTTTAACACTTTACAGAGGTTTTTTTGTTTGTTTGTTTGTTTTAACAGCAGTTGCAAAATGCAATACATCCTTTGATTTTTAGACTGCTGCTTCCACAGCTATTGATTGTGGACACAAATAAAATTAAATCCTTGATAACTTCAATCTTTTCTCTGTTTATTATGATGTTGCTTATTAGTCCACTTGTGAGGACTTTTATTTTCATTCTATTGAAGTATAATCCATTCTCTTTGATCTTTATTAGTCAGTACTTCAAGTCTTCCTTACTTTCAGCAAGCAAGGTTGTGGAATCTGCATATTACTAGTTGTTAATGAGTCTTCCTGTACTCTTGATGTTACATTATTCTTCATATAGTCCAGCTCTTGGATTATATGCTTAGCATAGAGATTCAATAAATATGGCGAGAGAATACAACCCTGGCCCACAACTTTCCTGATTTTAAGCCACAAAGTATTCCTTTGATCTGTATTAATTATTGTCTGTTCTACATGAATGTAATTAAGTTTTCCAGAATTCCCATTTTTCATAGTTTGTTGTCATCCAACCAGTCAAATGTCTTTGCATCATCAATAATACACAAGATACAGGCAAACACCTTTATAGTGTTCTCTGCTGCCAGCCAGGATCTGTCTCGTATCAGCAATGATATCCCTTGATTCATATCTTATTCTGAACTGGTTTTAATTTCTGATAGTTCCCTGTCATGTACTGCTGTAACTGTTTCTGAATTTTCTTCAGCTAAGTGTTACTTGCATGTAATATGAGTGATATGGTTCAATAATTTCCACATTCTGTTGAATTACCTGTCTTTGGAATGGGCTCAAAAATTGAAACTTCCAAATGGTTGACAAGGTAACTATCTTCAAATGTCTTATCATAAAAAAGTGATAACTTCCAATAGTACATTCATTTGTTAAATCATTACAAATGATATTCAGTCAATTCCTAGAAATTTTTTGGGTTTTTTTGTTTTTGTTTTTTTACAGTACCTTCAGTGTAGTTTCAACTTCTTCCTTCAATTCCACCAGTTCTTGAGTTTATGCTAATTCCTAGCATAGCTGAATGTCCACAAATTCTTTATGATTCAGTGACTTTTTATTCCTTCCACATTCTTTTGATACTTCCTGCTTCATTCTATTTTGTTGCCCATGGAATCCTTCAATACTAAAATTTCAGGTTTGAATGTTTTCTCCTCATCTATCAGCTTGAGAAATGTTGAACTTGTTCTTTCCTTTTGGTTTTCTAACACCAAGTACTTACACATTTTATTATAATATTTTACTATGTCTTCTTGAGCCACCTTTGAAATTTTATGTTCAATTGTTTTACTTCATAATTTCTTCATCTGTTATTAACTATTGTAATTCAACAAGTTTCAAAGTCTTCTGACATCTATTTTAGTTTTACATATATATATATATTGTTGTTAAGTGCAACCCTGTATAATAAGGAGTAGCTAGTGAGCTTTAATCACCAACCTTGTGGTTCAAATGACTTTGCGCTCCAGCACATTAAACCACAGCTCCACACAAGAGCATATAAAATTTATGTATATATACAGACATATATATACACATTTTATATATCTTAGATATTTAGTGCTGCCCCCAAAGAAACACCACAAATGGATGCCTTTAACAGACAGAATTTTTTTTCTCTCAGAGTTTGTTGTTGTTTTTGCTAGGTTCCATTGAGTCAATTCTAACTCATAGCAACACTATGCACAACAGAACAAAACACTGTCCAGTTCTACACCATCCTTATCAGTGTTGTTATGTTTGAGCCCACTGTTGCTGCCGCTGTGTCAATTCACCTCATTGGGTGTCAGAAGCCATGCCATCAAAGAACGGGGAGAGACCCTAAGCATGAAAAGCTCATTGTTTAGCAAAGCGACAATGAGTGTCTCCTTGGTTGGCAAAGCCCCAAGGGGAACCTAATGCAAGGGCCTTGTAGTTTCTGTTTTTTCCTTTTATGGATAGTTTATTTTTTATTTTTCTTGATTTTATTATAGAAGTTTTTAGTAGAATTTTTCAATAATCATAGTAAAAATTAAAATTACATTTAGACACTCTCACACTAAATTTAATCATGTAAAGTTATAATAGTTGCTTTTTACATCAACAATAAGTCTCACCATTAGGAAAAGCCACATCAGCCAAAAGCTTTTCAAGCTTGAGATTACATCCTGCTTAGTAGACACTGAGGCACCTGAAGGAAACAATCTCACAGTCAACATCCTGCTCAGTCGGTAGAGCAAGAGACACTGAGGCACCCGGAAGATAGCAAAGAGCCAATCAAGAGCTGAAGGAACACGTAGGAAGGTGGGTAGAAATTTAACTAGAGGTTTTGGGAAATTATTAGTATAGGGGAATTGCTGCTTTGTTTTTGACTATGAAACTTTAGGTACTTTTATAAAAATACTGTTGTGATTATGGATTGTGATTAATGAAGCTATAAAAAGTGATAGATGAGAGAAAAAATGCAAGTTAAAATATATAACTTTGCTTAAACGTTGATTTGACATTCTTGGGAGGATTAGAGAAGAAGAAAAGAGGTACGGAAATAAACCCAATGTTATCATGATAATTAAGGGATGCAAAGGAACAGGATAAGATAAGAATCAAGGGAGTATTCTGATGTTTCCTTTTTGTTGTAACCTGAATGTTTGTTGAGCACAAAGAATGTAATACTTAGTTAAATTGCAATTGATTGTAGGAACTATAGAGAAATCCTAATAGTATATAAGAAGCAAAAAACTTTTGAGTAAAAAGAAGTCATCATCATCTGCCTAAGACTCATGACCCATCGACTCTGTCTGTGTGTATGTATGTTTTTCACCGACTCCGTACCCCCCTCTGAGCTCTCACAAATTGTCAGGCTGCTCCCCGGCAATTGAGGGGTCTTCATGTTTTTCACTGATGCTCCACTTTTTCAAGCATGGTGTCCTTCTCCAGGGATTGGTCCCTCCTAACAATATGTACAAAATATGAGAGACCAAGTCTTGTCATTCACACTTTTAAGGGCATTGTGGATGTACTTCTCAGTTTATTGTTGTTGTTGTTAAGTACTGTTGAGTCAGTTATAACTCATAGTGACCCTTTATAGCTGCTCCCAAGAAGGAGCTGGTGAACTTGAACCACCGATTGTGCAGTTCTAACCGACTGAAGTCCAGTGCATTATCCTGCAGTGCCATACCAGGATTCTGCTCCCAGTTTAGGAAGCTAGAAGTCAGAGTTCAGGATGTCAGTTCCAGATGAAAAGTCTTATCAATCTTTTACTGGATCTATGTGTGTCACAGCACAAGGACCCTGTGTCCAAAAGACATACTTCATACCTGGCTCTTCTTAGTGGTAATGAAATCTCTCTTCTTTCTTTGTAGTAATAAAGTCCCTCTAACTCTCCTTACTTATCTCTGGGGCAAACCACACCCTATGAAAATTTCCTTTATATTGGATCGGGGCTATGACAAGATTGAAGTACATACTGTCACATTACATCAATACATAATTGCCAACACACTGAAAATTATGGTTTAGCCAAGGTTGAGACATGTTTTTGGAGGACAGCATTTATTAAATTTATAACACTATGCTTATGCATTGTTGTTGTTGTTAAGTGCCACTGAGTCAGTTCAGACTCATAATGACCCTGTATAGGGTTTCTAAGGAACAGCTGGTGAGTTTGAAGTGCTGACCTTGTGGTTCAACCGACCTTGTGGTCCAGCACATTATCCCACAATGACATACCAGGACTTCACTGAAAATCATGGTCCAGCAAAATTTGAGACATATTTTTGGAGGACATTATTCATTCAATTTCTAACAATATGCTTATGTATTATTGTTGTTATTAAGTGCCATTGAGTCAGTTTTGACTCATAATGACCCTGTATAGGGTTTCCAAGGAGCAACTGGTGAGTTTGAATCACTATAGGATGTTTTGAAGTGTTGGATTGACTTTGACTAATGTTCTTTCATGTAGACTATCATATAATTCACAATAAAACATTAAAACAAAAATCTGAAGAGAATCTAAGATTCATGCTGGATAACATGAAGAGGAGTAACTTAAGAATCATTGGCATTCCCGAACAGGAAGAATCACAGAAGTCCACAGAAAAGATAGTTGAAGAGCTTCTGGAAGAAAATTTTCCTAACATCTTGAAGGATGAGAAGATACACATTCAAGAAGCTGAATGAACAGGAAGGATAGACCCCAAAAGAAAATCACTGAGACATATCATAAGCAAGCTCTCCAAAATCAAAGACAAAGACAGAATCCTAAAAGCAGCCAGGGAAAAGAGAAGTGTTACCTACAACGGTAAGCAAATCAGTTTAAGCTCTGACTTGTCAACAGAAACCATGCAGACAAAAAGGCAATGAGGAGACATACATGAAACCCAAAATGAAAAACACTGCCAACCAAGAATCATCTAGCTAGCCAAACTGTCAGTCAATTATGATGGTGCAATCAAAACATTCCAGGATAAACAGAAGCTAAGAGATTTTGTCAAAGCCAATCCAACACTTCAAAACATCCTATAGGGAATTCTTTGTTATGAAAACCTGCTAGAACAGACAACAACCAGAGATTGAAAGACGTGGCAACACCACCTGGAACTCAGTCAACAGATGGCAGAGCTCAAAAAAGAACAAAATTACAGCAATGAATTCAGAGGACCTGTGAGACAAACCAAAGATCAAAATGTTAACAATGTCAAAGAAGGAAAAAATACAGGAATATAGATAAACGTGGTGAGGAGGTCAAGTAGATGTCAGCATACAATAGACTGTCTTAAACACAGGGAAAACTTAATAGACTAAAGGGTAACCCCAAAGAAAATTAATACTTCACAACTTACCGTGAAAATGAAGGTCCAAGCAGAACAAGGAAACATTAAAACAAAGAAGAAACCAACAAGAATTAGCACAAAAAAAAACATGACTCAGCACAAGAAGGCATGCAGAACAAAGGAATGAACAGCACCACAAACATTAGCATAATGACAGCAGTTAATCCATACCTATCAATAATTACACTGAATGTAAATGGATTAAATGCACCAGTGAACAAAGAGAGAGTGGCAGAATGGATAAGAAAAAAAGACCCTTCAATATGCTGCCTGAAAGAGACACATCTTACACACAAAGACAAAAACAGACTAAATGCTAAAGGATGGAAAAATATATACCAAGTTAACAGCAATAAAAACAAGCAGGAGTGGCAATACTAACCTTTGATAAAATAAACATTAAAGCAAAAACCAGCATAAGAGATAAAGAAGGACACTATCTCATGATTAAAGGGTCAATTGAGCAAGATGACATAACCATAATTAACATCTACACTCTCAATGAAAGAGCACTGAGATATATAAAGCAAACCCTACTAGAATTGAAGAAAGAAATAGATAAATCTATAATTATAGTGGGAGATTTTAATATGACACTTTTGAAAAAGGATAGAAAAACCAGCAAGAAACTTGACAAAGCTACAGAGGAACTAAACTGCACAATCAACCAATTTGACCTCATAGATGTATACAGAGCATTCAACACAAAAACAGCAAAGTACACATTCTTTTCCAGTGCACATGGAACATTCTCTAGAATTGACCATGTATTAGGTCACAAAGCAAGCCTCCATATATTTACAAAAATCAAAATATTACAAAACATCTTTTCAGACAACAATGCCATAAAATTAGAAATTAACAATAAGAAGACCAAGGAAATTAAGTTTAATACATGGAAATGGAATAACACCCTACTGAAGAGAGACTGGATAACAGAAGAAACTAAAGGTGAATTCACAAAGTTCCTAGAAACAAACAAGAATGAAAAAACAACATACCATAATCTATGGTACATGGCAAAAGCATTGCTGAGAGGACAATTTATTGTGATAAATGAGCACATCCAAAAAGAAGAAAGAATCAAAATTAACACATTAAAATAGCATCTTCAGCAACTAGAAACATACCAACAGAGGGAACCTACAGTCATCAAAAGAAAATAAATAATAAAGAGCAGAGCAGATATAAATAAGATAGAAAACAGAAAACCTATAGAATCAACAGGACAAGAAGCTGTTTCTTTGAAAGGATTAATAAATTTGACAGACCATTGGCAAACCTAACAAAAGAAAAGGGGGAGAAGACACAAATAACTTGCGTTAGAAACCACATGGGTGATGTACAACGGAACCAAAGGAAATCAAAAGAATAATAACAGAATGCTATGAAGAATTGTACTCCAACAAATTTTAAAACTTAGAAGAGATGGATACATTTTTAGGAAAACATGACCTACCTAAACTCACACAGAGTGGAGTAAGACTTCAACAGACCCGTGACAAAAGAAAAAACTGATCAGGTCATCAAAAACTTGGAACCAAAAGATGTCCAAGTCCAGGTGGCTTCACTGGTGAGTTCTACCAAACATTTAGGTTGAGGACTAAGGTACACCTGACCCAAGCCATGGTATTTTCAATCACCTCATATGCATGCGAAAGCTGGACAGTGAATAAGGAAGACTGTAGAATTGATGCTTTTGTGTTATAGTGTTGGAGGAGAATATTGAAAGTGCCATGGGCTACCAAAAAAATCAATATATCCGTTTTGGGAGAAGTGCAGCCACAATGCTCCTTGGAGGCCAAGATGGTCAAACTTCACCTCTCATACTTTGGACCTATTGTCAGGAGAGACTAGTCACTGGAGAAGGATATCATGTTTGGTAAGGTGGAGGATCAGAGAAAAAGAAGAAGACCCCAACGAAATGGATTGGCCAAGTGGCAGCATTGATGGACTCAAGCATGGCAACAGTAGTGAGGTTGGCCCAGGATCGGGCAGTGTTTCCTTCTGCTGTGCATAAGGTCGCTATGAGTTAGTACTGACTCGATGGCACCTAATAACAACAACAATACAAAATAAGCTTCACGGGTTTTACTTCTCTAGAGAAGCCAACCTATTACAAATGTGTAGCACACAATCTGGACTTTCATTTTCATTTTATTATTATATTGTTCATAATATTGTTTGTTTTTATTTGTTAGTTACCAACTTTTATTGTTAGGTAACCTTACAAATAATGTAACAGAACATTTACATAGTCCTTTGTCTTCTTCAAAATTATTGTTAGGGATGAGGCAATTGTTTAGTGTCTTTAAACTAAGGGATTAATCTTTTAACACTCCACTGGGCAAATTTCTGCTACAATCAATATGGTTTCTATTGGCTAATGTTTTAAGTAGTTAACCAGACCCTTCTTCCTAGACATTTACTCAGGAAGTTCCACTAAAACCTGTCCACCATGGGTTAGCTTTCTTGTATTTTGAAATGCCAGTAGCATAGCTGTTAGTAGTATGGTGACATGCAAACCATCACAGTAGAACAAATTGACAGATAGATATTGCAATAGCTACTACTACTTTTGACTTTACTTGAGTCTTGTGTAACTAATTAAGGCCTTAATTAATCATGCAAGACTCAAGTAAATGCATTTATAATAGGCTTTCAGTAAATTCTACCCTCTCTTGTCTATGGGAGAGTTCATTCCATAAATTCCTCACTTTTGGTTATATATCACTATCTCGGACTCAAGCGTAGCAACACTAGTGAGGCTGGCCCAGGATCGGGCAGTGTTTCTTTCTGCTGTGCATAAGGTCATTATGAGTCAGTACAAACTCAATGGTACCTAAAAACAACAACAACAACGTACTTATTGGATTCATTCAGCATTCAAACTTGCTATAATTTCTCCCATATAAAAGAAACAATTATCTTCATCCCCTTACTACCATAATTGCCACCAATTTTTCTGCTTCTTAGCAAAGAGTGATACTTTTAAAAAGGTGTTCTAAGGCATATGGGAGAACAACTAGGCAGGTTTGAATGGGCTATGTGGAACAAAGGTAAATAGTGATGTATGTACAACCTTGGAACGACAGGGCTTTGGGATACAGGGATTGATGCACGGTTGGAATGGGGAAAAGGGAGGAAATGTTAAGATGCTTGGCTGTCTTTTGAATCTTGGTTTCCCTTGCATACCATTATAGAATAGACACTTGAGGGGGTGAGAAAGGAATAGCCAGAAATATCACCATAGATAGCTTGTAAATCCATCTTCTACCTATAACTGTTTGGAATACCCAAAATGGGGCTACAACATGCCCAGTGAAGGAGGCTTCCTGTGGAGCCTCTGCATTACATAAGACCATAGGTGGATTCCTGAACAGGATCCAGAATCTTCTGAGGGGAAATTTCCTCTTGAAATGACAAGTAGATTAGCCTGGAGCAGCTAGAAGAACAGAAGATATTTCTTGAAAGAAAGACTGACAGGAAAAATACAAAACAATAATGGCAGTCTAACTGATTACAACAGGAATAAGCAAGTTGCTCGCCCAGGATACATCAAGGCAAGTGGTCGGGTTCCCTCAGGGCAAATTCCCTTCCAAGACTAAGACTCGATGGGAATACACGAGCAGACATGCACTCTGACTGGTGACCACATTGGTCACTGATAAGGGAAAGTGAGGGAAAAACAGCAATGAAGCTGTGAGCTAAGCCCTACCACATTCAGTTGTTGTTGTTGTTGTTAAGTGCCATCGAGTCGGTTCCGACCCATAGCGACCCTGTACAGGGTTTCCGAGGGTGTAAATCTTTACGGGAGTAGAA
>NW_006408553.1:19015820-19045845 GCF_000296735.1 Chrysochloris asiatica | reverse complement strand
ACTATCACATAATTCACAATAAAACTTTAAAAAAATAAGTGTTCTATGTTTGTTTGTTTTCAAATTTTGTCCTATTCTCTTTTCTTGTTTTCAAGTCATGTTTATTGAGGTATCACTTGCTTATATAAAAATGTACCCCCTTTAGATATACAGTTATATGACTTTGAACAAATGCCTAGTCATGTAAGGTATGCCACATTAAATATAAAGAACATTTCCATCAACCCAAAAGACACTTCCCTAGCCCATTTATAATTAATCCCCTCAACCACTACTAGTCCCAGAAACCACTGATCTGTTTTCTTAACTTGGGACATGTTGTTATCAGGGACTAGTTCCTGGAAAAGGATATCGTGTTTGGTACAGAGTCATTAAAAAAGATGAAGAACCCTAATGAAATGAACTGACAACAGTGGTCACAACGATGAACTCAAACATAGCAACAACTATTGGGGTTGTTCATTCTGTTGTGCATAGGGTCCCAGTCGCTTGACAATATCTAAAAACAGCAACAACATAGTGTGGGTTTTTCCACAATAAATTATTTCAAAGTTTTGTTGTTGTTGTTTTTCTGAAAAGTTTTCATTTTGTAATATATTATACCTTTTATAGAAGCTAGCCTAATATGTGTTTCAATCCCATGTTACATGATTATTTTGTGCTTTAAAAGATTTTTAAAGTTTCAAAGATTCTCATATTACGTTTACTGATATTCTTATATTTGTTCTTTGTATGTAATGTTTCTTTAGTTTTTGTCTACCTTCTTAAATTTCTCTGAATCATTAATTTGTAGTAGTTTGAAAATAAGTATCAGTTATGTGTGTGCATATGTTTTGGCTTTCTATTTAGTCTGTTTGGGATTACAATTTTTTCATTCTTTGGCTGCACATATTTCATTATGTTTAGAAGACTTATCCTTTATCTTGTTGTTGTTGTTGTTGTCAGGTGCCATCTAGTTGGAACCGACTCATAGCAACCCCATGCACAGCAGAACGAAACAATGTCCGATCCTGGGCCAACCTCACTACCGCTGCCACACTCGATGCCATCAATGATGCCACCTGGCCAATCCATCTCATTGGGTGTCTTCCTCTTTTTCTCTGACCCTCCATCTTACCCAGCATAACATCCTTTTCCAGCAACTGTTCCCTCCGAACAATATGTCCAAAGTATGAAAGACAAAGCTTAGCCATCCTGGCCTCCAAGGAGCACTCTGGCTGCACTTCTTCCAAAACAGATCTATTGGTTCTTTTGGCAGTCCATGACACTTTTAGTATTCTTCTCCAACACCACAATTCAAAGGCATCAATTCTACGATCTTCCTTATTCACTGCCCAGCTTTCACATCCATATGAGGCTATTGAAAACACCATGGCCTGGGTCAGACGCACCTTAGTCCTCAAGCTGACATCTTTACTCTTCAACACTTTAAAAAGCAGTAAATTTGCCTAATGCAATATGTCATCTGATCTCTTGACTGCTGTTTCCGCGAGTGTTGATAGTTGATCCAAGAAGAATGAAGTCCTTGACAACCTCTATCTTTTCTCCGTTGATAAGAATGTTGTTTATTGGTCCCGTGGTGAGGATTTTTGTTTTCTTGACATTGAGATGCAATCCATACCAAAGGCTGTGTTCCTTGATCTTCATCAGTAAATGTTTGAAGTCCTCTTCACTTTCAGCAAGCAAAGTTGTAGCATCTGCATATCGCAGGTTGTTAACGAATCTTCCTCCAATCCTGATGCCACACTTTTCTTCATAGAATCCAGCTTCTCGTATTATCTGCTCAGCATACAGGTTGAATAAGTATGGTGAAAGAACACAACCTTGTCGCACACTTTTCCCAATTTTAATCTTATCCAATATTTATTCTATTGATCCAAATCTCTAGTATGTTGTTATTTTATTATTTGCTTTTTCTGATAGTTAAGCAACTTCTCTTAATCTATCTTCAAATTCCATTATTTTTTAAATCAACTGAATCAAGTGTATCAATAAGTCATTTTAAAGAATTCTTTATGAGGATAAGTCAAGCAGTATTGCAATATGAGCTCCATTTCATAGATACATGCACTTATCATAAAAAAACATTTTAAAACATGTGTCTGTGATCAGTGGAGAGTTGAAGACAAATTTTCTTAGTGATACAAGGGTGTTCAAAAGATTTGTGGAAAAATGTCTTAATCTCATTAGGATGCCTTCAAAAAGCAGGAGACTTTCAGTTCCAGGGGTAGAAATGATTTTGAGTAAGAAGTAATAACAAATTTTTAACAAAACTCAAGTGGACATCTTCCCAAATCATTGAATCTTTGGAGGAAGCTTACAGAAATGCTCTCTACATAAAACAATACATTTTAGATGGGTCAAACATTTTAAGAAATACTGGGGAGACCTCAAATATGAATTCAAGACAGACAGGTCAGCTCTGAAGGTTATGAAAACTGTATACTAGGATTCCAAATGGAAAACCTTGATAAAATTTTGCAGAGGACATAATACAAAAACTTAATAACATTATTAAGAAGTTTTATGAAAATGTGAAATGAAATTGGTGAGGAAAATCTAGCTAATAAAGTTGGCTAATGACTGTTATCCATCACAATACTTGATCATTCTTCAGCAGCAAGTACTATATTGTGAAGATTACCCTGTCTACCCTACAACACTGAACTTGTTCCTTCATACTTACATTTTGTTTCCAAAAACTGAGGAACATTTTAAAGGAGCATAATTTGAATCCCTTGAGGATACCAAAACTACCATTTTGACGTGGTGTAAATTGACAAGTGTGGAGTTCATCAGGTGAAGGTTAGAGAGATGGACACACTGTTTTCAGAATTATATAGACCTAGATATAGAATACATTAAAATCAATAGCTTCACATTTATATATTTTTGTTTAATTAAAGTTTCTATAATTTTGTAACAACACATTTTTAATTCCCCTCCTATTGTGTTTTTTTAATTTCTAGCCTTTGAATTTGTAAAAATAAACAACTATCAACTGAATTTCCCATCTATTTATTATTGCTGTCCATATTTTCTTCTGGATTCTTTAAGATATGAATTAAAGTTTTTCAAAACTTCTTGCCTTTAGTTCCAGTAATTATCTGAGACATCTCTGAGTCTAGATAGGTAGGATTATTTTTTTCTTGTAAGAGCTATTTTGGATTCTCCCCACACTTAGATTTGTGTGGTGTTTTTTTGTTTTGTTTTTATCTATCTTGTAATTTTGGATTAAATATAGACATTTTATGGAGAACAACAGAGATTAGGAAAAATAGTATCTGTATGTGAAAATGATCTGACACACATTCCTCCAACTAGTTCACTAGAGAAGTGAGTTGAGTCAGTTTAGTCAGAAGTTGAGCTAGGCTTATTTTTGTTGTTGTTGATATGATAAAATTCAACCTATTGTTATTGTTGTTGCTTTAGGCAAATCTGCTGATTTTAAAGACCTCTTTAAAGTGTTCAAGAGCAAAAATGTCAGTTTAAGGACTAAGGTAACTCTGACCCAAGCCACGGTATTTTCAATTGACAATGAATAAGGAAGATCTTAGAAGAATTGATGTATTTGAGTTATGGTGTTGGACAAGAATATTAAAAGTTCCATGGATTGCTAGAAGAACAAACAAATTTGTGTTGAAAGAAGTACAGCAGTGATTACATTTCCCCAATCCCTTCCCACTAATACAGTATTCTTCAGTCGTCAATAAACTTTCAGTGATAAGAAAAACAACGGTGTTAGTGTGTGAGTGTGAGGAAATTCAGAACTTGACCCTCTACTCTGGGCCAAAACAAGCAAGAATTATTAATTGAGCACAATGAATGAAAAAGATAATGATATTCTATCCTTGGAGTTATAGTTATTAGAAGCACGTGGGAGAGGGGAAAAGTGAGAATGGGATGAACTGGGAGAGGTTTGATGGCTGGAAGTCTAGTACACTTAGTTTTTATACTGCAAAAGCTCATTACCTTTCTTGTTGAGAAGATGGGTGCAGAAGTGAGCTTCTATTACATAGCAGGGGTCTCAGTTGGCAGAGAAACAACATTCTTCAAAATAACCTTTTTCTCCTGGCCTACAGTCTAAGGAATGTAAATGTTGGAGTCACGGTTGATCAAACCAGCAGAAAAGTCATTAAAGTTGGAGGTTTTGTGGAATCCAATAAAGCGATAGATGTTGTCCAAGTCCACTTTTAGATCATAGGTGTGGATGTGATACTGGTGCCACGTGCTTAATTTTTTGATGGACTCTTCAATGTATTTCAGACCATTCTCTTCTCACATGGCCTTGGTGCTGAACCATTCCAGTTCCCGAGGTTGGCTTAGAATTGAAATTTGCTATCAGCCCAAGGTCTTCACATAAACAGTGCACGATGAAATGGGCCACCCAGAGATAATTGTTGATTCCTTCAAAGGGTTTTTTTTGTTTTTGTTTTTAATTGTGAATTGAGTGAAAGTATACAGGACAGATCGTCAGTTTTACACTCAACAAATCACCTACTTTGTTTCATTACAGTGATTATCATCCCCTCCATGTACCATCAGTTAACAATATTTCTCTCTACTCACTTTAGCTCTTTTTTTTTTTTTTAAACATTCAGGCATAGATAATAATTTAAAGCACCAAAGGGCACATTCTGCAAGTCTGCCTCCTGGCCACCAGCTCTCAGTCCCTCTCTTTCCATGAATCTAGAGTCCTCAGCTGCTCCCTCTCTCCATGCCCCCACCTCTGCCTCCATCTCTCGTGTCGCTGCTTCTCTGATAGGGTACAGCATTCTGCTTGTTTTCTTCTCCTGCTACACTTCTGACAGTCACAATTAGTCATGATAACAATTACTCACTATTGAATCATAAGAATCTTATCCCCATCTCTTTTTACCAGACCCTTCTAGACACGATGAAAACTATTCAGTGGGGACTCAATCTTCTCCCAAACACTCTTAAACTAAACTCCCTCTTGAAACCTTGTAAGTCAGTCACTTTGAACCTTTATGGTGGTGGCTGGTGTTGGTTGTGTGCTGTGGAGTCGGTTCCAACTAATAGTGACACTATACAGGGTTTCTGAGGCTGTAAATCTTTACAGGAGCAGAATGCTTCATCTTTCTCCCACAGAACAGCTGGTAGTTTCGAACTGCTGACCTTGCAGTGCACAGCCTGATTCGTAACCACTACACTACCAGAGCTCCTTTATGGTGCTCCTCATTTAGATATGTCTAAGTTGCCCACCCCTATCTACTCTGCATACAGAGGGGATAGCACTGATACTTGATGTAAAGACTCCTTCCATCTCTGTTGGTATTTTGAGCTACTACCTCCATGAGTATAGCACCATCAAATTATAGCAATTCACCCTCATTTCCTTTATCAAAAATTGCTTTGTTTTTGTCTTCCTCTAGTTGAGTTCTGATTATCAAGCCATCAAGGCTCAGTCAAATGGGTACTACCTGCAAGATCAGGTGTTCTTGTTCATCTCTTCTCACTTTGTATCAGCCGGATGCTTCACTCTCAGCTGTAGCCCTCTGTAGCTATATTCTTATCCATGGGCTCAGGTATCACCAGGTCTCACCACACTTTGGAACAACCAGACTTTCCTCTTCTCTCTCTCAACTTCAGGTCAACAAGTCTATGGAAGGTGGTTAAACTCAGTCCATTTCTTCATTGCTGACTTTTTCCTTCTTCTACTCACAAGTAGACCATTGTAGCTGCCAGGAAGCTTACATACCTACTCATGTGGTTCCTTTGAATTTCAGTCTTGGAGGGAGGTTTGTCCTGAAGGGACTTGATTGCTTGCTTTGATGGTTTCCCAGAGAACATTGTATTAGCCAATCATACTGTCATTTTTGTTTTGGGTTTTTCCTGCTGAACTTTCTTTGAAGATGTATCTTCTGTTGCTCAAGCTGTTCTGGACTGGTCTGCTTATCCTTTCTAGTGGGAATATCCCACCTCAGAAGGTTCTGGATGGGGCTCAGGATTCCACTTAAAGTCCTATACATTGCAAAGGCTCCTCAAGAGGCTTATTTCACAGGGTGAGTTCTAGAACCTTTTTAGGTATTCCAATTCGTTGCAGACTAAAGACGGGCTTACAAGCTTTCTGTATTCATGTGTCCTGGCATTTCTTTCTATCCCACTCAAGTGTCTATTCTACAATAGTAGGCAAGGAAAACCAATATTCACAAGACTGCCAAGCATCTTAGTATTATTTACCCTCTTCAGACTATGCTGCGATCACTGTATATCACATAGCCGTTGTTTCAAGGTTGAGTATGCATCACTATTTACTTCTGTCCCATTTAGCCCATGTAAACCCATACTTATTCAACCTGTACGCTGAGCAAATAATACGAGAAGCTGGGTTCTATGAAGAAAAACATGGCATCAGGATTGGAGGAAGACTCATTAACAACCTGCGATATGCAGATGATACAACCTTGCTTGCTGAAAGTGAAGAGAACTTGAAACATTTACTTATGAAGATCAAAGAGCACAGCCTTATGTATGGATTGCATCTCAATGTCAAGAAAACAAAAATCCTCACCACTGGACCAATAAACAACATTCTTATCAATGGAGAAAAGATTGAAGTTGTCAAGGACTTCATTCTTCTTGGATCAACTATCAACACTCGCGGAAGCAGCAGTCAAAAGATCAGACAACATATTGCATTGGGCAAATCTGCTGCACAGGAACTTTTTAAAGTATTGAGGAGCAGAGATGTCAGCTTGAGGACTAAGGTGCATCTGACCCAGGCCATGGTGTTTTCAATAGCCTCATATGGATGTGAAAGCTGGACAGTGAATAAGGAAGATCGTAGAAGAATTGATGCCTTTGAGTTGTGGTATTGGAGGAGAATACTGAAAGTGCCATGGACTGCCAAAAGAACCAATAGATCTGTTTTGGAAGAAGTGCAGCCAGAGTGCTCCTTGGAGTCCAGGATGGCTAAGCTTCATCTCTCATACTTTGGACATATTGTCCAGAAGAAACAATCATTGGAGAAGGATGTCATGCTGGGTAAGGTGGAGGGTCAGAGAAAAAGAGGAAGACCCCTAACAAGATGGATTGGCCAGGTGGTATCATTGATGGCATCGAGTGTGGCGGCGGTAGTGAGGTTGGCCCAGGATCGGACATTGTTTCGTTCTGCTGTGCATGGGGTCGCTATGAGTCGGTTCCGACTCGATGGCACCTGACAACAACAACAAACCTGTCTCAGTGTTCCCCTATATACCTTGTTTTTCTACCCCCCCCCCTTGTGTATTGCCCTCACCAACACCCTAACTATGATATGTCTGACCCCTACTCACTTCACAGAGTCTTATCTGGAATTTTCTCATGGCAGGCATGACTTCAGCATTCATTCCCAAAACTTGAGGCCAGCATACAAACAGACCTGGTAATTAATCTCCATAATATCTCTGCTATAGGCTTTGTCTGTTCCCACACCACAGTTATATGGGACCTTAAGGTCCAGGGAAGCCATTGGAAAGCTCCCCCAAGGAGTACACATCTGTCCCATGAGAGTATATTCCTGTTCCCTTTTAAACTAGGGGTGCTGGCTGCTCACCATGTCCATTATCTCTTTGCAGGTATACCTTAAATTGGTCTCTGCAGGTTTTTTATTGTATTTACAGATTTCACAGAACACTAACTTGTTGGAGTACGTGAGAAAAGGGTCCTGAAACATAGCAGCATGAATAAGAAACATGTCACTGTTGGAGCCTTCATATTGGAATGTACTGAAGCCATCAAAACTCAAATTTGGCAACTCTTCTATACATTTGGGCTCATAGTTCAGGGTGGAGTGTTATAACATAGTCTTTATCCAGTGCCATTGATCCAGATATACAGGGCTTAGACTTTTTCACCTGAGGCAGAACCAGATACATCTGTTTGATGTTGTTGCTCAAGTGGGAACTTGCTGAGGTAGCCCTGGTGGAAGATGTTTGGGAGAGGATGGTGAGTAGGCTGGAGGGAGGGCAGGCTGAAAGATTGAGGTGAGAAGAGGAGAGGAAGCCAGGTGTACAGGTTAAACACTCAACTATCATGTAAGAGGGACCAGTCCCTGGATGAGGACACCCTGCTTGGCAAAATAGAGAGTCAGCAAAAAAAGAGGAAGACCCCAAAAGATGGATTGGCACAGTGGCAGCAGAAATGGGCTCAAGCTTAACACTATTGTGAGTATGGCACAGGACTGGGCAGTGTCAGATTCTATTGCATATAAAGTCACTATGAGTCGAAATCGATGCCACAGCACCTAACAATCACAAAAGGAGAAGAATAAAAATTCCAAAGGACAGCTCAAGAAGACATAGTCAATTATTGTACTGAAATATGCAAATACCTGTAGTTAGAAAACCAAAAGGGAAGAACACACTCACTCACCATTTCTCAATCTGAAAGAAATGAAGGAAAGAAAAGGAAAAAAAAACAAAAAACGAGCCTCAACATGCAATATTGAAGGATCCCATATTGAAGTCCTGCCATGGTGCTATAGGATAAACACTAGAATGCTAAACACAGGGTCAATTGTTCAAACCCACCAGCTGATCTTTGGAAACACTAGACAGGGTTGATATGAATCGGACATGATTCAATGGTACGTACAACAACAATGGGTAAAATACTTTATGATTCTGTAAGCATCAATAGAAGATGGAAGAAATACAAAGAGTCACTGTACCAAAACAAAATGATCAATGTTCAGACATTTCAAGAGGTATCATAACATCAAGAACCTATAGTACTGAAGGAAGAAATCAAAGGTGAACTGAAGTTTTTGACAAAAAATATTCTCCATGAATCGACAGGATAGAATTTGAAATCTTTCAACAAACTGCCACAGCACCGGAAACAATCATTAGAAGAGATCCATATTTTTATCCATTGCAAAGAGAGGTGACCCAATGGAATTCATAAATCATTGAACAACATAATTAATATCACTTGTAAGTAAAGTTGTGCTGAAGATAAAAAAAAAAAAAAAAATGACTGCAATAGTACATCCATGACAGAAACTAAAGCTGGATTCAGAAGAGCACGTGGAACTAACCATATCATTGCTGACATTAGATGGATCTTGACTGAGAGCTGAGAATATCAAAGAGGTGTTTATTGTTGCTGTTGTTAGGTGCCATTAAGTTGGTACCAACTCATAATGACCCTATGCACTACAAAAGGAAACACTGTCCGGGTTCTGGCCAATCTCACAATTGTTGCTACTTTTGAGTCCATTGCTGTTGCCACTATGCCACTACATCTCGTTGGGACTCTCCCTTTTTTTTCGCTGATCCTCCAATTTACCAAGCATAAAGTTCTTCTCCAGGGACTTGGCCTTCCTGATAATAAGTCTGAAGTAGGAGATACCAAGTCTAGCTCTCCTGGCTTCTAAAGAGCATTCTGACCTGACTGTACTTCTTCCAATACAGATTTGCTTGTTCTTTTGGCAGTCCATGGTATTTTTAATATTCTCTAATACCATGAAATGCATTCCATTTCATTTTTTACAATTTCCAGTTTTCCTAGATTCATATTTTGTGCATTCCATGTTCCAATTATTAATAGATGTTTACAGCTGTTTCTCTTCATTTTGAGTTGTGTCCCATCAGCAAATAAAGGTCACATGGGTTTTACACCCATGGACTTTACTCCATTCATGTCATCATGGTAAACTCCACTTTGAGGAGGCAGCTCTTCCCCAATTGCATTTTAAGTGCCTTCCAACCTGAGGGGCTCATTTTCCAGCACTATATCTGACAGTGTTTCTCTGCTATTCATAAGGTTTTCAGTGACTAAATATTCAGAAGTAGTTCGTCACTCCTTCCTAGTCTGTTTTTGTTTTGAAGCTCATCTGAAACCTGTCCACCATGGGTGACCCTGCTGGTATTTAAAATATCAGTGGCATAGCTTCCAGAATCACAACAACTCTCAAGTCACCACAGTATGACAAACTGACAGACAACTCAAAGGCTTTTGATTGTATGGATCATGACAATCTATAGACAACATCGCAAAGTATGAGTATTCTGGAACACTTAATTGTGCTCATGATGAATCTGTACATGGAGTAAAAGGCAGTTGTTCAAACAGAACATGGGAACATTGAATGGTTTAAAGTTAAGAAAAGTGTGCAACAAGGTTGTGTTCTTTTACCATACTTATTCAAACTGTATTCTGAGCAAATAATCCAAGAAACTGGATTACATGAAGAAAAATGTGGCATCAGGATTGGAGGAAGACTCATTAACAACCTGTGATATGCAGATGATACAACTTTGCTTGCTGAAAGTGAAGAAGACTTAAAACATTTACTGATGAAGATCAAAGAGCACAGCCTTTGGTATGCATTACATCTCAATGTAAAGAAAACAAAAATCCTCAACACTGGACCAATAAACAACATTCTTATCAATGGAGAAAAGATTGAAGTTGTCAAGAATGTCATTCTTCTTGGATCAACTATCAACACTCATGGAAGCAGCAGTCAAGAAATCAAACGACATATTGCATTAGGCAAATCTGCTGCACAAGACCTTTTTAAAGTGTTGAAGAGCAAAGATGTCAGCTTGAGGACTAAACCGTGCCTGACCCAAGCTATGATATTTTCAATAATCTCATATGCATGCGAATGCTGGACAGTGAATAAGGAAGACCATAGAAGAATTGATGCTTTTGAGTTATGGTGTTGGAGGAGAATATTGACATTTCCATGAGCTGCCAAAAGAACCAACAGATCTGTGTTGGAAGATGTACAGCCAGAGTGCTCCTTGGAAGCCGGGATGGTCAAACTTCTTCTCTCATATTTTGGACATATTGTCAGAAGGGACCAGTCACTAGAGAAGGATATCATGTTTGGTAAAGTGGAGGGTCAGAGAAAAAGAGGAAGATCTCCAGTGAGATGGATTGGCAAAGTGGCAGCATCAATTGGCTCAAGCATGGCAAGAACTGTGAGGTTAGCCCAGGATTGGTCAGTGTTTCGTCCTGTTATGCATAGGGTTGCTATGAGTCAGTATCAACTTGATGGCACCTAACAACAACACCATAACTCAAATGCATCAATTCTACGTTCTTCTTTATTCATTGACCAACTTTTACATGCATATGAGGTTACTGAAAATGTCATGGTTTGGGTCACGTGCATCTTAGTCCTCAAACTAACATTTACTCTTGAATATTTTAAAAGAGGTCTTGTGCAGCAGATTTTTTTTTAAAGGTTCCTTATGAGCACAATGATGTAATTTGGAATGCTCATTCTTTGCATAGGTTTTCATGATCCATACAGTTGAAAGTCTTTTCATAGTTAATAAAGCACAAGTAAATTTATTTTCTTCCCTTCTTTCTTTCCTTTTTTCTTTCTTTCACTCTCTCTTTCTTTCTGACTTTCTTTCTTTTCCTTTTTAAATTCAAAGAAAAGCTATGGATAACAGTGTGAAGAGTATGTATTGCAGAATATTTAATTGTGCTAATGAGGAATCTGTACATAGACCAAGAAGCTGTCATTTGAACAAAACAATGAGACACTGAATGGTTTAAAATCAAGGAAGATGTTTGCCAGTGTTGTATCTTTTCACTATAGTTATTCAATCTGGAAGCTGAATCTAGATTATATGAAGAAGAATGTGGCATCAGAATTGGAGGAAGATTCATTATCAACCTGTAATATACAGATGATAGTACCTTGGTTGTTGAAAGCCAAAAGGACATAAAATACTTACTAATGAAGATCAAAGACCACAGCCTTTTGTATTGGTTGCACGCCAATGTAAAAAAGAAAAGTCCTCACCATTGGACAAAATAGAAAAGATTGACATTGTCACAGATGGTTTTACTTGGATCCACTATGAACACTAATGGAATCAAACAGTGTACTGCATTAGGCAAATCTGCTGCGCTGCACAAGAGCTCTTTAAAGCATCCATGAGAAAAGATGTCAGTTTGAGGATTAAGGTATGCCTGATATAATAAACCATATTTTCAATAGCCTCATTTGCATGTACATTTGGACAATGAATAAGGAAGACAATCGAAGAGTTGATGCATTTGAGATATGGTGTTGGAGGAGCATATTAAAATTACCATGGACTACAAGAAGAACAAACAAATGTGTGTTGGAAGAAGTACACTCAGAATGTTCCTTAAAAGCTAAAATGGTCAGACTCCGTCGCTCATATTTCAGACATATTAATAGGGACCAGTTCTTGAAGAAGGACATCATGTTTGGTAAGTGGAAGTTCAGGGAAAAAGAGGAAGACCCCCAACAAGGTGGACTGACCAATTAGACGCAGCAATAGATTCGAACTTAACAATTGTGATGATGTAGCAAGATTGGGCAGTTTTCATTCTGTTTTGCATAGTATCTCACTATGAGTCAGAACCGACTCCATGGAATCTAGGAAAAGAAAACAAAAACCTAATCATGCATATCATTAAATAGTCTAATGTTTGTTGAAAGTCTGCAACTTACATTAAAATGCATGAGAAACTAAGATGAGTTTGTAAACAATGGATAGATTGTTAAGTGTAAAGAGACCCTATATAGGGTTTCTGAGGATGGCTGGTGGGTTTGAACTGCCAACCTTGTGATTTAAACAGACTTTATGGTCCAGAGCTTGTCCCACAGCACTACCCCAGGATCATGGATATCATTAAGTAATCTAATATTTGTTCACATTAAATTGAACCATAAAATAAGATATGTTTATAAACAATGGATTAATAATAGGTAGTTATATCACAAAGTAAGCATAGTAAAAGTTAGTTGGAGCATACAGATATTCTTGGTACACTTCTTTGTTCCTTTATGTTTGAATTTTTTTTGTAATAAAATGCTGGGGGAATTATAAATACAATTATTTTTAAAATATCTTCTATGAAGTCAGCAAGACTTGATATTTTTGTTAAAATTGAAAACAAATTTTCCTAATTATTTTTCATTCAAATAGAATGTATCTACAAGGAGAAACTGCAATAAATGTTTCAACTACTTTTTTCAATTCCATTTCTTCCTGAACAGTAGAATCAAACTGTAGTAAATACTAAAGCACTACTTTTGAGGAAATTCACATTCGTATTCCCTTCTACCAGGCATGAAAGGAAGGATCTTAAAGAAAGGTTTGTAGGATCTTAATCTTTCTGGCTCAAGTATATTATTGTTGTTGATATTGCTGACTTAGAACTGTAGACCTATGGACCATGGCACATTGCACTGAAGTGCTGATTATAAAGCATCATTTGCATCACTGGAATTACCCAATTGAAGAGCTCTGGGTTCTTTGGGCACAAAGGGGAGTGATATGTATTGACACTTTAGTTTGACCTCTGATTACAAAATGAAGGGCTAACATCTACAACAAGTTTGTGCAAAACCAGTCAGTGGTTTTTCAAAGAAGGCTTAGGAAAAACAAATACTGAACTTTCTTCTAACACCCCAGTGGTGATTTCAGGGAGTGGCAGAGGAGTGGCAGAAGCTAGAGCCATAGCACGAAACATAGAAGTGGACTTCCGCCCTTGGACCAAGTAAAGCAGAGTGACAGTGTAAGAGGTTTGCTTGCAGAGTGGGTTGCCTACCGACACTACTGGGGAAGTTATGTTTGCTGACCCTCTGAGGTAGAGCTGAGTGCCTTCAGGGGATGACTTTAATAATTTAGTGTGCCCTAAGAGCATTTATCAGCAGCCTTAGAAAAGTTTTATAACATTGTCCAGGCAGAGAGAGACCTGGCTATAGATACACTGAATGGAGGCTGTCTTAATTGAAAGAACTGTGCTGCCCCAAGCATTTTCTTATCCTGCATTGTAACCTGTTAACTTTGCCAATAAACCCCATTACTGTAAATATGGTTTGGAAGTTGCAATGAATTATCCAGACAAGGTAAGTAGAGAGTGCAAGCTTTTTTTTCTTTGCATAATATTTACATTATTCTCTTGCTTAATAAAGTTTAAGAATCACAGTGTTCTTACCAAGTTTGTCCATTCTGGGCATGAGAATTACAATTGTCAGGTGGGTCCAACAAACTAAGAGAACCATAACAAAACATAGGGAACTTTTGAACTGAAAGAGGACAAAATTATTAATTAAAATACCTGAATTGCCACTATGAGATGAATGTGTTAGAGTGTGCTTGTACAGAAATCAGAAATGAAAAAAAAAGATAGGGACAGAAAATAGAGCAATATATAGCATGGTTCTGATTATAATACCTAATTTCTTCTTCCTGTTAATTGGTCGCAATGCTATTCAAGTGAGGTTAAGGATATGTTTTTGTTGGAGTATTTTTCCCCTTTTCTTTTTTATCATGGACCACTGTTGTCATCTCTGATCTTTAATAGAATGTTGTTGCCATTTTAAAGTGTTGTTGAGTTTATTTTGATTCATAGAAATCCTGTATAAGTTTTCCAAGAAGTAGCTTGTGGGTTTGAACCACCAACCTTGGAGTTAGCAGTCCAGCACTTAATTTACAATGCCACACCAGGACTCCAAGAGTCACAACTTTCCCATATCAGAAGTAAAACCTAAGCCACCTGGGTGCAAACAAGGAATCCTAAGCTATGAAATCACAATGTTGGAGAAAATGTTACTCCATCCTTTTTAAACATAGGCATTAATTGGTTTTTACTTCTAAGTTATCGTCTAAAAAATGCTTATATAATCTTGAAAGATAGAGCTAGTGACTCTCTCAGGAGCAAAGAATAAGTTGGCTTAGTGCCCAGAATAAGTAACTCAGGTTTTCTAAACTCAGAAGTTCTCTCCTATAATCCATGTGTCAGTGTCACATAGTACTCTTCACATCACCTGTGGAAACTCAACTTGGGGATCCAGTGCAGGGATAGGTTGATTCTCTGCATATTGCTAGTATGATGAGGGCTAAAATGACAGTTATCTCAGACCCAGGCATTGTCGGCATTCATATAACTGTAACAGAGTATTTCATTAGCTTGAAAGTAGCATAAAATCTCAGAAAGTTCATAATTTTAAACAAGCAGTATCATAACACTTAATTTCTATGTACTAAAATCTCACACTAAGCTGCCAACCATCAATGATTTTATTTCTATAAGTCTAGTTATCTCTGTTGGTAATTTATAGAATTTCAAAGAGCTCTTCCTCTAAAAAACAAAAACCCCTGAAAATCCCTTCAAGAAGCAATGTGTAACACCCAGATGGTGTAACTCTTTCAACTAATTTTACATGGTCTTACTCTGTCTATTCAGAGTTCCGACATTTGTTCTTCTGGAGAGAAGGCCTGTCATTTTATCCCTTTATGGTCTTGTCTATACAGGAAGTTGCAGATTGAATATGAACTTCTAAGAGCTCTCTCATTGTTTATGATTGAAAAATTATGTCTCTAATAAATTTGACCTTAACCCTATACAAATTGTGAAAAACCACAAAGGTAAGGACTGCTTACCCATTTCATCTCAATGGTCATAGTTTTAATTTTAGTCCCTGTTTTGTATAAATATAATAAGGTCATATATATAAATAATTTAAAAAGTGAGTCTTGGTGTGGTACTGTAGGATAAGCACTGGACTCCTAACTGCAAGGTCGATGGTTCAAACCCACCAGCCACTCCTTAGAAAACCTACAGGGTCTCTGTGAGTTAGAACCAACTCGATGTCACTTAACAACAACAAAAGTGAATAAGATCTTAAAAGCTATCTATATGCAATTTCCCACACTAAGATGGTATATATGCTACATTAATTATAAGCAACGATTGCTTGATAATCACAGTTATGGGTGTTTATCATATTCACAGTAAATTTCTCATTTAACATGTACAAATGCCTTTTTATACTGAGCAGAAATCAGTTGTACTGATTATCTCCAATTAAGTCTATGACCATCTCGCAGAGTCCACACTAAAGTAATCTATCTCCTTCCAGCTATCATAAATAGTCTTTTCCCCAAATCAAACTTAGAGAATCACACCAATTATTGTTGAATAACATGGAATGGCTTCAGAATCCTCATATATGCTAAAAAGATCCACACTAAAATACATTTCAGATGACTCGGCTTACTACAGCATATGATAGTAAAACCTACTGCTGTTAAAGAATCTTTTGTGCCAATGCATTATACTGTTGATTTATATTATGATTGTGGTTAACTAGAAGTGTCAGAGCTTTTTTACATGAATTTCTGATGTCAGGGTCCATGCCCATCATGTTTTATGCATGAATATGCAATTGATATTTTTGCTTTTTAAATCAAAAACATTCTATATGAATTGTGGTAAATTAAAATATTTTAAATCATCCTTTAAGATTCATTTAAATTTTATTTCTATAGTCAAAATTATTGGTGCCTTTTCCAAGTATTATCTCCTAAAAATTTGAAACAAATGCCTTTTAAACCTTTTCCAAGTTATTGATTAGAACATCAGGTAGAACAGGGCCTCAGAGCCATTTGATCTTCAACTTTATACTTTTTATTTCAGTTGACGTAGTTCTAAGCATGTCTATCTTTTATGTCTTGTTATTTAAAATACTTTAAATATATCTTGTATTACTGAGAGCCTGGATCTGGTTGTTGCTGTTTTTTAATCTTAAGCACAAAGTTAAATTATTTGATAAAATTAAGTATGTTTCTTTCCAAAGTTAAAAAAAGTACTTAAGTAAACTCCTACTATAAAATTGATAAATGCTGATTGTACTTTACCCTTTAATTGTGCTTTGCATGAAGTTTACTTAGCAAATGAGTTTTCCAATAAGTTCATTCAAAAGTTGTTCTGACAATGGTTGGGATTCTTGTAATGTATCCAAAGTCTACTTCCTCCCTTGATTTCCATTTGACAAGTTTTCCTGTTCTGCCCTGTCTTCTTATTTAGGTTTTGGGCAAATACTGCTTTGTTGCTCTCATAGTGTTGATTGTTCACATTCTACACATTGTTTGTTTTATAATCTCTATTATTTGGCTAGAAGTTAGTTTCTCAGGGTCCCTCTTGTCTCTTTCAACCAGTAAATTCTGGTCATGTTTTGGCTTTTAAGTTCTCTATTTTTTTTTTTTTTTTTTAACACCCATTCTAACTGCAAACTTTGACTGTGGTCTTTGTCAGAGTTGTTGGTAATGGTAACTGGGCACCATTT
This sequence comes from Chrysochloris asiatica, assembly GCF_000296735.1. NCBI lineage: Eukaryota > Metazoa > Chordata > Mammalia > Afrosoricida > Chrysochloridae > Chrysochloris > Chrysochloris asiatica. The sequence continues at coordinate 19,028,765 of NW_006408553.1, read as the reverse complement.
AATTCCTCTAGTATGATATTAAACAAGACTATGGTTCATGTATGTCATTAGTCCTTTGAACTAATTGCTACTTTCAGTTTTCATTCTCCTATACTCCAAATGGACTGCAAACCACAAGATCCATGGTTCAAGCCTGTCAGGAGCTCAGTGAGAGAAAGAAAAGGCTTTCTGTGCCCACAAATATCTAAAGCCCCAGAAACCCTATAAGGATCGCTATGAGTCAGAACTGACTAGAAGGCACATATTTTTACAACAACATATTCCAGATGGGAAGAGAGCAACAATTGCTTCTTAGATCTAGGCTGTTGACAAGTGGAGTTAATTGCAATGGTTCCAGACTCATGGAATTGTGGGGTTTTGTAAAAGAAAGAATAAAATAGAATGAGCAATACATTTTTTATTTTTTTGGTGGTTGTTATCTATTATGGTTGAAATGAATGTAAAAGATATTATGCTGCAACTGAAGGGAGAAAATTTGTTACTCGAGTCACTTGAGACAAAAACCTGGCTGCTTAAACAAGATGATTGATAAGGAGCCACACTTGTTCGATTCACCTTGCCATCCAGAGACCCCAGATCCTATGCACACATGTGATAGAAAAGAATATTTGATTCTGGATTACAGAGAGCTTTCAAGTCCACCTTCTACCTATATTTGATGCTACAAAGGGAACTAGAAATTGCCCAGAAGAAACTGACTTTTTAAGGCTTTGTAGAGTAAGGGGCTTAGGTAAAAACCTGAGCCACACACAGACCTGCTGATAAAATAAATTTATCTGTGATGAAAATACCTGCATAGAACAAAACAAATTATTGTTATTTGTTTGTTTGTTAGCAATCAGTTTTTTATTGGAGTCATCAAAACAGGAAACATCTTTGTCCATCAGAGAAAACCCATTCTAGGACTGAAAGTTAAAGTGAGCCCGTGAGTAGACAATATGATATAATTTTGCTGGTAACTAACTGGGTCCAATTGAGTGGAATTTGAGGATAATGCAGCAATGAATAAATGGGTTTAGAGAGAAGATGAAACTCTGCCTGGTCTGAATTTTAAGGAGTAGTGTGAACTCCTGAGCCTATGAAACACTAGCCCATGGAAGATAGGGCTGAGTGAGAAGGGAGTAGCTGGTCTGAAGTGCAGAGAGTATATGTAGACTCCCAAGCTTACAGTTGGTACCCATTTGACCTAACTAGGATGACCAGGGCTGAGTTTTTCAGAACAGAACCTAATGAAGAAAGTGATGTTTGATACTGGGAGCTGATGTAAGTTGCTGCAATTTCAATGGAGTCTTCTGGACTGGATTTTGCTTATTGTTGCAAATATTCACAGGACAAGAAAATAATTCATATCAAGGAAAATTACTGTCTCCAGAATACTGATAAGGACTGACAATTTATAAATTGGATATCTAAAATTGGGGTATATGAAGGCAAAAAGTGATTTGCTTACAAGCTTTCATTGGTATGCTTACAGTTAAAGTGATATGGGAAATTTTAATCTCTCATATATAAAAGAGATAATGGCTAGAAAACCCAGTAGTGTAGTGAATTGTGAAGTGTCTCTTCTAGCAATAATCTTCTTCATAAATTCCCACAAAACAACTTTTTCCTGTTGGGTGAGAAGGAGGGGGAAGATACTGATGGATGATATATTTCAGCTGTGATTAACTGTTAACAGGGTTAATTGTGAAGACTTGAAACTCTAACATGAGTATAAAATGAGCTGTACCAAAAGGAGTGAGAGGGGGGAATCTCACAATACTCAAGAAGAAAAATCTAGGAGTAGAATATATTGTTTGGACTCTGAGATCCCTGCACATTGAACCTCCTCAACCTGGGAACAGAAAACTGTGACCCTAGAGGAATGCCAGAGGAGGAGCAGCAGCAGAGTCAAGAGCCAGAGTATGAGAAAGAGTGGTGGGCTTCCTATCCCATGGAACAAGTAAAGCTGAGTGACTTTGGACAAGAAGCTTGCTTTCAGAGTAGGGTACTTCCAGGCACTTAATTGGGATAGCTAGATTTGCTGATCCATGGAGCTAGAGCAAAATTCTTTAAGACTGAGTTTTATGATGGAATGGTATATCCTGTGAGCATCTATCAGCATTCCTAAAAGAGCTTTGTAACATTGGCTGGGCAGACATTGTTGATGTAAGGTTGTTCTGACTGGAACAACTGTGCACTGAGGATTTCTGATTCTGCATTGAGGATTTCTGATCCAGTTAACTTCCCTTATAAATACCATAACTAGGAGTATGGTGTCTGAGTTCTATATGGCCACTGCAGTGAATTATGGAACCCAGTTGAGTAGAGTGTGCTGCATGAGGAATGTTTGGGGTTAATTTTTTAGAATAATTACAACCAGAATGCTCCTTAGAGGCCAAGATAGCCAAACTTTGTTTCTCATACTTCAGATATATTATCAGATGGAACCAATTCCTGAAGAAGTCACATCATGCTTGGTAAAATGGAGGGTTAGCACAAAAAAGGGAGACTTCCAATAATATGGATTGGCACAGTGGAAGCAGCAATGGGCTCAAGTGTAATAATGACTATGATGTTGGTACAGTAAGGGCAGGGTTTGTTTCTCTCTGCTGTGCACCACATTACTATGCATCAGAACCAACTAAACAGCAACTAGCAACAACAACATCATTAGACAGTGTTTCATTCCATTGTCCATGGATTCACCATGTGTTGAGGCCAACTGTACAGCAACTAAGAACAAGAGCAATCTGAAATCTGTATGCAGAACCAGTTTACAGAAAATTGGGTACAATCAGGGAAGCTAAACCAAACAGAAGCCAGACACAATGTAGAACATACTGTATATTTGCATTTTTATAAAATTCTGTAAAAGTCTAATCTAATGCGTAGTGATAGAAATCAAGTCTGTGGTTACATGCAGCCAGGAACTTGAGTGGTAACACTAGCAAGTGCTTGTGTGTGTGTGTGTGTGTGTGTGTGTGTGTGTGTATAGTATTAGTTGAAAGGCACTTTAAGGGAATGCTGTGGAATAAACAATCTTGTATGGTGATTGCAGGAAGGTTTTGATTTTGCTGTTGTTAGTCTTGTTTTTTATTAATAACTTAACATTTGTCATGTATATAATTTAGTGATATCCATTGCATTCATCGTTTTGTGAAATTATTACCAGTATTTGTTGCCAAATTTTCCATTGTCATAAACAGAAACTAATATGCATTTTTTTCTGATAGCTTACCAAATTATTTTTCTGAGACAAGAACCTATCTTTTGAGTTAGCAGCTGAACATGTTACCTGCTTGTACCCCCCAGAGATTGTGTATTAAATTATTGTTTTATTAGCTAGCATCTTCTTGGCTCCCAATTCATGCTGACTCCATGTACTCACATATAAATTGTTGTTGTTGTGTGCCATTGAGTTGATTCTATAGCAACCCCATATGACAGATGAAAGCTGCCTCATAGGGTTTCCTGGGTTATAAACTGTTATGGAAGTACATTTCCAGGACTTTTATCCTGATAAGTGATTAGTGGATTCACACTGCTGACCTTTCTATTAGCCACTTAGCACTTTAACTTTTACACCTTAGTAAAGTTTACTCTTTGTCTTGTTAAGTGCTGTTGAGTTGATTCCAACTCATAGAGACCCTATAAAGGATTTCTAAGGAGTGGCTAGTAGGTTTGAACCACTTAGAATTCTAAACTTCATGACACATACTAGTAAAGCTATTATAATTTAAAGATAAAAATGATCAGAACTTACACAATAAACAAAAATATAACTAAATAAAGTTGGGTTTAGACTTCTCAAAATCAACATGTTATACTCAGAAGAGTGGCATTTTACAGTAATTCAAATCAAGAGTAATCTAAGAATGCTGTAGCCCATTAAGCTCTCATTCCATTATCAAGGCCGCAAATATTGTGTTCACACCTGAAGTACTTCAGGCTGTTTTCATGAGTCTTTGCAGAGAAAACTACCAGGGGGTAACCTTCATCCAAAGATAGGATAATGTGAATTTTTTTGCAAAAGAACTGCTGGTGAGCATTTAATATTTAATTATATTTGTAAGACTAAAACAGAATGAGGAAAAGGGTGCAAAAATAGTATAGAAATATGATCTCACATAGTATAAAGAATTCAACCTTAAAAATGGGAACAAGGAATGAAAATGGAAAGAGTAAAGTAAATTATTTGATTGTTAGAGTAAGAGTCAAAGATAATATTTAAAGCTGTCAAACCAAATAGTATAAAGTAAGAAAAAGGGGTAATACAAAAATAACTTCTAGAAGAAGCAATACAATCTAAAATCTTTGCAATATTTTAAGAATTTTAAAAAGAAGAAACAAAAGTCTTATTTTAAAACATTCATCTTTCCACCTCAGAAAAAAAGCTGTTAACTAGATTTTTTTTTTTTTTCTATCTTTCTCTTTTGGTCTCTCTTTTTTGGTCTCTCATTTTCTCGACGTATATTATTAGGACAATTGTCAAGTACTGGAATATATTTTCATTTAACATATCATTAGCATTGTCCACCCACCAAATTTATACTAAAACTTTGGTACTTATACATTCTTATATAGGTCATGTAATGAATGATTTCAGCGTTTCTTTTAGAATCATGTATTCATCCATTTACTCATTCATTTAGCAAATTTAATAAAATGTCTTTTGGATATAGTAAGGAGCCCTAGTGGCATTCTAGGATAAGCACTGGACTGTTAACCAACAGTCTTCATTCTAAAGTTACCAACAAAATTCCATGGGAGAAAGATGAGGCATTCTGCTCCCATAATCATGTACAAACTGGAAAACCTATGCAGAGCCAAACAATAAGTCAGAACCAATGGTACTGAAGGAAGAAGCCCAATGTGCAGTGAAGGCATTGGCAATTGCTTCAGGAATTGATGGAATATGTGCTCACTCATCTATGCCAAGAAACTTGGAAAACAGCTACCCTGACCAACAGATGGGAAGAGACCCATATTTGTGCCCATTCCAATGATAGGTAAGCCAAAGCAATGTGGAAATCATAAAACATTATCATTAATATCACATGTGAGTAAAATTTTGCTTAAGAACATTCAAAAATGGCTGTTAACAGTACATTGACAGAGAATGGCTACAAATTCTAGTTGGATTCAGAAAAGAATGTAGAATAAGGGATGTCACTGATGAAGTCAGATGAATCTTGTGACTGAGAAAATACCAGAAAGATGTTTACTTGTGCTTTTCTGACTATGTGAAGGCTTTTGACTGTGTGGATCATGATAAACTATGGATAACATTGCAAAGAATCAGTATTCCAGAATGCTTAATTGTGCTCATGAGAAACCTATAACTGGACCAAGAGGCAATCATTCAAATAGACCAAGGAGATACTGAATAGTTTAAAATCAGGAAAGCTTGGCACGAGAGTTGTATCCTCTCATCATGTTTGGATATACAATCAACACTCATGGAAGCAGCAGTCGTGAAATCAAATTACATATTATTTATGAAAATCTGCTACACAAGACCTCTTTAAAATGTTCAAGAGCAAAGAAATCAGGACTAAGGTGTACTCGACCCATGCCATGGCATTTTTAAATGTTCATATGCATGTGGAAGTTGAAAATGAATAAGAAAGACCATAGAAGAATTGATACATTTGAATCATGGTGTTAAAGAATATGAAAAGTACCATTAACTGCCAGAAGAACAAACAAATCTCTTTTGGAAGAAGTACAAACAGAATGCTCTTTAGAAGTCAGGATAACAAGATTTCATCTTTCATACTTTAGACATATTATCAGGCAGCATCAGTCACTGTAAAATGACACTATGCTTGGTAAAATGGAGGCCCCCCTAAAAAGAAGAAGACCCCCAATGGCATGGATTGTCACAATGGCAGTAGCAATGGGCGCAGTTGTAACAATTGTGAGGATAGATAGTGTAGGACATGAACCACATGAGGTAGATGCCAAAAGGGGAGATAAGGTACATTCAGTTGTAAAGGGACTTTTTTTCTCTTTAAAATGGATTGTATGTATACTTTTTAATCCTATTCCTTATGTTTTTTAAAGCATGTTGAACTTATTTTTCACTAATCATTAATGGTTGATGTTAATGGTGTCTTAACATTTGTGTGGAGTTGCAAATTTATCTAACTTTTCTCATTTATTCTCAGTCACTCCTCCATTATTATTGTGTTGTGGTAAAATTGGTCTTTAGGGAGATTTTTTATGAATAATAGTCTTTGTTTCATCATCTATCATTTTGTAATAAATTGCTTTAGACGTTTCCTACATTTTATAAATATTTCAGTAACCATTAAAACTATGTGCAACTAGTTTTTTCAATTACTTCAGTTATTTTATTATATGACAAGTTGTACATGTTTGAGTGTCTTATATTGGTTAATTTTTTTGGTTTTCTGGAGTATTTTATATTTTAGGAAAGTAATATCCTTGATAATATTTATATATCTTACAGATAATAACATTTTAAAGGGAGATTACAGTAATGCAAACAATAAAGAAAACAAGATATTTTGGCAAGATTAGGTACTGAAAAAATGAAATGATCAATAAAAATCAATTTAAATTTCATTTACATGCAAAGTCTTAAATGAGCTAATCAATAGAAATAGAGAATAGATTAGTGTTTATCTGTGATTGTCAGGCTAGTAATATGTCATGGAATGTTGGCTAAAAGTTGTGGTACGGGGTTTCTTTAAGGGATAATGTAAATGTTATAACATGCATTTTAGTTATAGATGTACATGCCTGTGAGTGTTCTAAAAGCTATTAAATTGTACACTTTAAGCATGTCAGTTGTACAGCTTGTGAATTATATCTCAAAAAAAACATTTTTTTTAAGAATTGGGTTATTCTCATTTTCACCCATAAATACTTTATTATTGCTGAAAGTTATCCCCTCTTCTTTTCCTGAAGACATTGGTAATATTTGCTTATCTATAGGTTTTTGACATCTCCCCTTTTCATCATGGTTTCAAACTCTAAGCTTCAATCAGATAAAAATTGTAGCAAGAGTAAGCATGTTACTCTAAGCCAGATAATATAATTATGTAGATTTTTAAATCATTTCTAATATTTAATCAGTACTACTTTGCTTATACTGCACCTGGGATGTCTGATGTATGCCCTCATCACACTTACACCTCTTACTCAAATAAGCTATTAGGAATGGATCTGATCACTAATTCATGTTCTTATATAACAGCTCTCATTATGACTCTCCAGAAAATATCATATTCTTTATCATAATGACCAAAACCCTTAAGCTACAGACCGAAAATTCTAATGGTGGAATTTAAAGCAACAGGAGAGATTTGAGAAGTATCTGAGGTTTTCAAGTACCTTGAAATCAAGACCTATGTATGCGTGACTGCCTACCATACCTTCTGAATTTTGTGCTGTTTGTTTTCTTGCCAACTTAAAGTTTTTCATGTGCACATGTTAGTGATATCAATCAATTATGTTAATCATGCTGGCTTTCAAGTGTCCCTGGTATGTTTGTCGATCCTCTGCATCATAATGCTTGGGGCTATGGAGGTTTGTATTCCTCCAAGAAATCTCTCTTATCAAACCCAGATATTTACAAAGTCCTAGTGACACAAGAAGTTAAACAATGGACTGCTAACTGAAAGGTCAGTGGTTCAAACTCATCAGTCTCACCTTGGGGAAAAAAGAGACAGACTACTTCCATACAGTCTCAGAAATCCTACGGAGCAGCTCTACTCTTCTATAAGGTCACTATTGGAATTGACTTGATGACTGGAGAGTTAAATGACACCCTTATATTTAGCTTGGTGTTATCCTTTCTATAGTGGCCTTCTCTGAAAATTATGCATGGGAGATATTTAAGGCCAATGCTATAAGGAATGTAATAAGTTCAAACACTTCCTTTTTCATTTATGTCACTTTATTGAAACATTTTTATGAACTTTGGCAGTTTCTTTCTTTGTCCAACATAATGCTAAAAATACAACTTTAGATAAGATACTTATGAAGCCTTAGAAAGAAAAATATAACTTAAGAAAACATAAAAATGCTTCTTTAGATGACTACTTGTATTCTCCTGAGAACACTTCACAATAACTAGAAGAAGAAAGACAAAAAAGCTACATAAGGATATTTTGAAATTAACTCAGCACCACTTGCCAATAGCTGGAAATTAAATCAACATATGATGATGATACTTCAGTGAATATCAGCAAAAACGCTACTTTTGCCTACTTGGTTGCTGAAAGTAGGAAAGGTTCTAAGGCTTTGAAAGAGCCCTCCAAGGCCCTACCATTTGTTTCTCCCCATACCAATTACTATGGCTATGTCTATACAACTTCATATGGGGAATAATCAAACACTTCCTTAAAAGAAAAATAATACTAACAACACATAGTAATCTGGCACTGATTAAATTTTAAATGATAATTAAGATCTTTAGTTATTTTCAATCTATTGTTACATTCTTTTGCTTCAACATTAGCTGATTCTGTTCTTCCTCTTCTGTGTCCAGTGTAAATGAATATTTGTTCTCTGTTTTGGGATTACAGTAATCAGTTTTGTTTACTCCTTTTATCTTCTAATTTTTGAGATAGTTCATCAGAATCTTTTATTAAAAACTACTACCTCACAAGGTCACCAGTTCAAAACCACCATCTTCTCCTCAGAAACCTTATATAGGGAAGTTATGAGTTGGAACCAACTTGATGGCCTGCAACCACTACCATCTCTAACTCAACTGTGGAGCTAAAATTATAAGCACTCTTCTAGAGCAAGTGAAGTCTCTGGGTTGTGCAAATGATTAAAGCACGCAATTGGTAACAGAAAGGTTGGAAATTTGAGTCTCTCCAAAGGAACGTTGAAAGAAAGACCTGGAAAACTGCTTCTGAAAAATCAACCATTGAAAGCCTGGTAGTGCAGTGTTTGACTCTGACACAAGCTTGGTGGACATGAGTCAGAATCAACTGGATAAAAACTGGTTAGCTGGTAAGTTAGTGCCAAATACTCTGATGAGTTCATCTCCAAGTGCCACTGTAATTATCCATATCAACATCGAACTTATTATCCAACTGAATCTCTGCATTCTGGCTAACATTAAGCTAATGGTCCACCAAGACCTTACAGTACTTAGCCTTCTCATTTGCACATCATTCTTCCTATATTGACAAAGTTTGATTTGACTTCATAAGAACAACCTTTTCTTTGGTTCCTGTGCCCTTTTGCAGTTTTTCAGAGAGACTCAAGTGTCAGCTGTTGAGATGGTTTTTAATTATTGACTCATCAGCCTTGGTATCCCCAGAGGAAAGGGAACCTGCTTTTTCACATTTGTGCTATTGAGAGTGATGTCTAAGATATGATAAATAAATAACAGTGCATGATGAATGTCTGATACTCTGTGAGTCACAGGAGAAAACTTCTGTCAGAGCAGCCATGCTTCTTTCTCCTTTTAATAAGGCATGGTCACTGTGGCAGCCACAGCTGTTCTATGGAACAATGAGCAAGTGCTTAAAGCACCCATTTTTTTCTACGCTTGGGAAAAGAGGGTGGCAGCTTTAATAAATTCTAAGTTGTGAGCATTGTCTATTTTCATCCTTCCCTGGACCTATTTTAAAGGAAAATGAACACAAGTGAGACTTTTCTCTCTGGAGACCTAGATATATGACCTTGCTTCATCATTGTGAGACTCTTAGTTTCATATTGGTCACTATAGCTCTGGTCTTCATAAAAGAGGAGATATTGCTTAATTTTAATACATTGCAATGTTGTAACCAGGCCCCGATTAAAAAAATATGCATGAATATCTATGCTTATTAGTTCTGTATTAGTCATTATTTTCTCTTTTATTCATTCTTTAATTTGACAGAATTTTATTTTCAGCTATGTGGTGCTGAGTATTTGTTTTTGTTTGTATTCAACCACTAAATGAAAGATCAGAAGTTTGAACCACCCAGTAGCATCATGGAAGAAAGATCTGGTGATCTGCTTTTATAAGGATTACAGTCCAGAAAACCCTATGAAGCACAGTTTTACTCTGTTACTCGGGTTGTGATTAGTCTGATTCAACTTAAAAACAAAACAAAACAAACATGTTTGATTTTTGTTTGTGTTAATGTCACCAGTGCTGAAAACAGTGCCTGATAGATAATCAACACTAAATATTTGAGAAAGAAATAAATGAAGGAATGAGAAAACAAGCATCTACAATCCAGTTACTCAGTCTAATATTGGCTAATATAAAGGTAAATAAAATATTTGTGAATTTTAATGTCTCATAAAAATGACAAAATGCTTAGAGCCAAAATACTGAGTTTCCCCTCAATTCAGAGGACACGGAGAACAAATTAATTAAGAAGAATTAAGTCTAAAAATAAGTGAATTTTTAAAGTTCATCTTCAGGATCCAGCTTTTCTCTCATATTCTTCTCTTTCTCTTTAGTGATCTTCAGCCACACTGATCCTTTCAGATTATTCCTGTTTGGCCATTTATGTGGTTCCCCTATTTTCAACCTCTTCTTATGAAAATATCTTACGTTAGTAATTTTGATACCTTGATAAATTTCTAAAAATAATGAACTTGAGGATGTAAGCATAGGTTTCAATTAAAATGGACTTTGGTGTTTTTAAATATGGAGCATATTGGGTTAAATAATGTGAAATAGAATAGAATCTAAATATGAATCTATCAAGAATTGACATCTTAGAATATGTTTCCTTCCACAAATATGTACATTTAATTATTTTTCTGAACTTTATATTGTGAATAGTGAAGGTTTACAGAGATTACAAGTTTTACATCCAGCATTTACTTCCTTACAATGATTATAATACCCTCCATCAATCAGCAGTATTTACCTCTATTTCCTTTAACTATTGCACTCTGCCCTATGTCTCCTGCTACCTTCATCTTTCCTCAGTTAACCTACCTCTTGTTTCATATTGCTTGCCCTGTCACCCATGTTAGCTTGTGTCTGCTCTCTGGCCATGAATAATTCCCTCCTCCAAACCTCCACTAATCAGTAACCATAATAGAATGTTTCATTTGGCAAGAAAATCTTTTCTTAACTTATTACAACAATGGTTTCATAGAATATATGTCCTTTTGTTGTGAACTAATTTCACTTAGCATACTGTTCTCCAGAATTATCCATGTTGTGGTGTTTTTCAGATTCATCGTTGTTCTTCAACATTACATAATATTCCATTGTGTATATACCAAAATGTGTTTAATCATTCTTATGTTGATGGGTATTTAGGCTGTCTCCAAGTTTTTACTATTGCAAATAGTGCTTCAGTGCATATGCTGTGGTTATTTTTGTTAGGCACCATCTAGTTAGTACTGACTCATAAAGATTATGCACAACAGAATGCAGCACTGTTCAGTCCTGCCCCTACACCACAATTGTTGCTACACTTAAGACCGTTGTTGCTGTCACTGTGTCAATTAGTTTCATTGGGATTCTTCCTCTTTTTCTCTGACCATCCTCTTTACCAAGCATGATGTCCTTCTCCAGGGACTGGTCCAAAGTATGAGAGATGAAGTCTCACCATCCTGACTTCTAAGGAGCATTCTGGCTGTACTTCCAACACAGATTTGTTTGTCTTTTTTTGGTAGTCCATGGTATTGTTAAAATTATCCTCCAACACTATAACTCAAATGGATCAATTCTTCTACGGTCTTCTTTATTTATTGTCCAATTTTCACATGCGTATGAGCCTATTAAAAAGACCATGGCTTGGGTCAGACATACCTTACTACTCAAACTGATATCTTTGCTCTTAAAGAGCACTTGTGCAGCTGATTTGCCTAATGTGTTATTTCATTTGATTTCTTGACTGCTACTTCCTTGAGTGTTGACGGTATATCCAAGAAAAATGAAGTCTTTCATTATTTAAATATTTTTTACATTTATCAAGATGTTGTTTATTGGCCAAGTGGTTGGAATTTTTGTTTTTTTACATTGAGGTGCAACCCATACTGCAGACTGTGGTCTTTGATTGTCATCAACAAGTATATTAAGTTCTCTTCACTTTCAGCAAACAAGGGTGTATCATCCGTATATCGCAGATTATTAATGAATGTTTCTCCAATCCTGATGACTCATTCTTCTTCATATAATCCAGATTCTCAGATTATTTTCTCAGCATATATCTTGAACAATATTAGTGGAATAATAAAACCCTGGCACACACCTTTCCTGATGTTACACTATTCATTGTTCCCTTGTTTTGTTTGAATGACTACCTCTTGGTCTATGTACAGGTTTCTCATGAGCACAATTAAGTATTCCAGAATACTCATTCTCAGAAGTGTTGTCCATAGTTTTTCATGATCCACACAATAGAATGCCATCATATAGTCAATAAACCACAGATGAACAATTTTTTCTGGTATTTTCTGCTTTCAGCCAAGATTCATCTGATGTCACCAATAGTATCCCTTATTCCTCATCCTCATCTATATCTAGCTTGAATGTATGGCAGTTCCCTGTCAATGGACTATTGCAGTCATTTTTAAATGATCTTTTGCAAAAGCTTACTTTCATGTGATACTATTATATTTCCCAATGATTTCCATATTCCATGGAGACATATCTCATTGTAATTAACATAAATATGGATTGTATTTAATCAGTTGACTAGGTAGTTGTCTTATAAATTTCTTGGCATAGAGGGTGGGGCTTGATGGTGGATAGGGTAGAGGTGCAGTGAAGTACTCCGTAAGCAATACCACTGAATACCAGAGGAAGTGGGTTCAGGGCAGAGCTCCAAAACTATGAACCACATAATTAGGAATATTTAAAAAGTTTGAAGGCTTATAGCTAGTGGAACTTGCAGTGGAAGTAAGAAATCTCACACTTTAGAATTTGCTGGGCTCAGTAGCCCGACGCTGACAACTTGAGTGAGATTAAACAGCAAGACCAAGTGGGGAAGCAAGCAGACCCACCATGGTATAACA
>NW_006408553.1:19013039-19015580 GCF_000296735.1 Chrysochloris asiatica | reverse complement strand
CATGTGCACAGATACTCTCAGCATTTGCAGAAATAGGCAGCTCAGCAGGCAGCCCTGAACTGTTTATTAATATGGGGAAAAAAAACAAAAAACAGAACTAGCTATGTGGAGAGGGAGAGAGAGTTTAAAAACAAAACAGGCTGAAAATTAAATCCTGAGTTGCAGCATAACAACCAAAAGTGGCATCTGAAAATTTATCAGACTTGAAGGCAAAAAGACCTGTTGACTCCTAGGCCCAGAGTCAGTGACATAGCCACAGAGGACTAGAGTGGAGAGTGAAGCATCCAGTGAATAAGAAGTGAGGGCATATGCACAAGAACACGCACACTTACAGATAACACCCACTTGACATGACTTCAATGACTAGATGATCAGAACTCAACCAGAAGAAGAAAGAAGAGGAAAAAAAGAGTAATCAGATACAATTTGATGAACTTGACCTAAACCTATGGATGCAATAGCTCATAAGAGGGAACAAATGTTTACAGCGAGGATCTCTCCCACTCCCTCAATACACAGGGTAGACAGGGATGGGCAACTTGGACATTGGCTACCCAAAATGTGGGGCTACAAAGACAAGAAGTGACTGGCTTACAGGCTTTCAAGATGGAGCCTAGATCCAGAGTATGCGGAGGAAGCCAGAATCTCCATGGAGTAGCATCCAATCTGTCTGAGCAGGGCTGATGAAAGGAGATGGGGATAGCTCTCATGTGGCACAATAGTGAATGATTGCTGTCAGGATTGAATGTGAGGGTTGGAAATATAAAGGTAGACATTTGGTAGCAAAAGGAGGGGAGTGGTTGACTTTGCAGTCTAGGAGCAGAGGTCCCTGGAACCATAAAGGGAGAAAAGTGGAGTGTGGAACCCTACCCAGAGAAGCAGTGATACCAGAGATGAAGGCAGAGAGGATGACATGGAAAGAGGGAAAGGCTGAGACTCTAAACCCAGAGAGGGAGAAGGGTTGTGTACTGGCAACCAGGGGGAAGGCTTACAGGATACACCCTTTGGTTGGTTGATGATGCATGGAGGGGATTGTAACCATGGCAATGAAACGATATACAGTAGGATGAATGTGAAGCTAATGTTCTCTCATATAAACTATCACATAATTCAAAATAAAACATTTAAAAACTTTTTCTTGGCATAATGGGTGAGTGCCTCTAATGTTTCATCAGTTTGTTGAAATATTTCAATTTGTATTCCATCAATTCCTAGAGTCTTGTTCTTGCTAATGCCTTCACTGCACATTGTACATCTTCCTTCAGTATCATTGGCTCTTGATCATATGGTTTGTCTTGAAATGGTTGAACATTGACCATTTCTTCTTGGTACAGTAACTCTGTATATTCCTTCCATCATCTTTTGATGCTTTCTGCATCATTCAATGTTTTGCTTATAGGATCCTTCAATATTTATTGTATGCAAGGCTTTAGTATTTCCCTCACACCTTTTAGTTTAAGAAATACTGAGCACCTTCTTCCCTTCTGGTTTCCTAATTCCAGATCTCTGCAGTTAATTATAATATTTGACTTTGTCTTCTCAAAATATCCTTTGAAATTCTCTGTTCAGCTCATTTACCTCTTCATTTCCTCCATTTGCTTATTATCTCTTTGCTGGAGAGCAAATTTCTGAGTCTACTTTGACATTAATTTTGTTTTTTTCTTTATTCCTTGTCTTCTTAATGATATTTTGCTTTATTCGTATGTGATGTTCTTGATGTCATACCACAACTCTTTTGGTTTTCAATAACTGGGGTTTAATGCATCAAATATGCTCTTGAGATGATCTTTAAATTCAGGTGTGATGTGTTCAAGGTCATATTTTGATACTTGTCCACTTGTTTTAATTTTCTTCATGTTCAGCCTGAACTTGCATCTGAGCAATTGATGGTCTGTCTGCCCCTGGTCTTGTTTTGACTGGTGACAGGGATCTTTTCACCATCTTTTTCCACAAGCATACTCAGTTTGATTTCTGTGTATTCTCCCTGATGAATTCCAGGTGTATTATCAGATTGTATGTTGTTTAAAAAAGGTGTTTGCAATGAAGAAGTCATTGGTCTTGCAAAATTCTATCATGCAACCTCCATTATTATTTCTATCACCAAGGCCACATTTTTCCAACTACTGATCCTTCTTCTTTGTTTCCAACCTTTGCCTTCCAATCTCCAGTAATTATCAATACATTTTGCTTGCATGTTTGATCTATTCTAGATTTAAGAAGTTTATAGAATTATTCAGTTTCATCATCACTGGTTTTAGTTGCTGGTACATAAATTTTAATGATGGTGTTAAGTGGTCTTCCTTATTGATTTTGGATATACAACAAGATAGATCTTTAAATGCTGTTTTTGATAATGAATGTAATACCATCCCCTTCAATCTGTCATTCCTGGCATAGTAAACCATGTGATTATCAGATTCAAAATTGTCAATACCAGTTCATTTCAGCTCACTAGTGCCTAGGATATGGATGTTTATACATTCCATTTCATTTTTTACAACTTCCAATTTTCCAAGATTCATACTTTGTTCATTCCATGTT
>NW_006408553.1:18998509-19011916 GCF_000296735.1 Chrysochloris asiatica | reverse complement strand
ATATTGATTATTGTTCTAATATTTAATCAATCCTGTATGGTAGTGGTGGTTACGTGCCATGGAGTCAGTTCTGCCTCATAGTTACCCTGTACAGGGTTTCCGAGTCTGTAAATCTTTATGGGAGCAGATAGCCTCATTGTTTTCCTGTGGAACAACTGGCAATTTCAAACTGCTGATCTTGAGGTTAGCAGCCCAATTTGTCACCACTACAATACCTGGTATTTATCACACTTGTTCATGATTTATTATGTTTACATATATATTGTTAGATTCTATCAGCATGAGTTCATGATCAATATTGGTCTATTTAGTTACGTCTTTGCCTGGTTTCAGTATCTGAGTTATGTTTGCCTCATTAAACGAATTTGGGAGTTTTCCTTCTTCTCCATATTATGGAGTTACTGGTGTCAGCTCTTGTCTGAATATTTGGTAGATTATATCAGTAAAGTCATCTGGTTCTGGACCGTTTTTACTTGGAAATTTCTAATGACTTGATCATTTTCTTATTTTATTATATTCCTGTTCAAGTTTTCTACTTCAGTCTGTACATATTTAGGTAGGTCGTGTGTTTCTAGAAATATATGCATTTCGTCTAAGTTTTCAAGTTTGTTGGAGTACCATTCTTTATAGTATTCTGTTATTATTCTTTTTATTTCCATTGATTCTGTTGTGGTATAATACATATCATTTCTTTTTCATGCTATTTGTATCTTCTTCTTCTCTTTTGTTAGATTTGACAATTTTTTTGTTTTATTAGTCATTTCAAAGAACCAACTTCTTGTCTTACTGATTCTTTCTATTGTTTTTCTATTTTCTATTTAATTTATTTCTGCTCTAACCTTTATTATTTATTTTATTCTAGTAGCAGTAGGCTTACTTTGCTGCTTTCTTTCTAAGTGTAGTAGATATTGAGCTAAGATGTTGACTTTGATTCTTTTTTCGAGATGTGTGCATTTATTGCTATAAATTACCTTCTGAAAACTTCTTTAGTGGTATCCCAAAGGTTTTGGTAAGCTCTGTTTTCATTCTTGTTTGACTCAAGGAAAATTTTTAATTTTATTTTTTATTTGATCTATCACTCAGTAGTTTTTAAGTAGGGTGTGGTTCAATTTCTGTGTATTTGATTTGTTTCCTCCATCTTCCTATTGTTGATTTCTAATTTTATAGCACTGTGAACTGAGAAGATGCTTTGCAATACTTTGATGTTTTTAAATGGATTGATTTTTGCTTTGTGACCTAACATATGATCTATTCTGGAGAATGCCTCATGTGCACTAGAAAGGAATGTATATTCTTTGTTGTTGAGTTGAGTGCTCTGTATATGTCTATGAAGTCAAGTTGGTTGATTGTGTTGTTTACTTTTCTTTGTCTTTGTTGAGTTTATTTCTAGTTCTTCCTTTCATCAAATGTGGTGTATTAAAACCCCCATCTATGGGACTCCTGGTATGGTGCTGTGGGTTAATACGCTGGACTGTAATGTCAGCATGAACCACAGGGTCGGCAGTTCAAACTCAACAGCTGCTTCTTGGAAACACTATACAGGGTCACAATGGGTTGGAACCAACTTGACAGCACTTAACAACAACAATGTCTCTTATGCTTGATTTTGCTTTAAAGTCTATGTTACCAGAGACTAACATTAGCACTCGTGCTCATTTTTTTTTGCCATTAATTTGATATATATTTTTCAATCCTTTGATATTTAGTCTATTTCTGTTTTTGTGTGTAAGATGTGTTTCCTGTAAACACCATATTGAAGAATCCTCTTTTCTTTTCCTTTTTGCAGCGCTCCTTCTGTTGACTTGTGTATTTAATCCATTTATATTTTGTGTAATTATCTGTAGGTATGGATTGATTACCATCATTTTGCTGTACATTTGTGTGTGTGTGTGTGTGTGTGTGTGTGTGTGTGTGGTGCTGTTGTATTTTTTGTTCCACGTAATTTTATACACTGAGTTCAATTTGTGAGTTTTTAACTCGTATTCTTCACTTGTATTGTGATAATGTCTACTATATTTTTCTGATTTTCCTATGTTTTATTTTGATATGAAGGTGTATTCATTTTCTTCGAGGTTACCATGTAATTTATTAATCTTTCTCAATTTAAAACAGCCTGATTTTTCTTGAAATCTACTTGAATAACTCATCATTTGGAAATTCTATATCTACTCTATTCTGTCTTTTTGATGTGTAGTTGACAAATTATATATTGATACCTCTTTTTCCCTATATTCAGTCTTCTATATTTGTTTTTCAAACAACGTATTGCATTAGGCAAGTCTGTTGCATAAGACCTTTTTAAAGTGTTGAACAGCAAAGTTGTCAGCTTGAGGACTAAGGTGCACCTGACCCAAGCCATGGTATTTTCAATAACCTCATATGCATGTGAAAGCTGGACAGTGAATAAGGAAGACCATAGAAGAATTGATGAATTTGAGTTATGGTGTTGGAGGAGAATATTGAAAATGCCATGGGCTGCAAAAAGAACCAACAGATCTGTTTTGGAAGAAGTGCAACCAGAGTACTTCTTGGAGGTCAAGATAGCCAAACTTCATCTCTCATACTTCGGACATATTGTTAGGAGGAACCTGTCACTGGAGAAGGATATCATGTTTGGTAATGTGGAGGGTCAGAGAATAAGAAGAAGATCCCCAAAGAGATAAATTGGCCAATTGGCAGCATCGATGGACTCAAGCATGGCAACAGTAGTGAAGTTGGCCCAGGATCAGGCAGTATTTCATTCTTCTATGCATAAGGTGGCTATGATTCAGTATCGACTCAATGCCACCTAACAACAACAACAATAACTACTGGTACTGTAGGATCAGCACTAGACTGCCAATTACAAGGTCAGTGGTTCAAACCCACCAACTGCTCATTAGTAACCCTGTACAGTGTCTCTATAAGTTGGAACTGACTAAACGGCATGTACGTACAACAACAACAACAATGAACTATTTTAAAAAATTATCTTAAGATTTTTAGAGGTCCAACCACAAAGCCTTGGACTCCTGGTCTGGAGTTATAAGACAAGCAGTGGACTTCAAACCACAATGTCAACAGTTCAAATCCACCAGCTGCTCCACGGAAAACTTATACAGGGTCACGATGAGTCAGAACTAACTCAATAGCCCTTAACAACAACTCACAAAGCCTAATCCTGTTTTTAACATATAGCAAGAGATCAATAAATATTTATTGTTTACTGAATCACAGATTTACATAATTCAATAAAAATTTTGTTATTTGCAAAATGGTAAACATTCTCCTATGACATTTTCCCCTTACTATCTCTCTTTCTTAATGCTGCATTGCCTCACTTGTAGTCTTTATACAGGTGGGGTGTGAGTTTCATTGTCCAACAAAGATTAAGTTTGAGGATTAGTCTATCAGCGAGATCTGTTTCTTTTTTCCAGATAAATTTGAAGAAAACTAAATTTGGCTTTAAAAAAGTGATAAACCAACCAAACTTGAAGCAAAAAGAGAGAAAAGTATCACAGACTACTTGAAATTCTATTGGGAGAGTAAAGGAAAAAAGTTCACCTACTGAAATAGAATTAAAGGCATTTAACTACAAGTGAAGGAGCTCTGATAGCCTAATGGTTACGAATCGGACTGCTAACCTCAAGGTCGGCAATTCAAAACTACTAGCTGTTCCACGGAAGAAAGAGGAGGCTTTCTGCTCCCGTAAAGACTTGCAGCCTCGGAAACCCTGTGCAGGGTCACTATGAGGTGGATCCCACTCTGCAGTACTTAGCAACAGCTACAAGTGAGGTCACTGCACCTTAAAAAGTTACTAGGTATTCCCAGGCTGGACTATACCTTGAAAAATAAACTATTTACTAAGCTTCACTCTAGAATTGAAAACAAACAATGGACAAAGCTTTCATATCTTTTCTTGATTCTAGTTCCACGGTCATGCCTCGATCTACCTGAGCTCCGACCCAATATAGGGATTTCACTGGTGCACTTTCCTAACCGAAGTCAGTGCTCCCCTAGTCAGTATTGCACTTCATCTGAAATCATTACGAATTCAAGGCAATTCGAAGGTTAAACTACACAGAACAAACACCAGTGACTAGTGTATGTTTAATAGGAGGAGGGGTTGTCCCTGGAGGGTAGATAGTGGCAGAGCTGGTAATTTTGTGAATTATATCATTAATAAAATATATTTTATTCTATTTGATGCTGACTTTAGGAAGGTTCCTGTGTGATGATTACATTTTTAAGCAGACATTTTTTTTTATGACTTTACCCAAGGCTAAAGGGAAATCTAATACAAAATTCAAAAAGACTTAGCTGAAATTCCCATTAAATTTTTACTTGTGTCCTTTTAAGAGTTTTTAAGAGCTATAAACTCAAAACTGTTTAAGATGGGGAAAAAATGGAGTTTTACTGCATAACATGTGATGAGAGCACCTACTAAAGTGAAGTATTGGTATTATATAGTTCTGTATTTTCAAGATTTTAGAAAACTTTGTTTCTCTAATTAATAATATTTTAAGAAAGCTGTTTAGAAATAGGCAGCCATCTTATTATTGACCATTGGAATTTCTCTTCAAGTTAATTGAAAGACAAGTTTATTTATAGCATCTTTTAATATTCCATAGACCTAGAAGCATAATTTGCCATAAATTAGTTTATTATGAAATATTTAATCCATATAATTATAGCTTTGTTGACATCAATCTCCTCTATTTTTGAGAATGATGCAGAACACTGTATATTAAACAATATTTGGAAGAAGATAAATTTGGCATAATCTGGGATACTAGTATTTCTAACTCACTGGCATAAAATCAGTTCTAGTGATAAATTGAAAGGAATAGGATGGAAATTGGACAGCTTCCCTGTTTTTCTAGAATCAACCCTCCTTGATGCAAAATTACTGTTTTAATTTTAATCAATTACCAAACTATGATTTAATTGTTCTTTCTGTCTTAATCCAGCATTTAACTGAGGTCCTTCCATGTGCAATATTCTGCTCTGGGAAAGATGAATAAGGCAAGGTCTCTGTTGCATAAAGCTTATGATCTTTATAAGAAAGAATTATTTTTTATGATTATAAATTGACTGTGGTACATACAAAAAACAAAACTCAGGAGGAAAGCCTAGTAGAAATGCAGATCTCAGTCAAGTATCGCTGTACAGATTAAAAGAAAAAGCTCTAGGGCCAGAATGTCTTTATTCAAATATTAATTGAAAAGTTGTTTGACTTTGAACAAATTATTTAACCTTTCTTGTTTAGTTTTGTTATCTTTAATTTTGGGGAAGAACAATATTATCTTAGTGGATGTTACAAGGAATAATTAAGATAAATTATAATGTAAAACTCCTTATATAGGACATGGATTATTCTGAATCCTTAATAAATAATGGTAATTTTAATTATTAAACATCTAAAATTATCTCATAATTCACATTTCAGATGCACCTTCCATTGCTTGTACAAAGTAACACCATTACCAGTACCATAATGTATATAAATTCTAAATGTACTGTAGAGCAGTAAACAAAACACACAAAAATGTTAATAGACACATATTCTAATGAAAGGAGACATGAAATATAAGGGATTTAAAAGATTCATAGAATTGAAAAATTAATGAAATTTTTTCCAGGGATTTTTTTATGTCACCTTGTATATACGTATATACATATAGTCATACAAATATATATGTACTATGGTAAAAGGTGAGAAGTTCTAAAAAATCAAATAAAAACGGGAAGGGAGTTAGCTAGTTTGGATTGCAAGAGGATTATCGAAAGATTTATTAATGATACTTGTAAGTAAAGACTTCTGGAGAAAAGAGAACAAAGCACACAACTATCTAGGGAAAAAATTCAAGGATGTGGAAACAGTACATACAAAGCTCCTAACTATGTCTAATGTTGTTAACTGTCATTGAATCAGTTGAGACTCATTGTTACCCTGTAAGAGTTCCTGAGGAGTGGCTGGTAAATTTGAACCAATGACCTTGTAGTTCAAATCGACCTTGCAGTTCAGTGCTTAACCAATGGGCCACACATCAAGAAGGTCAGTGTGGCTACAACAGATTAAGTTAAGGAGAAACAGGAGGCTTTGAGATTTTAGAGTTAATGTGGGCAATGATTGTGTTGGACATTTAGGCTATTGAAACTTCTTTCATTTTTGTTTTGAATTGGGTGAGACACCATTAAAGGGTTTGGAGAAGAAAAACAAAATGATCTAACCTATATTTTAAGAAGATCACTCTGATTTAATATTAAGACTAGGTTCCAGTTTGGCAAAAGGAAACAGGAATATGGAAATAATCCAGGAAAGAAAAAGTACTGTTTTTTCAGGTTGTCTATAGTAGACATCATGATAAGGAGGGATTCTGATATATTTTATAATAAAGCTTACAGCCTTCCTTCTAGATTTTTTGGCAGATTTTTCTAAGCAAACAGATCTAAACAGTTGCCATTAGCTAAAACAGGAAAGGCTATAGATGAAGCATGTCAGAGAAGAAGACAGATTCAATTTTGGAGTGATTAAGTTTGACATGGATATTGCCAAATGGAAATGAGTATAACAGATTTGGGGAGTTGGATATACAAGACTGGAATTTATAGGAGAAGGTCAATTTTGCCTTACAAATTTGAGAGATATCAGCATACAAATGCTATTTAAAGCAAAGTTTTTGGGAAAGATTCCTCAAAGGTAAGAGTAGATACAAAACAGTTGAGATCCAAAAACTTAATCCAAAACCATCTAAAAGGCAGAATTTAGAAGTAACCAAATGTGAAGGCTGAGAAGGAACTGTCAGTGAAGAAGAAAGAAGAGATTACGATATCTCAGATGTCAAGTAAAAGAATTATTTCCAAGAGAAGAACTACTGATGCTTCAAATAAGATAAATAAGATTGGCCATTAGATCTAGAAACATGATGCACTTTATAAGAACAAGATCAGTGAAATGCTACAGACTAAAACATTGGAGAAAATTGGAAGAAACAAATTGGACATAATAAATAGAAGCCTCTTTTAACAAATTTTCCTGCAAAGAAATATAGGGAACTCATAGCTAGAAATAATGAGGTGTTAGAAGACTGAGGACATGTGTGTATGTGAGTGGAAATGATGCATTAGAAAGAAAAACATTAATGATCTAGAGTTGTTAAATGCCATCGAATTGGTTTCAACTCATAGCAACCCTGTATAGGGTTTTCAAGAAGTGGCTGGTGTGTTTGAACTGCCAAACTTGTGGTTAATAGTGCAGTTCTTATCCTACAGTGACAGTTATGTAAAGAATGGATTTTTTTTTTTTTTTGATGTAGTGATATTCTTATAGAGATGAGTGAATTCTATTTCTGGAAACATCTAATGTAATAAACTCAGTGGCAGTCCCTAGTGTAAATTTTATTATGATTATCTCTATTTGCTCAATGAAATAGGAAATACATTATAATTAGAAAGTTATTAAGAGACAGGATTCATAGAATGTTTTCTAAAAGAATGCTACTTTTCTCTAGTCTTTTAGTAATTATAATAAGTTGTCTAAGATGTAAGGTCTGTCTGACTAGCAAGGTGGTTGCCTGGTTATTTCTAATTGACATGTTTTCTGTATGCTGAGATGGTTCAGAGAATCAGTTTTGCCAATAACTCTGAGGGCAATGAAAAAGTATCACTACTAGAGTTCCAGTTCATATATGCACGATTTTATGCAAAACAAATTACGTTTAGCATAGCTCTGTGAATAGCTGATTGCTGAAGACAAGTATTTTCAGTAATATATTTATCATAGGCTCACTAGAATGCCTTCCAAAGCCCACTCCAATGAAAACATTGGCTACTGATGGGAAGTGCTGGACAAATTAAAATCATGGCAGAGAAGTCAGCTCTGAAGGTTATGGAGACTGTTTTTTGGAAGCACAAAGTAGAATCTTGATAGATATTATCCAAGGGCACAAGATGATCACAGGGGCTGAATATGAAAAGTATTAAGAAAATGAAAAACTGAATTTAGTGAGAAAAAGGCCAGGAATGTTACACTGAGGAATGTTTTTTATTACGAAAATGGATCTGCTCATTCTTCAAGGGTAGCAAGGAATGTCATATGAGAATTTGGTTGGGAAACCTTACCCCACCATCAAAACATATCCCACTCTACAGCCCTGATTTTGCCCTGTTTGACTTTTTTTTTGTTCCACAAACTTAAAAAACATTGAAAAGGAACATGATTGGGTCCCTAGTAGATGGCCAAAACAGCCATTAAGATGTGGTGTAAATCAAAGTAAACAGAATTCTTTACAGGAAGGATTGTCTTGTTAGGTACATGCAAGTTAATTCTGACTCATAGAGACCCTACGTATAACGGAATTAAACACTGGTTGGTCTGCTGCATCTTCACAATAGTTACTGTGTTTGAGCCCATTGTTGTTGCCACTGTGTTAATCTATTTTATTGGGTGGTCTTACTCTTCTTTGCTGACCTCCACTTTACAAAGCATGATTTCCTTCTCCAGGGACTGGTCCCTCTTGAAAACATCCAAAGTACAAGAGACAAATCCCCACCATCCTTGCTTCTAGGAGCACTCTGTACTTTTTCCAAGACAGATTCTTTTGTTCTTTTGACAGCTCAAAGTACTCTCAATATTCTTCACCAACACCATAATTCAAATGTATCCATTCTTCTACAGTCTTCCTCATTTATTGTCCAACTTTCATGTGCCTGTGAAGTAATGGAAAATGCCATGACTTGGGTCAAGTTTACCTTAATCCTCAAAGTGACATCTTTGCTCTTTACCACTTTAAAGAGGTCTTTTGCAGCAGATTAGCCTTCATTTGATTTCTTGACTGCTGCTTCCATGAATGTTGATTGTGGATTCAAACAACATGAAGTCTTTGACTACTTAATGTTTTTCTCCATTTATCATGGTGCTACTTTTTGATCCAGTTGTGAGTAATTTTGTTTTCTCTACAAAGAGATGAAATCCATACTAAAGGCTTTGAGCTTCATCAGTATATATTTCAAGTCCTCTTTGCTTTCAGTAAGCATGGTTGTGTTATCTGAATATTTCAGGTTGTTAATGTGTCTTCTTCCAATCCTGATGCCATGTTCTTATTCATATAATCTAGCTTCTTTGATAATTAGTTCAGAATACAGATTGATAAGTATGGTGAAAGGATACAACCCTGGTACATACCTTCCCGATTTTAAACCTGAGTATCCCGTTGTTCTGTTCTAACCACTGTCTCTTGGTCTGTGTATAGATGGATTAGAAACATGGAAACACAGCCTTCAAAAGTATATAGATAAAGAGGATGTGTTGAGAAACAAAATTTCAGAGGTATATAGATGTAATAGACTATTATTTTGAGAAACAATATTTTGATATTTTTGTTTAATAAAGATTCTTATGATTTTGTAACACTATTTTTTATTTATGCACCTGCTTCTTGAGAACAGGGAACATGTCTTTTTGTCTCTAGGACCTCTCTCAGTAGCTAAAGCATATTGTTGTTATTGTTAAGTTCCTTTGAGTCCATTCTAACTAATAGTGACCCTGCATTGGGTTCCTGAGGAGAAGCCGGTGAGTTTGAACCATTGATCTGTAGTTAGTGATACAGTGCTTATCCTACAGTACCTTACCAAGACTCCACTTAAAACATAGTGAACAATTAATCATTGCTTATTACATATATAAATTGTTTTGGACTTTTTTTAATCTGTATATATTATTGTTGTTCATTTGTTAGTTTTCCTAATAGACATGTGTTGAAGATGTACCCAAATTCCTCCCTGCATTAGTCATATACTTATATACAAACTATGCTGCCTTTTGCATAAAAAATAAAACACAAAGCAAAACTGCTGCATTTGTGGATCATTTTAATTGTGCACACCCTGCAAATATGCAGATTTGGAAATGATCTTTCACTGATCTGCAAACTTGGTAAGACTTAGCAAATGATGCTAATGCACTGTCAGATGAAGAATTCTAATACAGAAGAAAAAGCATATTGTTTAGAGTAAATTGCAATTACAGATCTATTTAGAAAGTCAGTAAGGTTACATATTAAATGAGATAATGTAATCCAGATAAGAACATAGTATGTATTAAACTCATTTTAACTATATTACTTTGACTACTTTTCCAATTTGTGGTACTGTCATATGTGGCTGTAAAGATAATTACCAGCAAATGTATTTAAAATGCCAGCAGAGGCATCCATGGTGTACAGATTTCAGTGGATATTGAAGACTAAGACTGAAATCTTAGACTGTAGATTGAAGAAGGAAGTATCAGTCTACCTCTGTCAAAAAAAAAAAGGCTCTTGAAAGCCTTCTGAATAGCAGTAGAATTGTATGATACTGTGCCAGAAGATAATTCCTCAGGTTGAAAGACACTCAAAGTACAACTGGAGAAGAGCTGTCTCATTTGTTGATGTGGTGGTGGTGTGCCGTTAAGTCAGTTCTGACTCGTAGGGACCCTGTATAGGGTTTCCAAGGCTGTAGATCTTTACAGGAACAGAAACAGCTGGTAGTTTTGTACTGTTGACCTTGCAGTTAGCAGCCTGACTCATAACCACTACATTATCAAAGCTCCTTTATTTGCTAATGTAGTACAACTCAAAATGTAAGGAAGCAGTTGCAAATATCCACTAATAATTGGAGTCCTGAATGTAT
Source organism: Chrysochloris asiatica (assembly GCF_000296735.1). Taxonomy (NCBI): domain Eukaryota; kingdom Metazoa; phylum Chordata; class Mammalia; order Afrosoricida; family Chrysochloridae; genus Chrysochloris; species Chrysochloris asiatica. The sequence continues at coordinate 19,001,266 of NW_006408553.1, read as the reverse complement.
GAAGTATGCATCTGGAAATTTTGGAAATAAGCATCTAGAAAACGTTAATGAAAAGTGAAATGGAATCCATAAATATTAATATCCTAATATCACATATTTTGGATATTCAGTATGAGTTTAAATAAACTTGTTTTAATCACTTTGAATCAGACAATCATATTATTTTATATGCCAAGAATGACAAATTGAAAAGGAATCACATCACACTCATCATCAAAAAGAGCATTTCAAGAAGTATCAGGAAATGCAATGCTGTCAGTGCAAGGATAATATTCATACACCCACAAAGAAGACCAGTAAATACTACTATTATGCAAATTTACACAGCAGCCACTAATGCCAGAGATGATGAAATTAAATATTTTCTCCAACTTCTACAGACTAAAATTGATCAAACATGCAAACAAGAGGCATGGATAATAACTAGTAATTATAATGCCGAACTAACAAAATAGGAAGGGTAATAGAAAACATGGCCTTGGTGATAGAAACAAATAAGATAACATGATGCACTTTTTAAAATATTAACTACAGAATTTATTTAGATAGAACAAACAAAGCTTTTTACATATATACTTGTACAATAATAAGAATACTCTCAACTTCTAAAATCTAGTTTTGATTTCAGTCTCAAATTAGCAGTATCTCAGTTCAGATATATACTTGTTTTTGTTGTGAATTGAGTGATAGTTTACATGGGAGAACATCGGTTTTATATTCATCGTTTCATTTCAATGACTACAATCTATTCCATGCATCATCATTCAACAGTATTTTCTTCTATTACCCCTAGGTTTTTTGTTGTTGGTGTTTTGTTTTGGGGGATGTACACCAAAACACTCATGAATGTATAATCATTTAAACAACCAAAAGGCACTTTCTGCAAGCTTGCCTCCTAGCCGCCAACACACAGCCTTTCTCTTTCCATGAGTCTAGAGTCCTCAACTAGTCTATCTCTCCATATCCTCATTTCTACCTCCATCTCTGGAGTTACTGCTTCTCTGAATAGGGTCCACATTCTACCTGTGCTCTTCTCCTTTGATTGTCCTAGTGTTTGTTCTCTATTCCTGGACCATTAGATTGACTACTCTCCCATTTTTGTTACTAACCTTCTACCTTTATAGTTTTGACAGTTGCAAGTAGTTATGATAACAATTTGTCACTCTTGAATCGTAAGAATCTTATACCATCTTTTTTCACCAGACCTGTCTCGACAAGAAGAAAGCTATTGGGTGGGAATTCTACCTTCAATGGGAAACTAAAATCCCTCTTGAAAACTTGTAAACCAGTTACTCTGTGCCTTTATTGTTTTGTTGTTGTTGTTGTTGTTAGATGCCATCGAGTCAGTACCAACTCATAGCGACCCTATGTACAACAGAACAAAACATGCCTGGTCCTGGGCCAACCTCACAATTGTTGCCACGCTTGAGCCCATTGATGCTGCCACCTTTGCCAATCCATCTCGCTGAGGGTCTTCCTCTTTTTCTCTGACCCTCCACCTTACCAAACATGCTATCCATCTCCAGTGACTGGTTCCTCCTGAAAATATGTCCGAAGTATGAGAGACGAATTTTGGCCATCTTAGCCTCCAAGGAGCTCTGGTAGCGTAGTGGTTATGAATCGGGCTGCGAGCCGCAAGGTCAGCAGTTCGAAACTACCAGCAGTTCCGCGGGAGAAAGATGAGGCGGTCTGCTCCCGTAAAGATTTACAGCCTCGTAAACCCTGTACAGGTATGAGTCGGAACCGACTCCACGGCACACAACAACAACAACAACAACAAGCCTCCAAGGAGCACTCTGGCTGCACTTCTTCCAACATGGATCTGTTGATTATTTGGCAGCCTATGGCACTTTCACTATTCTCCTCCAACACTGTAACTCAAAAGCATCAGTTCTTCTATGGTCTTCCTTATTCACTGTGCAGCTTTCACATGCATATGAGGTTATTGAAAATATCATGGCTCTGTCAGACTCCCCCCATTTTAGTTAGCCAATGTCTAAATTGCCCTTCCCTGTCAAACCTATGTAAGGTGAGGACAGGATTGATACTTGATGTGAAGACTCCTTCCCTCTTAGTTGGCATTGTGAATTACTACAACCATAAGTATAGGTCAAGTTAATCAAATTGTAGCAATTGACACTTGTTTCCTTTATCAAAATTTTTAAAAATTATCTTCCTCTAGTTGAGTTCTGGGAGCTCTGGGAGCGTAGTAGTTATGAATGAGGCTTCTAACCTCAGGGTCAGCAGTTCTAAGCTACCAGCTGTTCCACGGGAGAAAAATAAGGCTTTCTGTTCCTGTAAAGATTTACAGCCTCAGAAACTCTGTGCAGGGTCACTACGAGTCGGAACTGACTCCACAGCTTATAACAACAACAAGTTGAGTTCTGATCATCTAGCCATCAAAGCTAGGCCAAATGGGTACTACTATGATATATTTTTATAAGACCAATAACTCATCTTTGTAAATATATTTTTGCAACATTATAAATAGTGACTATTTATCTCAACCACCACTCGTCTATCAGTTTGTTGTACTTGTAGTGGCTTTTGAGTTCCTGTGATTCTGGAAGCTATGCCACTGTTGTTGTTTTTAAAAAACGGCAGGGTCACCCATGGTGGACAGGTTTCAGATGAACTCCCAGAAAAAGACAGACTAGAAAGGAGTGACAAACTACTTCCGAATATTTAGTCACTGAAAACCTTATGAATAGCAAAGAAACACTATCACATATAGTGCTGGAAAATGAGCCCCTCAGG
>NW_006408553.1:18987310-18995140 GCF_000296735.1 Chrysochloris asiatica | reverse complement strand
AAGGATATCATGTTTGGTAAGGTGGAAGGTCAGAGAAAATGAGGAAGACCCCCAAGCGAGATCAATTGGTAAGGTGTCAGCATCAATGTGTTCAAGCCTGGCAACAATGGTGAGGTTGGCCCAGGATCAGGCAGTGTTTTGTTCTGTTTTGCATAAGGCCACTATGAGTCAGTACTGACTCAATGGCACCTAACAACAACACGTATCTCAAAGTCACTGGATGAAATGCACAGGAATCTTATGGAGTATATCTGTGGAAAGAGAAAATGGAGAAGCCAATATCATCAAATTGAACAAGGTCAGAGGCCAACTGTTGAACAACTATGAATGACTCATATAAAAGTTCAAATAGATGCTGAGGAAAAAGAAAACAAGTCCATAAAACATGATCTTGTGTATATCATACGAGAATTTAAGACCATCCCAGTAGAAGACTAAACACATTGCACACTAATGATCAAAGACCAGATGAGTTGTAGAATGGCATTCAGGATATCATACATGAAGCAATAAAAAATGGTCATTAAAAACATAAGGAAGAAAGGGAAAAAATATACTTAAGAAGAATCTCTGAAGCTTGCTCTTGAATGTATAATAGCTAATGTGAAAATAAAAAAGCTAAACAGAAACTTCAAAGAGATAACTAAAGAAGACAAGTAAATTATAATAAGTTGTACATAAACCTTCAGCAAGAAAATCAAAATGGAAGAACATATTCAACATTTCTCAAGCTGAAAGAAATGAAAAAATTCAGTCTTTGAATTGCAATATTGAAGAATGCTATGGCAAAATATTGAATGATGCAGGAAACATCAAAGGAAGATGAAAGAAATACATAAAGTCACTGTAGTGAAAAAAATTAGTCAATATTCAACCATTTCAGGAAGTAGAATATAACCAGTAACGGTTTGTACCCAAGGAAGGAGTCCAAGCTTTAGATTGAAGCTTTCCACTGAAGGCATGAGTGGAAAAATAGGCTCCAGGAATTGACAGAATGCCAGTTGTTTGATTCAACAAGCAGATCCTAAAAGTGCTCACAAATCTGTATCAGAATGTTTGGATGACTGCTCCCTGACCAGCCAACTAGAAGAGGTTCATCTTTGTGTCCATTATCAAGAAAGGTAAACCAAGAGAATGTAGAAATTATTAAACATCTTCATTAATAACACATGCAAGTAAAATTTTGCTGTAGTTCAAAAATGGTTGTAGCAGTACAATGACAGGAAACTGTCAGAAATCCAAACAAGATTCAGAACAGGACATAGAATGGAGGATATAATTTGAAATGTAAAGTGGATCTTGGCTAAAGCAGTGATTACAAAAAAAAAAAAAAAAAAAAGCTGTTTAACAGTGTTTTATTGACTATGTAAAGGCATTGGCTGTAGATTATAGCAAATTATAGAAAATTTACAAATAGAAAATCTAGAACAGTTAATTTTACTGATAAAAAACCTGTACATAGACCAAGAGGCAGTGTTAAAACAGAACCAGGAGATTCTGTGTGGTTTAAAATGAGGAAAGGAGCATGTCAGTGTTGTATCTCTTCTCCATACTACTGCAATGTGTATGCTGAGCAAATAATACAAGAAGCTGGACTCTGTGAAGATAAACTCAGCTTCAGAACTATCATTACCAAACTGTAAAATGCAGATAATAAACCCTTGCTTCCTGAAAGGGCAGATGACATGAAGTACCTACTGATGAATATCAAAGACTTCAATATGGATTATGCTGTAACATAAAAATAATATCCTCACAATTACATCTATAAGAAACAACATTCCAAGTGGAGAAAATAAAGCAGTTGTCAAGTATTTTATTTTACTTGGATCTGCAGTCAGTATCCATGGAAAAAAGATTCAAGAAAGGAGGTATTGCATTGGGCAAATGTTCTGCAAAATAAAATAAGTAATAAGCATTTTCAAGTGTTGAAAAGCAAAGATGTCTATTTGAGGACTATGGTGTGCCTGACCAATGGCCTGGCATTTTCAATTGCCTCATATGCATATGAAAGTTGGATAATGCTTAAAGAAGTTGATAAAAGACTATATTACTTTGGTTTATGATGGTGGCAAAGAATAATGACTATACCATGGACTGCCAGAAGAATGAGTAATCCTTTCTTGGAAGAAATATAATCAGAATGCTCCTTAGGAGCAAGGAAGATGAAATTCATCTTGTTTTCTTTGGACATACTATCAGAAGGGAACAGTCCCTGGAAAAGGAAATCATGATAAGTACAGTAGAGGGACAGCATGAAAGAAGAGGACCCTGCACTCGAGGGATTAGTACAGTGGCTGCAATAATGGAATAAAGCATAACAATGATTATGAGGAGGTACAGGATCAGGCGGTGTTTCATTCTGTGCCTATATGGTCACTAAGAGTTGGCATACATATGATGTTGTTGTTGTTATGTGCCATTAAGTCAGTTCTGACCCATATCGACCCTGTAGAGGGTTTCCAAGGAGCGACTGGTGAGCTTGAACCATCAACCTTGCAGTTCAAACCTACTTTACAGTCTAGCACCGTAACCCATAGCACCGTACATAAGATGGTACCTAAGAAAAACAGAAAGAAAATCAGGTCATACCAGTTTCATTTTCAGTGCTAGAACTATGATCATTGTTATGAGCTGAGGAATTTAGAGGAGAAACAGATTGACCCATAGTTCATCTATTTTCCTATTCTCTTGTGTGGCAAAATTTCCTCATACGCTCTTTTATCTCTAGGTATAACTTGCTTAACTTGCCCATCTTCATGTTCCTACCAACTTTTAATTAAACTCTTTTACCCTGCTTCTTTTCCAGTATACTTACTAGGTAGCAAAAATTAGCTTGATATTTTTACATCCCTTTTGAAGAACACACCAATGTGGCTTCTCTTTCTAGGAAAATCATGAGCTCATGGTAGGTAGGTATTATCCTGTAGTTGATTTTTGGCTCTAATACTCTATACAGTAAGTAGATTTATGATTAATGAATTGGTTAGCTGTGAAAACATTTTATATTGTACAGTGAACCCAAGAATGAAGAGTTTTCTGTCATTGTTGACATTTCCAATATTCCTCTAGTGCTAATCATGACTCTTCTGTTATTTTATTTATTTAACATATCTGTTTCTCATCAGTCTTCACCAAGTGCTGCTATGGATGTTTCTTTGTTCTATACTCTGACTTTCTTTGGCCCCTCAAAACTCTGGAGACATTTTTATGTTGCTTTTTGGTGGAAAATGTCAACTGTGTAAAAATTTAGAATTTAGATTAAAAAAAAAATGCAGTTGGCATATGAATTTGACTTTACAGTTCCTTCCTTGGCAACTAATATTATCTCTTCTTAGAGCCTTTTCCTCTTGCCTTTGTTATTCTATATTATAACTGTAACTATATATAGTGCCTTGGACTATCTGCATTCTTAAAAATGAAAAAAAAAAAAAAGTGTATTGCTCTAAGGCTAAGAGCCATTTAATTACACTTTTTAATCCTTAATGTTAAAGGCATTGAGAATATTTAACCGCTAGGTGAAATTCCACAAAGGAGCAAGATTAGGTAGTACAATACTCCAGTTTAATGAGCAGTACACTGGATTTAAGAATATAAATGAATGGAATAGAAAATGTGATTAAATTGTCAATCTTACCAATGGTCAATTACTTTTCCAAACAATATATTAATACAGTTCTTCAAACAGTTTATTATGTTGCTTATCTATACTATCACCTGTCTCTTTTAGGATAAATAAGGTGTTCAGTATGTTTTCCCAAATAGTTTTCTTTCTATTGAAGCAGAAGTTAAGCTTCAAAATGTATGAAAGTATTGTTTGACAATGAGGTGCTTAAATTTGCATCCTGGTTTATCTTCCTAATAGGAATACCAGCCTTAAAGCTTTCATCCACCCTGTTTTCTGCTCATCTACCTAGCTGACTGAAAAAAAACAACAGTGTGTATGATTAGACAAATGGACTATAAATAGCTCATATGTGTTGGAATTATAGTAAGGTGGTATAAGAATTGATATTTCGATGAAGTCTAAGATCAAAAGAGTTGATGTTCATTTCAATCTCTTTAAAACTCTAAAAAATTTAAAGAAAACATGGAAGAAAATATTAGTGACATTTGCGTTGGCAACAATTATTTTTTAAATAAGGAGCATATGCTGACCTTGTGGTGTGCAGTCCCAAGTCCAGTGTGGATCTTACAACGCTATACCAGGAATCTTTGAATGGGCCACAGAATCATAAACAATAAATGAAAAATCAATAATTTGGACTTCATAAAAATAAAATGTTTTCTTTTCAGAAGACTATGCTACAAAAATGAATATGGCCAAATTTAAAAGGAATGACCTTATTACTTATTGATGAGAATGCTGAAGACCTATTGAAAGTGATAATGTAAAAGAGTTCAACTACTGTGAAAAAAATGTTTAACTGTTTGTTTGTTTTTAAATTATGCATACATACTATATAACTCAGACATTCACTTTTAGATAATTACCCCAGAGAAAATAAACTACATATTCAAATGAAGACATGTATGAGAATTTACACAGCAGATTTCTTTATTATAGTAAAAGAATGTTTATCAAAATCTTTATAAATATGTGAATAGATAAACAGTTTGCAGTGTTAATATGAAATAATGGAAAGGAATAAACTATTGATATGCACACACCAACCTGAATTTTCTCAAATAATGATGCTGAGTGAATGAAAACAAATAATAATGAGCTCACACTAAAGATTTCCATTTATATAAATTTTTATGAAAAGCAAATTCATCAATAGTGATAGAAAGAAGATCAATTGTCATCTCATGTCAGGAACTAGGTTGAGACATAGAGGCAGAGTTATAAAGAGGCATAAGAAAGTTCTGGGACTACTGAATATGACACTTCACTTTATTACAATTCATCTACAACCATAAAGTGCAATATTATCAACACTCATCAAATTGTATATTTTAAATGCAATGTCAAATGTCAATTATATCTCAATGAAACTATTAAAAATATATTAAAATCCAAGTATCTATCTTAAATAAAGATAACGTGTTTTCCATTTGTATGCATTCTTGAGCAAATTGAAATCACCAATAGAACATCTACTGTGTTTAACAAACCACTCACTTTACCCTACTTGTTTAAAAAAAACACCCACTGTCATGTCCCATGTTGTTTTAGGGCAGTGCCATGGACTAAATGATGATCCCCAAACGTATGTATTAATTTGGCTAAACCATGATTCTCCATAGATTGGCAGTTATGTAAGGAAGTAATCAGGCAGTTATACTATGATATAATCATCCTCCATGCTGTAATCTGATGTGACCAGTCAGTTGTAATAGGATTGGGTGGGATGAAACACTCTTAGTTAAGTCACAGCTCTGATTGGATATATAAGGAATTTCCCTGGGATGTGACCTGCATTACCTTTTATTGTAAAAGAGATAAAAGGAGAAGTGAGCAGAGAAGTGGGAACCTAACTATTACCAAGAAAGAAGAGCTGGGATGAAGTAAGGCATTTCCACTCAGCATTCCTGAACTAAGAACCTCATACATGTATTTGAAGACTGACACCAAGATACATGAAGATATCCAAGGAACATAAGGCCAACAAATGTTGAAGTGATATAAAGACTTTCCCCTAGAGCTGACAGAGAAGGCCTCCCCCTCAAGCTGGCAAACTGAATTTGGATGGTTAGCCTCATAAATGGAGAGAAAATAACTTTTTAAGCTGTCCACTTGTGGTATTTCTGGTAAAGCAGAATTAGATAACTAAAACAGGAGGAAAGAATATATCTAGAGACAGGCATGGAACCAATTTGTCTTTCAAGCCTCATTCACTGTTCACCACAAAAGTATTTTCTTTCGGTAAAAAAGCTACAATTTTGCTATTTTGATAAGGGCAGACATATTTCTACTAGCATGTTGTTTCTGTTAGGTGCCATTGAGTTAATTCTAACACACAGCAACGTTATGCACAACAAAATGAAATACTACCAGTTCATGCACCACCCTCACAATGGATGTTACACTTGAGCTCATTGTTACTGCCACTATCCATCTTGTTGGGAGTCTTCCTCTTTTTCTCTGATCCTCCATCTTACCAAGCATGATATCCTCCTCCAGGAAATGGGCCTTACTGATAGAATGTCTGAAGTATGAGGGATGAAGTCTCCACATCCTGCCTTCTAAGGAGCAGTCTGGCTCTACTTTGTCCAACACACACTTGATTTTTCTTTTGGATGTTCAGGGTATTTTTAATATTCTTCTTCAACACCATAACTCAATTGCATCACTTCTTCTGTGCTCTTCCTTATTCATTGTTCAACTTCCACATGCATATGAAGCTACAGAAAATACCATGGCTTGGGTCAGGTGCACCTTAATCCTCAAACTGACAACTTTGTTCTTTAATACTTTAAAGAGGTCTTGTGTAGCAAATTTGCCCAATGCAATGTGTCATTGGATTTCCTGACTGCTGCTTCCATGAATGTTGATAGTGGACCCTCTACTTTACCAAAGATGATGTCCTTCTCCAGGAAACGGTCCCTCTTGATAATATATCTGAAGTATGAGAGACAAAGTCTTGCCATCCTGACTTCTAAGGATGATTCTTGCTGGACTTCTTATTCCTCTCTATTTCAACCAATGCCCTACAAGTTTGCCATAAATGTTCTATTAGTCTTTTTAGCTAAACCTAGTAAGGTCTAATCAATATTAGGTCTAAATACGATTATGATTACCTTTCATAATCATATATTGCTATTGACTTATGATAAATTCAGAGAGGACATCTAAGATAAATGTTAATATCAAGGTTTGAGAACTTAATATCGAGACAGAAGCAAAAAGAAATTAAACTTATTTAAATATAAACAGAAAATAATTTGTTCATACTAGGGTGATGATTCTCAATAAAGAGTTTTTCTGCAGTAGGAGAATCTGGACTTGCTCATTGGCCTAGGGAAAGAAAAGAAACTGTAATTTGAAAATGCTGAAAGAGAGTTAATTTATGGAAAATTCAAAAGAAGGCGTATGAACAGGTGCATAGGATAAAACATTGATAAAGATGAGAAAGATAAAGGTATGTGATGCTACAACAGACAGTGAGGAAAACAAGAAGAATGCTAATGTAAACTTACTTTGAGATGTTAAAGAAAGTACAGTAAGGGTAAGTCCTTGAGAAAGAAATGATAATAAAAAGCATTGCTGAGATCCAAAATGATGATCATGACATCTGTTGGGCATCTTCACTATTACATAGCTAAAATGGAAGAACTACAAAGGCCAAGATAATGGTAGAAAACAATACAGTCACTATTCCTAAATGTGTCTATAAGTCAAGATACATAAGACATCTTTAAACTATAAAATAGTAACAATAATAATAGTAATGTTTTATCTGTGTCACAAAGTAGCCTCATAATTTGTTATTATGAACCACTATATATACCTCCAATATTTAATATAATAGAGAACACAGTGGTTCATTTATAAATATGCATTACATGTAAGTATGTTGTTGTTGTTGTTAAGTGCCATCAAGTTGGTTCCGACCCATAGCGACCCTGTACAGGGTTTCCGAGGATGTAAATCTTTACGGGAGTAGAAAGTATAGGACCTGCCTATATAGGGGGAAATTATAAGCCAGGTACCATACTCATTGTCAACTTGAAGACTATGGTGCGCCTGACCCAAGCCATGGTATTTTCAATAACCTCATATGCATTGCATCTCAACGTCAAGAAAACAAAAATCCTCACCACTGGACCAATAAACAACATTCTTATCAATGGAGAAAAGATTGAAGTTGTCAAGGACTTCATTCT
>NW_006408553.1:18980092-18986840 GCF_000296735.1 Chrysochloris asiatica | reverse complement strand
TGGCCCAGGATCAGACACTGTTTCATTCTGTTGTGCATGGGGTTGCTATGAGTCCGTTCCGACTCGATGGCACCTAACAACAACAATAACCTTATGGTTAGCAGTCTTGTGCTTACCCTACAATGTCATACCAGGGCTTCTAAAAGTAGCAGCATCATTGTGCTCAAGTGTGGCCAACGATAGTGAGGTTGGCCCAGGATCGGGCAATGTTTCATTCTGCTGTGCATAGGGTCACTATGAGTCAGCACTGGCTTGATGGTACCCAACAACAACAACAACAATACTCATTGTGAATTTGTGGTTTGGTGCTATAGGGTAGGCATTGGACAAGCAAGCCCAATGTTGGTGGTTCAAACCCATCAGCTGCTCCTTAGAAACCCTATATAGAATCACTATGGGTTGAAATCAACTCAACAGCACTTCCAATAACAACAAATACTAACTGACGAGCCCTCATAACTAAAAGGTTGGCAGTTCTAACTCACTCTGCAGCTCTGCAGAAGAAAGACCAAGAGATCTGCTCCTGTCAAAATTATAATCACGCAATAGTCTAATTTGTCACATGATGTCATTATGACTTGAAATAGGTTCATGGCACCTAATAACAAATATATACTCATTGAAGAAGATGTATAAATGCCTTTGATGTAGATAGATGAGCATAGGTGATCTCCTAAGAATGCCAAAAGGCATAGATCTCAGAGGTAAGCAGACTTTAATAAAATCATAGTCTGGAAGGAGTTATAGCATGAGGATGATTTACAAAACATTCCAACTCTACCAATTTACCTAAAGAGTTGTAAAGGAGTGGTAAAAAAGAACTGAGGAATCCAGGAAATGGTGATGTCATTGAGGAAAAGCCAATTTTTAATGAAAGCTAAAGATGCAAGAGACACTTCGGGAAAGTTTCAAATCATAAAAATTTCATTGCTTAAAATATAATAAGTCTTCAAGTTAAGAATGCCTGACTTTCAGACAACTTGTGCTTAATGGGTTACCATAAAGTGAAAAGTATTAAGAATGTGCTTTGAATACAATGCTTAGGAATCACAAATGCATGCACTATCTGTGTATCTCGTAACATTCAGTGGTTCATCAGCTCTAAGAGGAGAATGCTTGCCTTTTTAAGTCAGATCACATTTCTATTAACCCTGTGTTTAGTGTGTAACTTTGTGTTTGACTTAAATTTTCATTTAGTCTTATTTCCGTCAAAGCATAAATCTGATGCAAGTGCTGGTGATGGGTTAAAGAAAAAGAAAATAATCAAAACTGGAAAGAAAGAAAGTGGAAATAATAAAGTGATCAGAAAAAAGTTGATAAGCAACCATTTATTGAGAAAGTGTTAGCCTAAAATCAGTCAAGGATCAGAACAATTTAAAAGGATAAAGTGAGGCTAACACAGCATGTGAAAGAATCGACCCCAATGAAAGCTATAATTATTACTAAGCAATGTATTGGCATCATGATTGGGGGAGACTCATTAGCAACCTACAATATGGAAATGATACACTTTTGCTTGCTGAAAGTGAAGAGGACTTTAAATGCTTAATGATGAAAATCAAAGATTACAGCCTTTAATGTGGATTGACCTCAGTGTAATGAAAACAAAAATTCTCACAATTGGATCAATAAATAACATAAAGATAAATAGAGGGGAAAATAAGATTGAAGTTGTTAAAGACTTCAATTTCCTTGCATCAACCATCAACATTCATGGAATCAGCAGGCAAGAAATCAAACAACGTATTGCATTAGGCAAAGCTATTGCATATGACCTCTTTAAAGTGTTAAAGAGCAAAGATGTCAATTTGAGGACTAAGATGAGCCTAACTCAAACCATGATGTTTTCAATAACCTCATATGCATGTGAAAGTTGGACATTGAATAAAGAAGACTGTAGAAGAATTGATGCATTTAAGGTATGGTGTTGGAGGAGAATGTTAAAATTACCATGGACTACCAAAAGAACACTCAACTCTGTGCCGGAATAAATACAACTAGAATGCTCCTTAGAAATCAAGGTGGTAAAGCTTAGTCTCTCACACTTCAGACATACTATGAGAAGGAACAGTCCCTGGATCCAATCATGCTTGATAAAGTGATTTGTTGTTAAATGCCTTGGAGTCCCTTCCGACCCATAGCGACTCTGTATAGGGTTTCCGAGGAATGGCTGATGACCTTGAGTCACCAACCTTGCAGTTCAAACTGACCTTGCAGTCCAGCACATCAGCCCACAGTGCCACAGCAGGTATATACCTGATTAAAAAGAGGAAGACCTCAACAATATGGGTTGGCTCAGTGGCAACAACAGTGAGTTCAAGCATAGCAAGGATTGTGAGGTTGATGCAGGACCAGGTAGTATTTCGTTCCTTTGTGCATATGGTCGTTGTGAGTCTGTACCAACTTGCAGCACCTAACAACAACAACAACAAAGCAATGTAATGGTTTGATTATTGAAATGGAAAGACTTGATAATTTGGTTAGATGACTGAAATCAAGGTAATATGCTTATTAGTGTTACTTTAGACTTTAGTACAAGAAAAGGCAAAAAGGCTTTTAGTGACTTAAAAGCTGCATGTGAACAATTGAAGGTGATTGTGATGAAGGGTTTGTTGCAAATAGAGGTTGTTTCAATTGTTTCAAAGGGAGGGTAAATTTACATAATATTAAAGTGCAAATTTACATAATATTAAAGTGCATTGAGTGCTGATGTAAGTGCTGAGAGTGATTTTCCTGAAATATTTTTTTTAAAAAAGAAAAAGAAATTGAGGAGGGAGGTTATTTTCCAGGTAAAATATTTAATGTAGACAAAACTGGCTTATATTGTGAGAAAGAAATTGCCTGAAAGGACCTATACTTCAAATGAAGAAAATGAATCTAGGCATAAGACATCAAAGGATACACTAAAGGTTATTTCTCGCTGGTAAAACATCTAGGAGTTTTAAGCTCAAATATTCACTTGTATGTTGCTCCCTAAAACCATTAAGGCATATTTTCCCATAATTTGACAGTTAATACAAAAGCTTGGGCTACAGTTGCCATCTTTGAAAATTGGTTCTGGAATCATTTTATTCATACTGTTGAACATTATTGCTTGGCCAAGAAAATTCCTTTCAAGATTCTCCTTGTGTTTGCTAATGTATCCAAAAACGTTAGATGACCTCATCACAGTGTAAATGTATTTTAAGCCCCCAACATTACATCACTACTTCAGCCAGTGGAATGTGGAGTTAGTCTTCTTTAAAGCTTATTGTTTCCAGAGGACTTGTTCACAAGCAGTTGTGATTACCCAAGATGATGTGAAGAGCATAAGAGTCCTGCAGGAATTATAACACCTATGATGCCATCAAAAATATTACTGATTCTTGCAATGAAATGAAACAAATTGTGGAACAAAGTGTGCTTCTAGTTAGTACATGCTTCTCAGAGGTTTACAGTTGACAACATCACCATCACTAAAGCCATTCAAACTGTGGTTGGTATTGGTAATCAACTGCAGTTAGACATTTGTCAATATGGTGTGGTAGGTTTACTCAACTCCCATGCTGAAGAACTAACCATTGAAGTTCTCCTAGAACTATAGAAACATATTGGCCGAAAAAGAAGACTGGGATCTAAAAAATCCAAACGTGAAAACGTTTTTGATGAAAGAGTCAGCTGAAATCTCATTGAAGCAGTGATGGAGGTTCACCAAACATCATCATACAGTTACTGAGTACCTCAGTGGCTGTAAGCCATGTATGATGAAAGAAAAGCTGTGTGCAAACCTACATTGATTCCTACGTCAATAAAATAACTCATCACAATGCATGTCCCTCAGCAACAGAATAAAATCTTCAGCAGCAGCAGCAATTCCATCCTCTCCTACACCAGGCCCATAATCCTAAACAATAGCAATCTCACCACCATTTTCTCTTAATTGATTCACTTGTTAATGTTAGTATGATGTTTTTTCATTACTGCCCATTCTGGTATGTAGGACAGTTATGCAGTGAAATCACTGTTAACCTTTTATCATTATTTTTCCTATCTAAATTGTTTAAAGAACTGTGTCTTTAATTTTTATACTATATTGTATACCAACACGTACAAACATACAAATTCTGTTTCTTCAGTTCAGTATAGTATGTAGTTACTTTTATTATTATTGTATTATTATATCATACATTTAAATTTTCATGTATTTGGAACTGTTTCTTAATTTTTATATATACATGGTAGTGGTTAAGTGCTGTGGAGTCAGTTCCAACTCATAGCAACCCTGTGTAGGTTTTCTGAGATTGTACATCTTTATGAGAGCAGAAAACCTCATCTTTCTCCCATGAGACAGCTAGTAGTTTCAAACTGTTGACCTTGAAGTTAGCAGTCTGGCTCATAACCACTGTACTATCATATATATATATGTAAAATATGCATTACATATTAAGACAAATATTTGTCTGATGCTAAATAAGAACCATATGTACCTGTTCCAATTTAAGTTGAATACCTAAGTATTCAACTTAAAGACAGACTTAAGAAATTGATCTTGTTTGTAACAAAGTTTGCATAGAGCACTGTTAAAAGGAGCTAGCAAAGCAGATGAAAATGTGGAGCACTCCTAAGGCAGAAATAGTCTAACCTGAATAGCAAGTGGGAGTGCAGAAAACAGGAAGAAAAAGATTTGCTCCTGAACCAGTAAGTGTTGTTAATTTGCAACACGATAACTACAGAAAGTATACTGAAGGATAAGGGCTAAAGATAGATAAGCACTACTCAGCTATTCCTTGGTAGTTTATTGTATTTTCACATTGATATTTACAGGTAAAACTTTAATATTTTAAAAAATCAAATAACACATAGCTAGCTAAAGGAGAAAAGTTTAAAAAGTAAAATGAGAAAGACATTTAGAACTCAATCAATTCTTACCATAAGGAAATTGAATCTAGTGAAGTTGAATAACTTGTCCAAAGTTCCACAGCTTGGAAACAAAATTCATGTATTTTAACAACTCTTGTTTTTGCTGTTGTTGATAATGGATACTGCAGAGTTGGTTCTGACTCATAGTAACCCTATTTACAATAGTTTGAAACAGAGATCATGTTGCTGCATCCTTACAACGTGGTATGTTTGAGTCCATTATTGCAGCCACTTTATCAATCCATTTCATTAAGGGTATTTTTCTTTTTCGCTGACCCTCTATTTACCAAGCATGATTTTCTGCTCCAAGGCCTGGTCCATCCTGATGATATGTCCTAAGTAAATGAGAAGTCTACCTTTTCTTGTAAGCAGCAATCTGACTTTTTCTAAAACAAATTTGTTCATTCTTCTTGCATGGAAGTCCTTGATATATTAAATGTTCTTCACCAAGACCATGATTCAAATGCACCAATTATTCTCTGGACTTTCTCATTCATTGTCCAGCTTTTGTATGCATATTAACTGAGTCAAAATACCATGACTTGGTTCAATTGCAGTATTTTAACAATACTGCCACCAATTACCTATAAATCAAAAGACTCATATTTTAACCCCATCTCTGCTATTTTAATCACTATTTACTCCTTTTCTTTTATTATATTTTATATAAGTTCCACAAAGCAGGCTGCAAGGTTAACTATCTGTGTCTATTAGTGTAAGGTAAATTCAATCTAGGAACTTGTATCAGCAATACTACATGAGGTTTCATTGCTTTTCTCAAGTGGAATGAAACAGTGAGCCTTTGAATTTGAATATAATATTCTAAAGTTTCCACTAAGAATTTTGATAAAAATATTATTAAAATTGCAAACATCTATGGGTGTTTCTTGCTACCCTATTCTCTTTATTTCACATATTCTTTACTGTGCAAAAATATGTAACTAATAGATTTGCCAAAGACAAAATGTTTTCACTTGGTAAAGTCAGATCTTCTTTTTGGACCTCTGAGTCATTTATATCAGAAATGAGGGCACTGTATTGTACAGATGTCCCATGATGAAATAAGATGTAAAAACCTGCCACTAAATGCTTCATCTTCACAATTCTTTTTTTCCTTTTCCCCACCAAAGGTCAAAGTGTCAGAGATCCCACTAGCTCCATGGGTTCAGAAGTTTGTTTAGTTTTGAAATGTGTAACAGAGGTCATGCGACTGTAACAATTTAACCCAAAATTACAATTCATATGAAATATAAGTTATTCATTCACACAAAGTCCACTGTGAATCTGAGTGGAGCTCATGGAAGCTGTGTTTCAAGTGAAATTCAGCATTCCAAACTTACCTTATCCCACAGATTTTCCATTTTACTATGTTCTGTCATGACATTAGGGCTACTCTAAAGAGCCATGTACTGAAAATAAAGTGCTTTAAAAAAAAGTAACAAAACTAATACTAAATACTAAAACTCAAAGAGAGGAGGAAGAGGACTGGCACTTCCCGGACCAGGTAGCTCAGGTAGGGCTCTGGGGAAAAGGGGCAGAATCGCACATAGGAAACCTCTGTCTAGCAGACAGACAGCCTTTGAACAAGCATAAGTGTTGAGGTCCTATGTCGGGTTCTAGGCTCGACAAGGAAGTATGGGTGTCACAAAGGAGGGAGATCTGGCGGCGAAAGGGATAGAGACAGAAAGGGATGAAATATATACAAAAAAGACAGACACACAGATATGATGCAAGCTGGCAGGTAGACAGGTCTGCAAACATATTGCCTAGCATTGCCCAGCATTGCAGAGCATTGCATGCAGAACTCACTCTACCTCAGCCTTTTATTCTCTTTTTTAGGGAGGGATTT
>NW_006408553.1:18970614-18971805 GCF_000296735.1 Chrysochloris asiatica | reverse complement strand
GTTGCAGTAGTGCATTGACAAGGAATTGCCAGAAATTCAAGTTCAATTCAGAAGAGAACATAGAACAAGGGATATCCTTACTGACATCAGATTGATCATGGCTAACAGCAGAGAATACTAGAAATATATTTATGTGTGCTTTATTGACTATTCAAAGGGTTTTTTGACCATGTGGAACATAACTATCAATAAAATCTCAAAGAATGGGTATTCCAGAGCACTTGATTGTGATCACAAGGAACCTGTACACAAACCAAGCGGCAGGTTTTAGAATACAACAAGGGGATGATGAATGGTTTAAAATCAGAAAAGGAATATATTCTTCCATGATACATATTCTATCTGTATACTGAGCAAATAATCCCAGAAAATAGACTATATAAAGAAGAATGTGACATCAGCATTGGAGGAAGACTCACTAGCAACCTGGGATCTGCAGATGACACAACCTAGCTTGCTGGAAGTCAAAAGGGTTCGAAATACTGATAATAAGTAAATTCAGTGTGAATTGCACCTCAATTTAAAGAAAACAAAATTCTTTTAACTGGACTAAAAAATAATATTATGATAAAAAAAAATAAAAAAATAAAACATTGAATTGTCAAAGATTTTATTTTGCCTGGAATCTGCTACAAAAGACCTCTTAACTCTAAAAGAGCAAAGATGTCACTTTGAGGACAAAGCCATGATATTTTCAATCATCTCATATGTATGTGAGTGAGACAATGAATAAGGAAGATAGCAGAAAAATCAGATGAATTTGAATTATGGTGTTTATGAAGACTATTGGAAGTATCATAGACTACCAGAAGAAGAAATAAATCTATCTTAGAAGAAGTACACCAGAAATGCTCCACAGAAGCAAAGATGGTGAAACTTCATGTCTCATTCTTTGGAAATGTTGTCAGAAAAGACCAGCCCCTGAAAAGGGATATCAACCTTGGTAAAGTTGAGGTTCAACAACAACAAAAAGGGAAGACCACCAATGAAATGAACTGATAACACTGGCAACAAAAAAATGGGTTCAGAAATAACAATTGTTAGGATGGAACTGTCAGGATGAAAGTAGGCATTGTTGTGTTCTGTTTTGTATAGGTTCACTATGATTTGGAATCAACTGCATGGCATCTAACAATAAAAACAGCATGCATGCAATTATCTGTACAATGTTTTCTCAAGTTCTGTTTTTTT
>NW_006408553.1:18968062-18968784 GCF_000296735.1 Chrysochloris asiatica | reverse complement strand
TTCATAGGGTTGCTGATGAGCAGGGGTAGTTGGTGGGTTTGAATCACAGACTTTGCAGTTAGAAGTCTTGTACTTATCCAACAGCACTTACTAGGATATCTTAAAAATTTCAGTCCTCACAATGTCTTAAAATAGAAGCTATAGAGCAGCACTACCACTGCAGACATCTGACCCATCCTTGGAGGAAAATCTGTGGACATTCATTTTGCTTTGTTTTGTTTTTCCCTCCATTCATTGGTCTCTCACTGTCTGCACACCTCCATTCTGATGACTAGAGGGGGTGCCTGAAGAAGTGAACATGCCACTCACACTTGGAGGGTTGTACTACACATGCACACAGATCTGCTCAGCAGTATCTAAGGGGAAAGGTTCTGCTTAAGACCAAACAACAGCACAAAACAGATACAGCCAGCCCTGATTTGTTAATCATTAGCAAAAAGACCTGAACAGGGGTTGTGGAGTGGAAGAAAGACAGACTAAAAAGGAAAAAGGATGAAAATTCAATCCTGAGTTACATTATAAGGACCAACAATGACATATTGAAATTTCTAAGGCAGCCTTGAAGGCAAAAGGGCAAGAGAGGGATGGTAAAGTCATGCTCATGTTTTGCTACAAAAATTATTTTTTCTTTTCTCTTTTCTGCAATTACAGACTATAGTATCCAATGTTTGGGGATTTTTTGCTGCTATGGCTTTGTTTTCTGGTCCCCCTTTTACCTTTAG
>NW_006408553.1:18950461-18963702 GCF_000296735.1 Chrysochloris asiatica | reverse complement strand
CAGTGGTGAGGATTTTTGTTTTCTTTACATAGAGATGTAATTCATACTGAAAGCTGTGCTCTTTGTTCTTCATCAGTAAATGTATTAAGTCCGCAGTCAAAAAAGGACAAATGTTACATAAGGCCATTATTATAAAAGCTTAAGAAAAGATACTCATACTAAAGGGGAAAAAAAAATATTTGTTGGTTACCACTAGGAATGCGGTGGAGATTTTTTTTGAAGGGTGGAAGGAGGGGACAGTAGAGCACAGAGTAGTGGGTAGACATATCATAGTGTGTTGGGGAGGGCAATGCACAATAAGGGGAAGAGCATGGAAGAGCAAGATAGATAGAGAAACACACGTAGGTTTGTTTGTGCTAAATCGGACAGAGGTAAATAGTGATGTATGCTCAAACTTGGAAGAGCAGGGTGCTATGATTCAGGGATCATAGCATAGTCTGAGAGGGGAAATAATGTTAAGATGCTTGACTGTCTTATGACTATTGGTTTCCCTTGCCTACTATTGTAAAATAAACACATGAGTGCAATAGAAAGGATATTCAGGAAACATAATTATAGAAAGCTTGTTAGCCTGTCTTCCATCTATAACTGGAATACCTAAAATGGGTTCTACAACTTGTCCAATGAAATAGGCTTTTTGTGGAGCCTTTGCAGTATATAGTAACTTAAGTGGAATCCTGAGCACAATCCACAACTTTCTGAGTTAGCACATTCCCACTAGAAAGGACAAGCAGACCAGCCTGGAATAGCTTGAGCAACCGAAGATACATCTTAAAAGAAAGACAAGCAGGAAAATTCCAGAAAAAAAAATGGCAGACTGATTGGTTACTACAAGATCAAGCAAGTTGTTTGCTGAGGATCCATGAAGGCAAGCAATCAAGTCCCTTCAGGACACACACCCTCCTCCAAGACTGAAACTCAAAGGGAATACATGAGCAGGCGTGTAAGGTTGCTGGAGACCATGTTAGTCTACTGGTTAGTGCAAGTGGGGAAAAGGTAGCAATGAAGAAATGGGCTGCACTCAACCATGTTTAATAGACTCCCATTGACTTGGAGATGAGAGAGAAAAGATGAAAGCCTGGTTTGTTTGAAGTGTTGTGAGACCTGAGGACTCCTGAGCCCATGAACAAGGACATACCCACAGAGGGCTAGAGCTGAGAGTGAAGCATCCAGCTGATATGAAGTGAGGGAAGATGGAAAAGAATGCTTAAGCTTGTAGATAGTACTCATTTGATCTAGCTTCGATGGCTTGATAATCAGAACTCAATTAGAGAAAGATAATTTTTTTTTTTTGATAAAGGAAATGAGTGTAAATGGTTACAATCTGATGAACTTGACCTATACTTATGAATGTAGTAGCTCAAAATACCAACTGAGAGGGAAGGAGTCTTCACATAAATTATCAATCCTATCCCCTCTGTATACAGAGTAGATAGGGACAGGCAACTTAGATATTGGCTACCTAAAATGAGGGAGCAATAAAGGCACAAAGTAATTGGCTTACAAGTTTTCAAGTGGGAGTTCAGTTTAAGAATGTGCAGAGAAAGGTAGAGTCCCACTGAATACTTTTCATCTTGTCTGGATGGGTCTGGCAAAAAGAGATGGGGATAAGATTCTTATGATTCAATAGTAAGTAATTATTATCATTACTAATTGCATCTGTCACAACTGTAAAGGTAGAAATTTTGTAGCAAAAATGAAGGAATAAGTTACAGAGGACCCTAGGACTATCAAGTAAGAAGAGCACAAGCAGAATGTGGGACCCTCTCCAGAGAAGCAGTGACACCAGAGATGGAGGCAGAGTTGAGGACATGGAGAGAGTGAGCAGCTGAGGATTCTGGACTCATGGAAAAGGAGGGACTGGGTGCTGGCAGTCAGGAGGCAGGCTTGCAGAATGTGCCCTTTTGTTTTTAAATGACTATATATTCCTGAGTGTTTCTATGTACACACCCCCCAAAAAAACAAACAAACAAACAAACAAAAAACTATGAACAGATGGAATGGAAGCAAGTGCTGTTGAATGATGATTCATGGAGTATATTGTAATCACTGCAATGAAACGATGGTGTAAAGCCAATGTTCTCCCATGTAAACTATCACTCAGTTCTCAATGAAAAACTAAAAAATTAGAAACTAATAGTATCCCCAATATTTAAATACAAAAGCCAAGGCTCCATAAAGCTAAACAGAATGTTTATGAGTACTCACTCAATTTGTTAGTGATATAACCAGAATACAAACCCATGATATTGTGCTTTAGCCACAATATTATAATGCCCAGACTAATAATGCTTGATATGTCTTTACTGTGTCTGTATGTAATAATTATGAAAGCAGAAATGATTAGGACTGAGTGTTTTTCAGTCGAGTGACAACAAGTGGAAAAAATCTGGGAAAAGATTAGGAATATAAATGAATGCCTATGTTTGGAGATGCAAGAGGCATATACAGAGATCAGAATTTTACAGCTATTGCCTAAAGTTTGCTGAAATCTTTTCATGAAACACTGGCGTGGAGTGTGGAGGTATGCATGGTGAATACAAGAGAACTGCATCTGCTTTTACCATTTAAGTGATCATTTATAAATTAAGTCAACAGCTTATAATATACATGAATCATTTCCTAAGTGATTAGGTTCAGCAAGTTTTTAACATTCCCTGAAAGAGAATAGATTTAGATATTGTGACTTAAACCCTTCATATTGCTAATAAACTCTGAGTACCACATTGACTGGCAAAGATTAAATAAGTAAATATAGGATGGGTTATTATAATTTTATAATCAGCTGACTTCAACGATGAAATTAGTCTTTAGCATTTCATTATCAGAACTGGCAAAGACTCTTTTGCTACCTGAGCAGATTTCTGCAAAGATATTGCCACAAGCCATAGTTCAATTTCCTCCCCCTTGACAAGAGGCATTAGATATGTTGTGAAGTGGGGCTGATTTTCATCCACTGAGTTAAACCTTTTGTTACCTCAATCATACTCTGTTCCCTTACAGGAAACACTTAGCATGACTCAAAATACCTGCTGGTGCTTGTTACCTTGGGTTGTATGTGACATAAAATAAAGTGATCATATTTAAAGGGCCAGAACTAATAAGGATACAGCAAGAAAATCACTTGGAATAAATAGTTGCATGACCATATGGTGGAAAGTGTCCAGTAACTGGGTTGAATCTTGTTTATATTTCTAAGTCTGCATTTTTCATGAAAGTGAAATAAAATTCTTTGTATTCAAAATTCTTCATATTCTTCTGTAAGGAAAATGTCATTGGGTGGGGAAAACGATTAAGTGTTCAATTGCTAACAGAAAGTTTAGCAATTTGAGTCCACCTAGAAGTGCCTCAGAAAAAAGCCCTGTTTGTTTACTTGCAAAAAGTTATTCATTAAAGATCCAATGGAGCATAGTTCTGAAAAAGATAGGGTTGTATGTGCCAGAATCGACTGGACAGCAACTGTAGTCAACAAGAAACATAATAGTGACCTTGTAGGGAGATTTTATTGTGATTACTGTGGTACATAGGTCTAGAAGTGATACATATTGCTAAATATCATCAAGTTGGTTCCAATTCATAGCGACCCTATATAGAGTTTCTGAAGAGAAGCCAGTAGCTTTGAACAACCAAGCTTGTGGTAACAGTCCAGTGCTTATTGTATAGCAGCACATCAATTCCCAGAAATGATAAATAGGTAAGTCAAAATTATTGCAGATCCCACTTGAAGGACAAGCAGACCAGCCTGGAACAGCTAGAGGAACAGAAGATACTTCTTCAAAGAAAGACCATCAAGAAAGATCCAAAACAAAAATGACAGGCTGATTGGCTACTACGAGAATAAGCAAGTTACTCACCATGGAGTCATCAAGGCAAGCAATCAATTCCCTTCAGGACAAACCCCCACTCCAAGACTGAAACTCAAATGGAACATATGAGCTGGCACGTAAAATTGTTGGTGACCACATTGGTCAGTTGGTGAGTGGAAGAGGGATAGAGGCAACAATGAAGAAATAGGCTGAGTTCAACCATGTTCTGTAGACTCCTGTCGACTTGGAGATGACAGAGAGAAGAAAAGGGGCTAGTTGGTCCAAAATGTGGTGAGACCTGGGGACTCCTGAGCCCATGGACAAGTGCATAGCCACAGAGGGCTAGAGCTGAGAGTGAATCATCTAGCTAATATGAAGTGAGAGAAAATGCACAAGAATGCCTAAATTTGTAGATAGCACTCATTTGACCTAGATTCGATGACTTGATAATCAGAACTCGACTAGAGGAAGATTTTTTTAATTTTTGATAAAGGAAATAAGTGTAAATTACTACAATCTGATGAGCTCGACCTATACTTATGGATGTAGTAGCTCAAAATACCAACTGACAGGGAAGGAGTCTTCACATCAAGTATCAATCCTATCCCTTCTGTATTCAGGGTTGATATGGATGGGCAACTTGGACATTAGCTAACTAAAATGGGGAGGGTGGATTATAAATATGAAGTGACTGGTTACAAGTTTTCAAGAGAGTGTTTAGTTTCAGAGTGTGTAGGGGAAGGTAGAATCCCCACTGAATAGTTTTAATCTTGTACAGATGGGTCTGGTGAAAGGAAATAAGGATAAGAATTCAATAGTGAATAATTGTAATCATGACTAATTGCAACTGTCACAACTGTAAAAGTAGAAGTTTTGTAACAAAAACTGGGAAGTAGTTAATCTTACAGTTCAGGAACCGAGGACCCTAGAACCATCAAGGGAGAAGAGCACAAGCAAATTGTGGGACCATATCCAGAAAAGGAACAACACCAGAGATGGAGGCAGATGAGGAACTGTAGAGATAGAGCAGCTGAAGATTCTAGACTCATGGATAGAGAAAAGCTGTGAGCTGGAGGCCAGGAGCCAGGCTTACAGAATGTGCCCTTTGGTTGTTTAAATTATTATATATCCCTGAGTGTTTTTGTATACAAAACAAAACAAACAAACAACAAAAATAAGCAAGGGGGAATAGAAGCAAATACTATTGAATGATGATGCATGGAGATTGTAATCAAGGCAATGAAACAATGAGTGTAAAGTCGATGTTCTGCCATGTAAACTATCACTCAATTCACACAAAAAATTCACACACAAAAAAATTGCAGAATATTGAGAATACCCTTCTATTAACAATTGAACAAAAATTTGATATCCAGGTTTAAAAAGTGAAGCTACTATTAACAAATATGTCTATATAAAATGTTCACTAAAGAAAGCTAAGAAATTTAATTCAGTTTTCACTTTACCAATAAAAATGAAGTCAAGATACCTTCCAGAAATTTGAATACTATAATTATAAACAAGCTACCCTAATGTTTTAGGTCCTGGAATCCAGAATTTCCTGAGTGTCATAACCTCTGTCAATAATTGTTGTTGTTGTTGTTGTTGTTAGGTGCCATCAAGTCAGTACCTTATGCACAGCAGAACAAAACACTGCCCGATCCTGGGCCAACCTCACTACTGTTGCCACGCTTGAGTCCATCGATTCTGCAACTTGGCCAATCCATCTCATTGGGGGTCCTCCTCTCTTTCTCTGTCCCTCCACCTTACCAAACATGATATCCTTCTCCAGAAACTGGTCTCTCCTGACAATATGTCCGAAGTATGAGAGGCAAAGTTTGGCCATCTTGGCCTCCAAGGAACACATTTGCTGCACTTCTTCCAAAACGAATCTATTGGTTCTTTCAGCAGCCCAATAATAGTTCTTGTTAATTAGCTGTGGCATTTTTTCTGGCAATTTTAGTGGACTATCTGATAAACATCATGATAAATGGAGAAAAGATTAAAGTTGTCAAAGACTTCATTTTTGTTTAGATCCATAATCATTGCTTATGAAGTAGTAGCAACCCCCCCCCCCCCAAAAAAAAAAAAAAAAAAAAAAGGTATATTGCATTAGGCAAATACTGCAAAAGATCATAATAAACTCTTCAAGATCAAAGATGTCACTTTGAGGATTAAAGTGCACTTGAACTGGTATTGGAAAAATATATATAAATTATCATGGACTGCTAGAAGAACAAACCTATCTGTCTTAGAAAAAGTACAGCCCGAATGCTCCTTTGAAGCAAACATGGAAAGGTTTTGCTCTTATATTTTGAACACATTGTCAGGAGGGACCAGTTCCTGCAGAAAGGCATCATGCTGGGAGAACTGGAGGGTAGGTGATAAAAGAGAAAGACATGTAACATGATAAACTGACACAGAGGCAGCAACAATGGGCCCAAACATAACAATAGCTGTGAGGATGCCGCAGAACCAGGCAGTGTTTCATTCTGTTGTACACAAAGTCATAATGAGTCAGTATTGAATCAACTGTATCTAATAACAAAAACATCTGTCAGTTTTATGAAGTGGAAATCAAGTATATTATTCCAGATAATTTCATAAAGTATTGTATCCTTATTGGTTGATTTTTCAGTTATTGATGTATATTGTTGTTGTTATTGTTGTTGTTGTTGTTGTTAAGTGCCGTTGAGTCAATTCTGACCCATAGCGACCCTGTAGAGGGTTTCCAAGGAGTAGCTGGTGAGCTTGAACCACCAACCTTACAGTTCAAATGACTTTTCAGTCTGACGCATTAGCCCACCGCCACACCAGGAACTGTCAAATCTGTTCATAATACCCCTCTTTACAATAGAACGAAACAGTGCCCAGTAGTGTGCCATCCTCCTAATTATTACATCTGAAGCCATGGTTGTAGCCACTGTGTCAATCCATCTATCTCATTTAGGATCTTCCTCTTTTTTGTTGACCCTCTACTTCACTAGCTGTGATGTCCTTTTCTAGAGACTGGTCTATCATATCATGTCCTAAGTAAACAAAATGGAATCTCACTATCCTTGCTTTTAAGGAGCATTATGTTTATATTTTTTTCAAGATAGATTTGTTCATACTTCTGGTAACCTATGTCATATTCAATATTATTTGCCAACACCATAACTGAAATGCATCAATACTTCTTTGGTCTTCTTAATCCGTTGTCCACCTTTTGCATGCATGTGAGGGTACTAAAGAGATAATTTCTTGTGCCAGGTGTACCTTAGTCCTCCAAATGACATATTTGCATTTTAACACTTTCAAGATGTCTTTTAGCTCAATATAATTTGTTGTTTGATATTTTTGGGGGGTGGGGTGGGAAGTGGTTGGAAGAGGCTGCTACTTCATGGTTATTTATTGTGGATCCAAGTACAACAAAATCCTTGAAAACTTCAGTAACTTCTTCGTTTATCATGATGTTTATTGGTCCATTTGTGTAGAGTTTTGTTTTCTTCCTCTGTAGAAGTATAATGCAAACTATAAGGTTGCAGACCTTGACATTTATCAGTAAATATTTTAAGTCATTAGTGAATTGCAAAGGACTGGTATTGGCCATTTTGAATCTGTAATCATATGGTTTACTGTGCTAGGAATGACAAATTGAAGAGGAATGGTATCACTTTCATTGTCAAAAGGAACATATCATATCAAGATCTGTCTTGAACTACAATGCAGTCTGTGACAGAAAATTCCCATATACCTAAAAGAAGGACCAAATTATACCACTATTAATCAAATATACACACCAACCACTAAAGTTAGTGATAATGAAATTGATGAATTTGACCAACTTCTTCAGTCTGAAATTGATCAAACATGCTATCAAGATGTATTGATAATTACTAATGATTGGAATGTCATGGTTGGAAACCAAGAGGAAATATCAGTAACTGAAAACTACAGCCTTGGAGATAAAAATTATGCTGGAGAACACAGGATATAATTTTGTAATAACAATGATTTATTACTTGCAAATACTTTTAAACAAAATAAAATTTGACTGTACACATGGCCTCTCACCACATAGCATACACATGAATCAAACTAACAACTTCGGTAGGAAGAGACCGTGAAAAAGCGAAACAAGGCCAAAACAAGGCTGGGGCAGACTGCAGAACAGAACATCAATTGCTCATATGCAAATTCAAGCTGAAGGTGAGTAAAATATTTTAAAAGTCTGTGAGATACAAAATATGACCTTGAACATATCCTGCCTAAATGTAGACACCATCTCAATAACAGATATGTTGCATTAGATACTAATGACTGAAGGCCAAAAGAACTGAGGAATGACATCAAGAACATCATGCAGAAGAAAACAAGAGGACATTAAAAGACAGGAGAGAAAGAAAAGATCAAAATGGATGTCAAAAGTTACTCTGAAACTTGCTCACCAGCATAGAGATGCTAAAGTGAATGGAAAAAAACGAGGACTTCAAATAGCTTATCAGAACATTTCAAAGGGTAGCTTGAGAAAACAAAGTATTATAATGAAATATGCAAACACAAGGCTCCAGGAATTGATGGAATGCAAACTGAAATCTTTTAACAAACTGATGAAGTCCTGGGGGGATGGGGAGGGGTTCATCTATTCCAACAAATTTGGAAGACAGTTTTCTGGACAACTAATAAGAAGAGACACATATTCTGCCCATTCCAAAGACAGGTGACTCAAGGAAATGTGGAAATCATTGCATTACTATCACATGCAAGTAAAATTTTGCTTAAGATAATTACAAAATGGATGCAACTGTACATAAACAGGGAACTACCAGAAGTTCAAGCCTGACTCAAAGGAGGATGTGGAATGAAGAATGTCATTGCTGATTTCAGATGGATCTTGAATAAAAACAGAAATTAAATAAGAATGTTTATTTGTGCTTTATTTACTATGCAAGTGCTTTTGACTCTGTAGATCATGACAAGCTATGGATAACATTGTGAAGAATGGATATTACAGAACACTTAATTGTGCTATAAGGAACCTGTACATAGGTTGAACAGAACAAGGAGATGCTAAGTGGTTTTAAATCAGTAAAAGAGTGTACCAGGATTGTATTCTTTCACCATACTTATTCAATCTTTATGCTAAACAAATAATCTGAGAAGTTGGATTATATGAAAAAGCACCTTATCAACAATTTGTGATATGCAGGTGATATTAAAAACAAAGCAAAACAAAACAAAACAATGAAAACTTTCTTGCTAGAAAGAAAGATAACTTAAAATACTCACTGATGAAATTCCAAGACTATAGTCTTCAGTATGGATAACACTTCAATGTAAAGAAAACAAAAATCCTCCCAAATGGACCAAGAAATAACATCTGATAAATGGAGAAAAGATTGAAGTTGTCAAATAATCCATTTTGGTTGTTGGTGTGAAGTGCCCTTGAGTTGGTTCTGACTCAAAGTACCTCTCTCTCTCCATATTTATTTGTATATATATGAAGAAAGTGAGAGAGTGAATGAGTCCTGGTGTGGCACTGTATGATAAGCATTGGACTATGAGGTCAACTGCTCTAGCCCACCAGCCACTCTTAAGCAACCCTATACACAATAATTATGATATGGAGTCCTAGTTTGACACTGTGGGAAGAAGCACTAGACTGTAAGGTTTGTTTGAACCTCAGGTTGGCAGTTCAAACTCAATAGCCACTCCTCTTCGGAACCCCTATACAGACTCACTATAAGTTGGAACTGACTCAACGGCACTTCACAACATATATATTAATTAGTTATCTCTCTCTGCAGCTTTATGCATCAGGAGAAGCTTCAACTAGTAGGCTGGAAGCTTCTCCTGATACACAAAGCTGCAGGGAGAGATGAACCAACACTGCCAGACTTCTGGATCAAGTTCAAATAACCAGAGGTCAGATGATGATAGAAATTCAGGGTCTAGACTCAGCAAAAAATAAGCCAGTTTTTCCACAGTGTCCACATAGAATTTGTAATAACAATGATTTATTGGAAATAGGGCACATCACCAGGGAAACTTTCTTTCAATTGACTGGATGTTCATAGCAGATCTTCTCATGGATTTTATTTCATTATATTAGATTTCATCATGGAGGATTACTGTGTCTTGACTGAAAATCCTGGCCCAACCAATTTGACACAAACCTTAAATTTTATACTGCTTAAATTCAACAAATTTGAATAATGGTCAGTCATATTAAGTCATCTTCCTTGTAGGCTTATGCATATTATTCTATCACTGACAACATAGTATTTCAGATTGTGAAATGTTCCTTATGACAATGAATGTGACATCATTCCTTTCTATTTGTTATTCCAGGCATAAGAGATCGTATGATTGTCACATTCAAAATGGCAAAACCAGTTCATTTCACTTCTGTAAGGCATAGAATATCGATCTTCAAGTGTTCCTTTTCATTTTTAAAATGTTCAATTGCCCTTGATTCCTATGGCATGTTCCAATCATCAGTGAAAGTCTATACCTGTTTCTTCTCATTGTGAGTCATGTCACATCTGCAAATGAAAATTCTCAAAGCTTAATTCTATCCAAGTTATTATGAGTGACTCAACTTTCAGTAGACAATGCTTCCATAGTAGTTTTTGAGTGCCTTCTAACCTGAGAGGTTTATCATCCAGCAGTATAGAAGACAATATTCCACTGCTACATATAAAGATTTTCACTAGCTATTTTTCTTTAAGTAGATCACTATGTCTTTCTTCCTCATTCCTCTTATCTAGATGCTTCACTTCACTGACCCTGAGGGTATTTGATATGCCAGTGACATAGCTTTCATAATCACAACGATATTCAAGTCACCACTGTATAATTAACTGACAAACAAATGGTGGTGATATAGGTTAGTGATTCTCAAGCATTAGGGAGGGTAATAATCACTTGGATACTAAAGTTATTAGTTTGTATTCTTAGGTTGCCTGCTAACTTTGGTTTGAATGAAGGAATTCATTTTTTAAAAAACACTATTTTTTTTTTCTTTGCAGGTGCTCAAAGGACAGCACTTTCAGATATATTGCCCTATAATCACTATATTTCAGAGTCCATTTCTTAAAAATATCCCTGAAGTGGGCTCTGCATAATGTCAATTTGGTGTTACTCTCAGCGAACAGTTGGAGAACCAAAGGATAGAGCAAATAGGAGCATATTTCTCAGACCCATGAAACATTCCATATCTACACACTGGCTGTTGCTATAATGGATACCTCATTGTGATGAGTAGAAAGGAACCTAAAAGCAAGTTTATAAGGAAAATGCAGTATTGTTTTTTTTTGTTGTTGTTTTTTTAATATTTAGATATATCTATTCTAATAGTTTGAGTCCAGGTGTGGTCTTGTGCATTAATGCACCAGACTGCAAAGCTGTTTGCACTGCAAGGTCAGTGGTTTAAGCTCACCAGTTGCTCCTTGGAAACCTATACAGGGTTGCTATGTGTAGGAACTGACTCAATAGCACTTAACAACATCAGCTACAACATTCTAATAGTTTAGTACAAAACCAGTGGTCTGATTCCTCTCAATCTGCTAATGGCCTAGAAATCCCAGAGAAGAGTTTATTTTGGCTGATCTACACTTAAGGTTGTAAAGCATGCCAATGATTTCGATAGATTTTTATTGTTTTTTTTTATCAGGTTTCCTAAAAGATCCCTTTTTGTGGAGCATGTAGTCGAAGTTCCAAGATGTATACTGTGATTATTTCCAAACAGTTATGTACACGTGACTCTATTTCTTTCTATCATGTCTTACATATGGTTAGAATTTGTACCTTAGTGTATGTGAAAAATAGGTAAGGAAAAAAAAAAGAAAAGAAAAGTTAATGTTTTATAAATATTTCATGGTAAAGTGGATGAGGGAAAGTATTGTGTAGTGTTTAATTAAAACAACAACTCTACTCTCTCAATTTAATAAAACACTTTGTTGACTCATTTCACTAAAAAAAGTTCTAATATTAGTATTTAAGTAACACCAGTATGTGTGAAACTCAAAACTATCCCAGTGAAGTAAGCACAGTCTCTTTTACAATGTGAACCTTGCATCTAGTTAAGCTTTTAACTCCTGACTGCCTCTGTGATTTAACAGATACTTTTCCATCTTCATTAGCCACCAGCTATGGTATGCTCTTTTCCTTTGGAATCTAAAATAAATCAAATGGGAAAATATTTTTGGCTCCTGAATTGATTAACTGTTTGGCCAACATTTACAGATGGTATCCATTAGAACCTACGGGAGCAATTTCTTAAAATAAGTACTTCCAAGTTGCCTTCTACTTGCCTAGAGTGATCCTTCACCTTAAAGTGTAGCGGGGTGACTGAATGTCAGTGCTATTTCTTTGATGGCCAACAATGAGCCTGGCTTTAAGGGCACTAGCCTCATCCATTACAGATGACATTCCTTAGTAATACATCATGTCTGATGCTTAACCCTTTTACAAGTCAGTGAAAATGCAGGCCCCTGTTGTTTTAATGTTTCATGAAACAACAAAATGTGCTCAGGGATGAAATTGCTTCTTGTTAAGGGAAGTCTTTGGCTTCAAGTAGCCCTGTTTTTAAAAATTTTCAAAGGCTCTCAGCTCAAGTGGATAAGCCTGTCAGTAAATAGCACATATTAAAATTTAATTGTATTATTTCTGCAGAACTTCATGCAACTGATTTTCTCTTATACTATATGAGGGGGCTTAAAAAAGATCTTGTGAAAATGAAATTAAAAGATAATGGAATCTTCCCATGAACTTTTTGAATCCCTCTTGTTATAAGTAATAGAAACCACAAAGACACACAAAAAATAATCTTGGGATACTGAAATATAATAAATAATTTAAAGACCATGGTGTCCACTCTCCTTACTTTAAAGATGAGGGAAATGACATCCAGAGAACAGAATCACTGCTCCAGAAACATATCACACTTTCTAATGACTATTTGTCCTACTTTTGCCTGGACTTTCACTTCTTTTCCTCCCTTGTTAGTTTCCACATTGTTCAAACTCCAACATTACAAGTTCATGGCATTTTGTTCTTATGATAAAAATTAATATTGTATTAATTTTACTTTAATTTATTGGTTGCATACTCATGTCTTTTAATTCTCAGCCCCAAGTGCAATGCATTACAAAGAGAATTTACTCAACAGAATTTAAGTGAGTTACTTACTCAGGGGGCCATGAGAAGATCCCCTGATTCTTTGCTTTGTTTCATTGTTAAACTTTCTCTACCTAGTACT
This sequence comes from Chrysochloris asiatica, assembly GCF_000296735.1. NCBI lineage: Eukaryota > Metazoa > Chordata > Mammalia > Afrosoricida > Chrysochloridae > Chrysochloris > Chrysochloris asiatica. Next base: position 18,950,652 of record NW_006408553.1, on the reverse strand, counting down.
AATCCTACTTAAGTATGTTGTGCCACAAATTAGAGAAGAGTTGGGTTTCTCTGTTACACTTCTTTTTTATACCTATATACATCTGGAAGTTGTAAAATGTTGAGCAGATGTAGACAGCTATATCCTTTTTTTTTTTTTTTTTGATTGAACACATGCTCTCATGTGCATGTGAAAGAGAAATGAAAATTAAC
>NW_006408553.1:18943856-18944382 GCF_000296735.1 Chrysochloris asiatica | reverse complement strand
TTTATAATGTTGAACCACACTTGAATCCCTTTTATGAAACCCGCTTGGTCATGATGTATTATTCTTTTGATGTGATGCTATATTCTGTTGGCTAGAATTTTGTTGAGAATTTTTGGGTCTATTTTTATGAGGGATATTTGTCTGTAGTTTTCTTTCTTAGTGATGTCCTTCCCTGATTTTGGTATGAGAGTTATGCTTGCTTCATAAAAATATGAAGAAGTTTTCCATGCTCTGCTATATTCTGGAATAATTTGGTCCCTGAATATTTGGTAGAACTCACCAGTGAAGCCATCTGGGCCCAGAAGTTTTTGATTGGGAGTTTTTGGATGACCTGATCAATTTCTTCTTTTGTTATGGGTCTGTTCAAGTTTTCTACTTCACTCTGTGTAAGTTTTGGTAAGTTGTGTTTTTCTAAAAATGCATTCATCTCTTCTAAGTTTTCCAATTTGCTGGAGTACAACTCTTCATAATTTTCTGTTATTATCCTTTTGATTTCGTTTGGTTCCCTTGTGATATTGCCTGTGTG
>NW_006408553.1:18942184-18943756 GCF_000296735.1 Chrysochloris asiatica | reverse complement strand
TGGAGTACAACTCTTCATAATTTTCTGTTATTATCCTTTTGATTTCGTTTGGTTCCCTTGTGATATTGCCTGTGTGGTTTCTAATGCAAGTTATTTGCATCTTCTCCCTATTTTCTTTTATTAGGTTTGCCAATGGTTTGTCAATTTTATTAATCCTTTCAAAAACCCAGCTTCTTATCCTGTTAATTCTTTCTATGGTTTTTCTGTTTTCCATCTTATTTATTTCTGCTCTTATCTTTATTATTTCTTTTCTTTTGGTGACTGTAGGTACCATCTGTTGGTCAGTTTCTAATTGTTGGAGATGCTGTGTTAATGTTAATTTTAGTTTTTTGTTCTTTTTGTATGTGTACATTTATTGCAATAAATTGTCCTCTAAGCATCACTTTCGCTGTGTCCCAAAGATTTTGGTATGTTGTGTTTTCATTCTAGTTAGTTTCTAGGAACTTTATTAATTCACATTTAATTTCTTCTTTTACCCAGTCACTTTTCAACATGGCGTTGTTCAGTTTCCATTTATTCGACTTTATTTCCTTAGTCTTCTTGTTGTTGATTTCTAGTTTTATAGCATTGTGGTCTGAAAAGGTGCTTTGTAGTATTTTGATGATTGCAAATTTATGGAGTCTTGCTTTAAGACCTAACACATGGTCAATTCTGAAGAATGTTCTGTGTGCACTGGAGAAGAAAGTATATTGTGCTGTTGTTGGGTTGAATGGTCTGTACACACTGATGAGGTCAAGTTGGTTGACTGTGCTGTTTAGTTCCTCTGTAGCTTTGTCGAGTTTCTTTCTGGTTGTTCTATTCATTTTTGAAAGTGGCATATTAAAATCTCAAATATATTTGTAGATTTATCTATTTCTTTCTTCAATTCTAGTAAGACTTGCATCATATATCTTGGTGCTTTGTCATTGGGAGCGTAGATATTTATTATGGTTATATTGTCTTGTTCAATTGACACTTTGATCATGAGATAATATCCTTCTTTATCACTTATGCTGGTTTTAGTCTTAAAGTTTACTTTACCAGACATTAGAATTGCCACTCCTGCTTGTTTATTGTTGCAGTTAGCTTGGTATATTTTTTTACATCCTTTATCTTTTAGTCTGTTTTGTCTTTGTGTATGCAGGCAGCATATTGAAGCGTCTAGTTTTCTTATCCAATCTGCCACTCTTTGTCTTTTCACTGGTGCATTCAATCTATTAACATTCAATGTAATTATCAATAGGTATGAATTACAGTGGGTGGGGGTGTCTGCTCACTCAAGTCCCTCCTCTAGTCACCACCATGGAGGTGCTCAGATAGATATTGAGAAGTTAATGGGAGAAAGATTGTCTAGTATTTTTGTCTCTGAGGATCAGTTAGGTACCGGCATGTGCACAGCGTAATTCTTGAGATAGTTGTATCCTTTTATGTGGTGGTTTTACAGATTGTTCTATGGTTTGTCTGTCAGGCCTGATGGGCCTGCTTTTTTTCTTGCTAGAAAGGCCTGAAAACCCAAGGTTGACATCATAAGCAGCCACTAAGCTCTTTCTCTCTCTACCATGGGAAAACTGTGGGGTTGGTGCTGGACTTTTT
>NW_006408553.1:18940245-18941730 GCF_000296735.1 Chrysochloris asiatica | reverse complement strand
TTAGAGAAGAGTTGGGTTTCTCTGTTACACTTCTTTTTTATACCTATATACATCTGGAAGTTGTAAAATGTTGAGCAGATGTAGACAGCTATATCTTTTTTTTTTTTTTTTTTTGATTGACACATGCTCTCATGTGCATGTGAAAGAGAAATGAAAATTAACAGAACCTTGAGAGTTGACTAGCATAGGCTTCAAAGACTGGTTCTGCCACTTGTGAAAATATTTAGCTCATCTGAATTTCCCCAACTCAAAGGGTGATTGTGAAAAACAAGTGAAATCATGTTTATAAAGTACAGGCAAGCAGCAGGCATTCGTAGAGGGTACTTCTCTTATGACATCCATGTAGTCTGGCATGTTATAATTAATTTTATAATTTATCCCAGAGTGCCACACCAGGACTCCTCATTTTTTAGAATATATTTGATTCTTATTATAACTCTGTGAAGTGGGCAGGGCAGATATTATCTGCTAATTATAGACAAAGAATATGACAAATTTGAAATATTGCTCTGAGAAAATTAAAAATCAGACATTTTATGCACCTATCATCATAGAAGGAGCTATGGTGACAAAGTAGATAAGCAGTGAATAGGCTGTTAATCTGGTCCAAAGCCACCAGCCTTTCTGCAGGAAAAGATGTGATTGTCTCCTTCCATAAAGATTACAGCCTTTGAAACCCTATGTTGTTAAGTGCCATCGAGTAAGTTCCAATTAATAGGATTTCCAAGAAGCAGGTGATGGGTTTGAATTGCAGGCCTTGTGGTTAGCAGTCCAGTGCTTACCCTACAGTGCCATATCAGGACTCCTATGGGGTAGTTCTATTCAACACATAGGGACTATGTATTGAAATTGATTGGATGACAATGATTTTTTGTTTTTCTTTTTAATCATTAGAGAATGCATCCAATATAAAAAAATGAAAGCTAGATCCTTCCATGAGTTATAGTATAAAATCAACTCAATCTCTCCCTTCAGGGGATATGGGACCTTCCTTTGCAGTTTTCAGGAAAATCCAAAGTGAATGATGGCTGGGTCACAGAAAAAAACAACCAGCAAGTTTGACAAACACTAATTTTAATCAGATGTATTCTCAGTAGGATAGAATTATAGAGGAATGTAACTTATTAATATAAATCAAGCAGGGTTGTGAATATCATTCATTTATACATTCATTATGTAAGCAAATCTATCTACATACCACTGAGAAACCTGAGGTCACTGATGATAAATAATATCCAAAATGGAATGAATTCAACCATGTTCCATAGACTCCCATTGACCTGGAGATGAGAGAAAGAAGAAGGGGACTGGTTGGTCCAAGGTGTGGTGAGACCTGGTGACACCTGATCCCATGGACAAAGACATAGCCACAGAGGGTTAGTGCTGAGTGTGAAGTATCCAGCTGATATGAAGTGAGAGGAGATGCACAAGAACACCCAAACATGCATATAGAACCCATTTGACCTAGCCTTGATGGCTTGATAA
>NW_006408553.1:18915724-18931380 GCF_000296735.1 Chrysochloris asiatica | reverse complement strand
CCCTGCCCTCTAAACTCCTCCTGGGTGGGGTGTTCACAAAGGGAGTCCTGACTCAAGAGATTCCTAACTTGCAGTATTTTCCTTTATATTGTGATTTTTTTTAACTTGCATATGAAATGTTAGTCTTATGTTAGATCTTACATCTTATGTTAGATCCAGATCTCTGGTGTTGTTCTGTGAGTGCAGCTTCTCTGGGTTTTTAATCCCCAACCCCCCACGGAGCCTTTCTTACCTGGTTGTCTCTGCTTCTACCCAAACCGGATCTCTGTCCTTTTAAGGCATACCTCAAGCCCAGTTTCCCTTATAATTACATTTTTGTATTAATAACATAATATTAATTGATGTTGTTGCTTTTAAATGCCCTTTAGCTGATTTCAACTCAGCAACCCTGTAAGGGTTTCTGAGGCTATAAATCTTTGAGGGAGCAGAAAGCCTCATCTTTCTTTCTGGTGGGCTAAAAGTGCCTTCCTTTGGTTGACAATCCAGTGCTTATCCCATGGTGTTAACGTGCTTTCATATTGACTAATTTTATCGTTAATTTAAGTTCATGCTTCATTCATATTTCTTCAGCTTTTCCTTACAGTTCTTTTTCTGTTCCAGGAACCCAACCAAGATACCACAATGCACTTAGTGTTCATGCTTCCTGAAGCTCCTGTTGGCTGGGGCAACTTTTCAGACTTTCCTTGTTTGGGATGACTGAGAGTTTTGATGAGTAGTGGTCCAGTATTTTAGTGACTCCTCAGTTGAAACTTAACTGATGATTTTCTCATGAAGTTTTGATTGAGGGGAGAAAAAACAAAAAGCATATTGCAATTTATGTCACATCTTATATACACTATCAATATGATTAATCACAATTAATGTTAACCTTGAGGTAGTGTTTGGCATGTTTCTCCCAGGGCTTCAAATTGGCTCATTCCTGTTCAACCCCTGCTGAGCTTTTGCCTTTCCATCTCAGATATACTGAATCTGAATCTATATTTTTACAATATCTTCCAGGTGATTCTTATGTGTAAAAACCGCCTGGGGCTCTTATTAAAATGCTAGTACTGATTAAGTAGATCTAGGATGGAATGGCAAATTTTCAGCAGGAGATTGAACAGAAAATGACCAATTCAATGTCCTGATTTCTCTACCATAAAATTACTCTGACTCACCCTTCTCATTCTCTTTATAAGAAAGTTAACATGTGCAGTCCACACATAAGGAGTGGGTAGTTCTACTCAACTTCTTTGAGAGTTGTGTGTCTGCATAAATTATTAGAAATAATTCTGTATGAAATTATCCTGTTTCATGTATGTATTTGTTACTTATTTATTCAGTGATTCATTCATATCACTATGGACTGATCAATATTTTTTTTTATATTTCAGGATTTAATACAGTCCCACCTTATTTATTTTGTAGCTAAAATTGTCCCAGCTTTGGCAATTCCTCCTATTATTTTTAGATCCAGTTTTCTATTGCAAAAAATTATTTGACTGGGGAAAAGACAATCATACTAAAAATCAGCTCAAGGCCAATTCCTATGAAGTAGAGGTAAGACATGCTTCTGTTCTACAACCTTCTTTACCCTATTCTGATACCAACCATCCCTCTGGGTTTGATAGTTCAGTAGACAATATATTCTGATTCACAGCTGGGTTCAATAATCCATTGCAATGACAACACAGAACTCATAACAATACTCATGATTATGGGGTTTATTAGGGAAATGAACAGAGTACAATTCAGGATCAAAGCCAGTTCAATATGCAGCAGTTCTCCAGTCAGGAATGTCTCTTGTCTGTCACACTGCAAACACGCCTCCAAGCCTCTTAACCTCCACCTCAGTCCATAGGCCTAGAACCTGCAGCTGTTCTGTCTCTCCATACCACTGCCTCTGCCACCGCTATTTTTCTATGTAGAGATTTTACACTCCACTTTACTCTTCTTCTTGGTGGTCCTTGATCTTCTGACTTTGCTTCTGAGATGGCTCCTTTTAAACTTAGTCGGTTCTGACTCATAGCGACCCTGTACAGGGTTTCCAAGGCTGTAAATCTTTACGGGAGCAGAAAGCCTCATCTTTATCTCATGAAACAGCTGGTAGTTTCAAACTGCTGACCATAAGGTTTTCAGGCGGATTTGTAACCACTACATTACCAGAGCTCCTTTTGATCCAGGCTTAGAGTCCTGTATATTTTGTTTGTATGATCCCAACCAAATACTTGATGGGGATTAAGAAGATTTTGGATAGAGAAATCATACCAAGTAGATTCAAGGCAACACATCTATAGTACATTTACTACCGGCGACCTTGCAGTTCAGATGGCTTTGCAGTCTGGCACATTAACCCATAGTGCCACACCAGAATTCCTACAAGCAAAACAGAGATAGGTAAACTGAAACTGGAACCCCATATCTACAAATCTATAGTCATGTGGTTCTCATCTTCCTGATGTTAAGAATCTTCTGAAAGAGTTTTGTGTCATAAGTTTGCTAGAAAGATCAAATTAAAATCCACTAATGTTGAAAGGAGGTAGTAACTCAGTTTTGTTAAGGACCTGTGATGCTGGGAGTCATACTGCCTGGTTTCATGCCTGTTTCTTCCCAATATTAGCTCTTCAACATTGGCCATGCTATTTACGCATCTCCTTGTCAGTCCTTCGTTTTTAATTTCTATAAATAAGGAGTCCTGCTGTGGTGCTGTGGGTTAATGCACTAAACTGCAAAGTCACTTTGATCTGCAAGGTCAGAGGTTCAAGCTCATCAGCAGCAACTCAGAAACCCTATAAAGGTGTCTATGGGTCAGAACTGACTTGATGGTACTTAACAGAAACAACAGAAACAAGGAAGATGGTACATGTAGAATTGGCAGGTTTGAGGAATTATCAATATTATTCCTTCCTCTTAAGATGCAACAATTCTATTCCAGGGAGAAATTAGGGCTAGAGATATAGACGTAAGAGTTATGAGGACATTTGTGATATTTAAGATTGGTATTAGCGGTATGGTGGAAAGCCTAAAGAAGTGGTGACTTAACAGATGTATACATTTTTCAGGCTATGTAGCAACTACTTGAGCCCACCAAAGACCAGACTCCGCTTATAACGTAAAAACTTTCATCTCCTGATGTCAAAGTACATACGCAGCAAGCAGGATGTAGGTAAGTCAGGTTGCTTTGCCTCTAATGCCAGAGCACGCTCAACCAATATGAAGTAGATGTTGATTTAAATGTCCACTCCATGGGAATCTAATTTTCTTGAAGACAGTTTGTATCTTCTTAGCCCAGCTCCTAGAACCTAGCAGAGTAGACACTGGATAAACGTTTGCCTAAATAAATAAATAAATAGATGTATATAGTTTTCTTATTGTTTTCTGGAATCTAGCTGCCAATGTATAAAGTTCTTAGCAATGAATCAACCAACACTGATATCAAATGATTCATTCATTTTTGAAGTGTCAGAAGTGCTATATGGAATAGGTAAAAAGCCCTTTGGCCTAGAAAACGGGTACTGTATCAGCTTCCCTGGATTCCAGCTTCATTAGTCTACTGTCTCATAGTAATTAAACATTTGATTTTCTGATGTTATGGGTGACAGCAAAGTGGTCTTTAAAGAACAGAATTTAGGAATCAGGAGTCTAGATAACTCAGTTGAGTCACTCTTCAACTTGACTACTATGACTTCTGCCTGGTTCCCAAAGCCAAAACCAAATCTTCTCTGGTGTTGGACGCAGGGCCCATGTTTAACTGACAGTCTCCTTAGTCATCAGTAACTTACTTTAAAACCAGGACTTCTTCACTTATACCAACTACTTAGATTTGAAATATCACCCTTCAAAAATTAGACTTGAGTCTCAGGTCTCCTTTCAAACCTCTTTGATAATGATCAATCAATTATCAATCTCTATTCACATATATTTGTTGTTGTTGTTGTGTGCCGTAGAGTCGGTTCCAACTCATAGCAACGCTACACAGGGTTTCCAAGGCTGTAAATCTTTACGGGAGCAGACCGCCCCATCTTTCTACCGCGGAACCGCTGGTAGTTTCAAACTGCTGAACTTGCGGCTCGCAGCCCAATTCCTAACCACTATGCTACCAGAGCTCCTTTCACATATATTTACTGCTCTGCAATTCCAGGGCCCAAATTTTGGGTCTCAGTCTACGTGCTCTATCTGCCCCCTTGTCTGATTATAATATCCCATCTGGAGGGCTCCTTCAAACTCTTGCAGCTGAAACAGCCTAATGTGCATGTCCTCTCCTGCAGCTGTATCTAATTTTTGGTACTTTCTCTTGTAGATTTACTGAAACTCACTGAAGTTACGTGTTTTATATAGGCCTGTGAGGCAAATTGTGAAGTCAAGGTCCAGGATCTAACATAACATAATTTTGTGACTTCTAACACATTCCCTTCTCTTATTTCTAGTCTTCATTTTTCTTATGCCTATTATGAAGCATATGAAGTGGTTAACCCTGAGTGTTAGTCTTCTTAGATGTTTATTTCAAAAACTAAAATAATATTAATGCAAATATTAGTTCATATTTAGCTCTATCCAATACTTGGTGCTGCAGCTTCTCCCTGTTGCAGATCACAGAATATGCTAAGATATTAAAATAATCAAATTTAAAATTTTGCTTCATCTTATAAGGTCATTGATTTTATAGTATTTTCTGATACTGAGAGTGTGAGTGTAGTCACTTCACCTGTAGGAACACACATTTTGAGAATTTAAATATACTGCTTAAACTGCTGACCTTGTAGCTCAAACCCTCCTTGCAGTCCATTGCTTTATCCTACAGCACCACAGAGTAATATAATCAAACACTGACTGAAGCATCTTACACACTACTATCAATCCTTCCTATCCTTGTTTCTCAGATGTGTGCTTTAACCACTGTCAGAATGTTAATGATCACCTTAGTTCCACTTGAAGTCTAGTTAGTCCATGTTTGTTTAATGCCTGATAAGAAGTAGCATTCTAGGCAAACAAGTATCAGGAGGGCTAATCATAAATTACATTTTGATGTGTTTGGGGGGACACTGTGACCACATTGTAAATTAATGTAAATATTAGAAAGTAGCCCACCTGTATATTGTTATAATCAATAGTGTTAGAATGGTTATGACTAGTGCTTATAAAAAAGTCATAGGGCACCATTGAAAATCAGTTTCTTTGCTGCTGGTGTGCCGTGAGTGTGGTACCTACTAATCAAGACTTTCATTTTCTTTGTTTATCTGAAGTGTTTGTTAATTAGACTCAAATGTTCCAGTGCACCAGACCAAAGCTTTGGGATAACGATATCAAATGTTATTATTACATGCCTTCACATAGGTCTGATTCATAGCAAACCTGTGTAGGATTTTAAGGAGTAACTGGTAGTTTTTAACCACTGATATTGTGGATAGTAGTCCAATGCATACCCTAAGGTATAACACCATGACCCTACAATATCAAATAAAATAATTATAATTTTAAAATAGGCATTTAGCTATGAAACAGACTTTCTTTCACTTATCAAATCCACTTTAAAATGGTATCTTCTCTATTGGAAAAAATTGCACTTATTCTCTCTCACACACACAAACATGTATATATGTATATAGATAGATAGAGAGAGAGAGAGAGAGAGAGAATAGATATATAGAGAGAGAAAGAGAGAGAGTCCTAGTGTGGCACTGTGGGTTAATGCACAGGACTGCAAAGTTTGATTGAACCCTCAAGGTTAATGGTTCAAGCTCACCAGCCACTTCTCAGAAACACTGTACAGGATCATTATGAGTCAGAACCCACTCAACAATATTTAACAACAACTATATGTTGTAATACTATAGAAAAAGCACTGACTGGACTGCTAACCACAAGGTCAGCAGTTCAAACCCACCAGCCACTCATGGAAATCCCATACAGGGTCACTAGGAGTCAGAAGTGACTCAGTGTTATACAACAACAAACCTATGTATCTACACATATACAACTTAATGTATATTTTTTATCTATAGTCTATGTCCAGTCAATACCACTATATTCCAATTACTTCCCCTATTATTCAAATTTATGCACAAGCTACTAAAGCCATCGATAATGAAATTGAAGAATTCTACCAATGTCTTCAGTCTGAAATGAATTGAACATGTAATCAAGATGGATTGATAATTACTGGTGATTGGAATGCAAATATTGGAAACAATGAACAAGGATTAGACCTTCATGATATAAACTATGCTGGAGATCACATGGTACAATTTTGCCAAACCAATGACTTATTCATTGCAAATACTTTTTTTTTAAGACAATATAAAAGATGAATATATAGATGGACCTCACCAAAAAGATTACACATAAATCAAATTGACTACATCCATGGAAAGAGACAGTGGGAAAGCTCCATATTATTAGTCAAAATAAGGCCAGGGGCAGACTGTGGAAGAGGCCATCAATTTCTCAATTTCTCAGTTCAGGATGAAGCTGAAGAATCGAAAACATATCCACAAGAGCCAAAATATGACTTTGCACATATCCCACTTGAATTTAGAGATCATCTCAAGAATAGATTTGATGCAATAGAAATGAAGACTAAAGACCAGAAGAGTTTTTGGTTGACATAAAGAACATCATACAGGAAGAAAAGAAAAGTCACTAAGATGACAAGAAAGGAGGAAAACACCAAAATAGATGTAAGAAGAGACTGAAATTTGCTCTCCAGTGTAGAGAGGCTAAAGCAAATGGAAGAAATGAGGAGGTGAAAGAGCTGAACAGAAAATTTCAAAGGGCAACTTAAAAAGACAAAGTCAATTATAATAATGAAATGTGCTAAGCCCTGGATTTAGAAAACCAGAAAGGAAGAACATGCTTAGCATTTCTCAAACTGAGCAATAACTGCTCAGAATAGCCTCAAGTCTTGACTTGTAAGATTGAAGAACTCTATGGGTAAAATAGGGTCCTGGTGTGGTGCTATAGGATAAGCACTACACCACAAGTTCATTTGAATTGCAAGGTCATTTGAATTGCTCCTAAGAAACCCTATACAGGATCATTATGAGTCAGAACTAACTCAAGGGCACTTAAGTACAACAATGTGGGCAAAATATTGAATGATGCAGAAATCTTCAAAATAAGATGAAAACAACACACACAGTTACTGTACCAAAAAGAAATGCTCAATGTTCAACCATTTCAAGGGGTAGGTTATGATCAAGAGCCAGTGGTACTGGAGGAAGCAGCCCAAGGTTCATTGAAGCATTGGCAAAGACCAAGGCTCCAGGGATTGATGGAATATGAATTGAAATCTTTCAGCAAACTGATGCAGTCCTGGAGGCACTCTTATCTATGCAAACAAAATTGGAAGACAACTACTTGGTCAACTGATTGGAAGAGATCCAAATCGGTGCCCATTCTGAAGAGAAGGGCCTCAACAGAACGCAGAAATCATTGGGCAATATTACTATCACATGCAAGTAAAGTTTAGCTAAAGATGAATTGGCAACAGTAATGAGGTTGGCCCAGGATTGGACATTATTTCATTCTGCGGTGCATAGGGTAGCTATGAGTTGGTACAGACTTGATGGCATGTCACGACAAAAACAACAATATCCCTCACGATGATTAATTCTTCTCAGAACTTTGTGGAATCTGCTTCTATAAGAATCTAATAATGTGAGGGTAAGTCCACAGGTATTGCTACAAAATCATAGAAACCTTTATTAAACAAAAATACTAAAATATGAAGCTATTATTTATCTACATACGATCCATGTAGGTCTCTACACTTCTGAAGGCAGTGTTTTCATCTCTCTAACCCTACCTGAAGAATCCTGAGTTCTTCTATTTACACCACATCAAAACAATAGTTTTGGCATTCTCAAAGGACTCAAACTGAGTTCCTTTGAAATGTTCTTTCATTTTGGAGAACAAAGGTAGTCTGAAGAGGCAAGATCAGGGATGTAGTGTTGATGGGGTTAGGTTTGTCAATGAAATTCTCACATGACAGTGCTTGCTGTCCTCTAAGAATGGTCAAGTTCATAGTTATGACAGAAAACAATTTTTCAGTGCATCTTTCTTGGCTTTTTTCTCACCAGTGCAGATTTCTTTTTCTTAAAACTTTTTCCTAATAAGTTCCCATGATCATCCAGTATCCATTGATAAAATCTATCAAGATTATTTATCCCTTTGGGATTCCAAAGAAATCAGAAGTCACCATAACCTTCTGAGCTGACCTCTTTCCGTGAAATAAAACCATTGATCTTGTGACTAGCAGGTTAAAATTAATCCACAGCATCACTATGGCACCATGACATGAGAAAAGGGGTATATGAAATTTGGCCAAGGTTCAGTGTAAAAGGAAACTGATTTTAATCATTACAGCAAGTTCTGAATAGTTCTTGTCTTAAAGACAAGAAAAAGTATCTTTAACCTTTTATGGGTTAAGAATTTATGCTAAAATATACATACGAAATTGAGAAATGAGTGATTCAAATGTAGAGTAACAGTTGCTTTTTTATAAAAATCAAATGTCTTGTCGCTATTGACTATGATCAAACATGACAGTAAAATGTTTTTGTGTGTAAGTTTCTCATAAAATAGAAACTTTAAATATGAAAAAATTGATTCAGTATTTTCTGAGATTTTACTGAACAAACGTCACTTTTGTACTCCTGACTTGCCAAAACATGAAACTATTTTGAGATTAGGCAGCAGAAAGAAAACAAATAACAAAACAGCAGAGTCACCAGTATGTACCTCCAAAATACTTGATCTTTTCCCTGTTAGATGTTATGTGTGGAGATTAGAAGTGTGCCATTTGGACATAAGAATAGTATCTACTTGCTGATGCACTTAGATCCAAAAGATTAGGCTTTTAAAAATGGATGTTTGCTCTCTTCTTGGTATGTTGCCAACTGAAGTAGTAAACCTACATGAGTCCACGAGCATCAAGAGAGGCAAACTCATTTAAATTAAAAGCTACCACTGATATTTTTATAGGGCACCTGCTCCTGTGTGCTGAAGATCTATGTGCAAAGTGGTAGGAATATGGAAATATGTCATACTCATTGCAGGTTTGCTAAGTTTGTGGATCACACTTTATTATGTGAAGTTTATTTTTAAATAGATTCTTTCTCCCTTCTGGATTCTTTAAGCCAATTAGGTATTGATACCCTTAGTTGTGAACACCTGCAGCATCTTCTCTTCTCTGATCCACAGTCACCCATAATAACATAAGTTCTTTCCAAAGGAAATGAATGTTGTTCTGTGTCTCCAATCCCAAAGAGGAGAGAGGTAAATTAGCCAGCAGTTCACAACAGCCTCCTACTAAAAAAAATGTACCCAAGAATTGCATTTTTGAAGGTGATCCAGCTGTAGAAGCTGAATCATTGCTCACAGTAATTTTACTAATGCTTTCCAGCCTGAATTTTAAAAGCCTGATGAGTCACCCAATGTGGCCAATTGCTTACATTATTAAACTGAACAGAAAATCATTTACATACATTGGCATAATCCAGTGCTGGATCAACCACATTAACTCCTACATTTATGACCTTTCAAATTTCACCTGGGCAAGATAAATGGTCCTTTAACCAATAGAATGTGCTAGCAAATACAAAATGAAAATGTTGGTTATTTTAATCTACCTCATATTTTATGTTTATTTTGTTCTTCCAGTGAAAACAATTAACCACTACTTGTGAATCTGAAGGTGAACAAAGGACTAAATTAAATTGCTTAATATGTTAAAGTGTTACTCATAAGAGGATATGGGACATTTCCCTGACATAGTATGACAAAGAGGGTATCTATCCATTAATTTAGAAGAAGCTGGGAGGTAAAGCAAATGAGTCTACAGAATTTTTAACTCTAGAATTTCTCAGTTAAATCTGTATGAGATAATTCAAGTCATAAAGAAATAGCAATTCTGCTGTATTTGGAAAAAGAAAGTAGCTTGTTCTGAGTAATAATAGGATCTTTGTTCCTCTGGCCATTCTGCACCATTATGATCATCACTCATCACTTATGTTACATAGCACTTTTTTCTTCAGAACATTTGAAGCATTTTGTCAAATGTTCCACACATCAATAGGAGACACAGCTACTGATCATATCCTAGATACCATACAGTACTTTTGAAAGGTGTGTTAGGATTTTATTTATTGAGTCATCAATGATAAGATCAAAACATCTATACTCATATTTATCATCATCTCTGAAAGAAAAAGGTCCACAATTTAGGCTAGGAATCAAATATAAAATCTCAGCTAATGATAATCCCTTAGGAAGAGATGCGGTTGTTTCCCATGTTCATTTCTTTAGCAGTGCTTTCTCACTATTCCTTTCATGTTTGCTGTGCGTCCATATCATGTAATATGATATGTGATCAAGGAACTGATATGGTCTCTAAATATTTTACACTTAAGAATCATGAAATAATGAGCTTCCATAAAGATAGAACAAATTAGAAAGGTTAGGTAATGTTTATGCATAATCAGATAGTCATAGATTTAGAGAGGCCTTATTATCATTGTTAGGTTCAGTGGAGTCAATTTTCAACTCATAGTGACCCAGTAAGGCAGAGTAGAACTGCCTCACAAGGTTTCCTTATCTTTATAAGATTTCCAGCTCTTTTCTTCACCCGTGCCACTTGTTGGATTCAATCGGCCAGTCTCTCAGTTAACATCCAAGCACTTAACCAGGGATCCTTATAAAAGCTTTAGGGAATAACATATGCTAACTGTATACATCTTTATTCTAACTATATACACAAGCATGTGCTCAGGTATCTTTTAGAGCCCTGGTGCAGCACTGGACGAATAACCATAATGTCATTGGTTCAAACCATCCAGAAATCATATAGGCATTCACTTTGAGCTAGAATCAACTCCACAACACTTAACAACAATAACAACAATAAATATCTTTAGCAATATGTAACTCAGTGCCATTAACAACTTGGAGGAGTTCATTTCAAAAGCTCTTTTGGATCTAGGGTACTAACATGCACAAAATAGACACAAAGGAAGGGTTAGCTTTTTCAAGATAGAGAAGGGAAATTGACCTTGCCATATGAAAATAGCACATCTGAGTTTATATGATAAGTGAATGGCTAGACTAGAAGTAAAAATCTAAAAACCTGAGTAGGAAAAAAATCACAGGCTACTCATTTCTATTTTGCATTTGTTTGTTTTAATTTGTCTTGGTTTCTACATTCAGAAAAAATCTGTTACCAAGAATGTATAATGTGAATTTGGGTTATAAATTTTTTACACATTAATGTTTCAAGAATTAATTCACTGTTCATCTAATTAAAAAATAGTCCTTGCCCAGTGAAAACTCTGGGGAGTGTAGAATAAAACACAAAAAAAATATTGAAAATGTAACAATTCAAACAGAGCAATCTAGAAAGTTCCTAAAAAATTCCAATGATAAATTATTTCACAAATCAGAATTATTAAATGTATAAGGTGTTAGGAGCCCTGGCATTGTTGTAGGATAAGCACTCAACTGCTAACCACAAGGTCAACAGTTCAAATCCGCTAGTCACTCTGTGGGAGGAAGATGATGCCTTCTCCTCCTGTAAACATTTACATACTCAGAAATACTTTAGAAAGTAATTTTGAGTCTGAATTAACTAGTTGCTAGTGGCTTTGGCTTGGCATGGTAACTGTTACATGCCTTCCCGTCAGTTTTGATTCATAGGAACCCTGTATAGAACAGACTGAAATACTCTAATGTTCTGCACCATCCTCATAATTGTTGTTATGTTTGGGCAAATTATTGTTGCCAATTTGACAATTCAGCTCATTTGGGGTTCTCCACTTTTTTGATGACCTCTATTTACCAAGCATAATATCCTTCTCCAGAAACTGGTCCCTCCTGAAAACGTGTTTGAAGTATGAGAGACAAAGTCTCACCATCCTGGCTTCTAAGGAACATTCTGATTTCTTTCAACACAGGTTTATTCTTCTGGCAGCCCATGGGACTTCTAATATTCTTCTCCAGTACTACAATTCAGTTACATCCATTCTTCTAAGGTCTTCCTTCTTCACTGTCCAACTTTCACATACATATGAGGTGATGGGAAATACCATGGCTTGGGTTAGAACATTCTCGTCCTCAAACTTTTGCTCATTAATACTTTAAAGAGCACTTTTGAAGCTGTTTTGTCTAATACAATACACCACTTGATATCTTGACTGCTGCTTCCATGAGAGTTCATTGTGGATGCAAGTAAAATGAAGTCTTTACCAAATTTAATTTTTCCTCCATTTATCATGATGTGATTTATTGGACTAATTGTGAGGCTATTTGTTTTCTTTACATTGAAGTGCAATCTATGCTGAAGGCTGTTATCTTAGATATTCATCAGTAAGCATTTAAGTCCTCTTCACTTCCAGCAAGGGAGATTATGTCCCCTGCAGGTGACAGATTGTTTATTAGTCTTCCTCCATATAATCCAATTCTCAGATTATTTGTTCAGCATACAGGTTGAATAAAGATGGTGAAAAGATACAACCTTGGTGCACACCTTTCCTGCTTTTAAACCATTCAGTATCACCTAGTTCTGTTCTAAAGACTATTTCTTGGTCTATGTTAACAATTCCTCATTAGCACAATTAAGCTTCTGGAACACTCATTCTTGGCAATGCTATCCATAGTTTGTCATAATCCACATAGTCAAAAACCTTTGTACAGTCAATAAAGTACCAGTAAGCATTTTTATAGTATTCTAAGTTTTCAGCCAAGATCTGTCTAATGTCAGTAATGATATTTCTCATTCCATGGTCTGTTCTGAATCCGTTTAATTTTCTGGCAGTCCCTGTCAATAAATGGTTGCAATGATTTTTTTTTTTTTTAATTATCTTGAGTAAAATTTTGTTTATATGTAATAGTAATGATATTGTTAGATGATTTCCATATTCTGCTTGGTCTCTTCTCTTTGGAATGAGCACAAATATGAATCTCTTCCAATCTGTTGGCCAGATAGCTATCTTTCAAATTTCTTGACATAGAACAGTGAGTGCTTCAAATATTACATCAGTTTGTTGAATGAATACAATTTGTATTCCATCAAATAATAGTTGAGCATTGGCCATTTCTTTTTGATACAGTGACTTTGCATATTTGTTCCATCTTCTTTTGATGCTTTCTGCATCATTCAATATTTCTCCCACCGATTCCTTTAGTATTGTAACCCAAGTCTTTATTTTTTTCTTCAGCTCTTATAGCTTGAGAAATGCTGGACATGTTCTTCCCTTTGGTTTTCTCATAGATTTGCTTTAATTTTCTTCAGCATTATCCTGAACTTATATGTGAGTAACTGATCATTTTTGGCGTAAGGTGTTAAATTGCTAAAAATTAGAAAAGGAGCCTTTGGAATAAAAGATGCAAAGATCCTTATGTTCACTGGTCAATATTTATTTTAGAAGTATGCTCTTCTTTCTAATCTGTCTTTCTCTGGAAATTTTGTTAAAACTCTACCAGGTCCAGAGCAAGATGGTGGAATAAACCAATGCACGGTGCAGATTCTCTGCAACAAAGACATGGGAGAACACATTAAACACTGAGCTTCAGAAGATAGGACAGAGAAGTGAATTGAAGAAAAGCAGGCGATCTGATAGCTGGCATGGAGCAGTACAGTAATCTTGAGCAAGTAACTGCCTCAACTACCAATATAGTAACCTACAAACACATGAGGGAGCTGAAGGCCATGTTATAATTTGCTCTTGTTCCATTGCCTTCCTGGTAGCCACAGCATGTCCAGTCCTACCATTGACAATGCATCAGATGGTGGCAACCCCTCTGCTGAGGTCAAACACCAAGCATACCACCATGTCTTCTGGAGGCAAGTGAACATATGCTGTTCACAAAAGGTGAACATAGTGCTGTCTTCAAACTATCATATCCACTAGGAGACAGTTGGTGAATGCCCGAGAAGACACCAACACACAATGATTAATTAAATGTAAATGCAAGGTCACCACAACATCTCAGAGAAAACAGACAATTCCAGCCTACATGAAGCAACAAGATAGAGTGCCTCAAACAAATGACTGAAATACAAACTCAGAAAGCAATACCAGAAATGATATGAGAGCTATTTGATAAGGAATTGAAAGGAACGCTACTTAGGTACTTTCAGCAAATTGAGAGAAAGATCAGGAGAAGCAGTGAGAAACTCAGAAAAGCACTACAAGAAAAAAATCTGACAAAGTAAATGGAAAACTGGAAACATACGAAAGTGCAATTAGGAAGCCATAAGATTAATACTAAGACTTCAGAAGTAGATAATATACTAAAAGGGCAACGTACAATTAAATCAATGGAAGGCTGAACCAGTGGGCTTGAAGAAAAATCTCTCAATACTTATCTTTGAGACAAAACAGGCAGGAAAAAAAATGACAAAAAAAAAATTAAGAAAGTCTAAGATTTATGTGGAACATTATCAAGAATAATACCTTACATGTGATTGTAATTCCAAAATGAGAGGAGACAAAAAAAAAGAGAGAGAGAGACAGAAAATTGTCCAAGAGTTGCTGGAAGAAAACTTCCCTAATACCATAAAATATGAGCAGATAGTCATTCAAGAAGTTAAACAAACTCCAAACAGGATAGACCCCAAAGAGAATCACCAAGACATATTAGAATCTAACTTTTAAAAACCAAAGACAAGGAAAAATATCCTGTAAGCAGCTCAGGAAAACAAAAAGTTAACTACAAAGGAAAACTAATAAGACTAAGCTCTGATTTCTCAGAAAACATTCAAGCAAGAATACAATGGGATGACATATATAAAACTCTGAAAGTGAAAAACTTGTCAACCAAGAAGTATATACCCAGCAAAATTGTCTTATCAAATTGGATTAAACAGAAATGGAAAGAATTTGCAAAAGTCAGACCAGTCTTACAAACATTACTACAGGGAGTTCTTTCAATAGAGAACCGATAACTGTAGGCAATCTGAGAACTAACATACATACCAATATCACCCAAAACTCAACTCAGATATACAGATATTAAAAGTAAAATTAACCTTGTTGTTGTTAAATGCCATGGAGTTGGTTCCAACTCATAGCGAACCTGTATAGAATTTCTGAGGCTTTAAATCTTTGTAGGATCAGAAAGTCTCATCTTTATCCTGTAGAGCAGTTGATGGACTTGAACTTCTGACCTTGTGGTTCACAGTCACATACATATTTTATAGAGTCACAACAAAAGCTTAATACAGTGACCACATTAGCAAACTTTGAACTTTCTAAGTATCCTTTTTTTTTTTTAAGATAATAGTATGTATTTTTTAAAGTTTAATAGATAATTATTCCATTGACATTAAAATACTCAACATTGAAATTTTTATTTTATGTATGAGGTGTTGGCATATTTTTGTTAGGTAGATGTATCTTGAATAATCCATTCAAAGATGATCACTTTTTGCCACTTGATGAAGCCTATATCACGTACTGGCAGAAGCACTGCTGGCACAAGCTGGGAAAAAAAAACAAGGATTGGTAGTTGGAAAATATGACGTTGGTGATACAAATAACATTAGAGAAGGCATATTATGATGTTGCAAGACAAACAAGGTATCATCACAAATACCTTATATAAACACAGACTATACACTCATAGCTGAACTACACAAGAATCAAATCTAATACATCTGCAGAAAGAGACAATGAAGAACTTCA
>NW_006408553.1:18891240-18892123 GCF_000296735.1 Chrysochloris asiatica | reverse complement strand
TCAGGCAGATCCAGAGCCTGCTCTTATACTGAAAAGTTTGTGACTGTTCCCAGCTCATTTGTCTCAGTTACTTTTTTATGTTTGGGGACATATGTTGAGATCTTTAACTTTGTTCTTGGACATTTCAGTAGTTATGTGGGTTTTTAATATTTAAATGGATGTATGTTGCTTTGCTGTTAAGCTTACTGAGCCTCTCTTGGTAGATATGATCTGGTGATAGTCTTCCATTTTCACATGAAATGCCTAGCAGCTACTATTGGCACTTGTCCAGATTGTAGGGTTTTAAAGGATATGCTTGTAACTTGGCTATATTATCACAGTTGCTATCTCTTCTTGGGTAAGGTAGTGGGAGAAAGCTCCAACCCCTGGGAAAGGAATGTGGCTAAAAGGACCAAAGACAGAAACAATATAAAAGCAGAAACAGAGACCACCAATCATAAACAAAAGTAAAATTGTGATTAACTGTCCAGTGGCCTTTGCTGTGCAGACAGGGATAAAGGGCCCTACCCAGGTAAACGTTGGGGCTGGGTCCCAGAGTTGGATGTCATAAGAAGCAGCCTGCGGGTTTCCTCTCTGTGCTGTGGTAAAACTGTGGGTACAATGCTGGACTCTTTTGGGGATGTGCTCCCACCCACCTGAAAGTATATGAGCTAGGCAGTGAGGGTGCGAGTGGGGTGAAGAGGAAAGATACGTGAAAAATGAAAAGTTAAAGATGAAAAATCAGTCACTCCTCTCCCTCCAGACATGCAGCTCCACAGCTTCTAGCACTGGGTCACACTTTACAAGTATTTTTAAATCTACTGGAATTTAAATTATTTTCCCCCTCTAAGAAAGTTATTACTTTCATGTTGCTTTCAATAAAATTTTGATTTTTTTTTTTTTT
>NW_006408553.1:18878740-18890217 GCF_000296735.1 Chrysochloris asiatica | reverse complement strand
TCATAGCAAAAAAGGAAGACCCCCTAACGAGATGGATCAGCCAGGTGGCATCATTGATGGCGTCAAGTGTGGCAGCGGTAGTGAGGTTGGTCCAGGATCGGACATTGTTTCATTCTGCTGTGCATGGGGTCGCTATGAGTTGGTTATGACTCGATGGCAGCTGACAACAACAACATTTTTATATTTACTGTTTCTTTGTCTCTTCTTCAGATTCTGCTGTTGACTTGTCTGTGATTGAGTGGGGGTGGGGGAAATGGCCTCTGGATGGATCCCAGCTTGCTTACTTCTTCATAGTATCTTGAGTCTCATTAACTCCACAAGCTCATCAGCACCACACTGAAATTTGAACATCATCCAGTTATAAAAATAGCTCAAATTAATAGATTTTTAGCCACTTACATCATACCTACATTAAATAGTAGGCAAAACCAATCCAACATTTGCTAGTTATAGATAAAATAGAACTCTGTGTTATAAGTATCCAAAGTGCTGCTGTTCTTCAGAACTCCCTGATTCAGAGATTCCTCTGGCTGAAGAAGGACATGTGCATAGATTATCCAGTCCCCTCCCTTTTCTCTTCCCAAGGTGTTTCCATGCTCTATTTCCCTTCTGGTATCACCTTGCTCTGATTGCCTTTGGAAGACCTCCGTGTTAGGGAACACTCCTGCATGTGGGTGTCAACGTATCCACTCCAATAAATATACTGATGTGCAACAATACAATCTCTTGGATATATATTTTCCTTTACCAGTCCTGAGCTCCTTCAAATACATTACTTGTTCATCCATTGACATTTTCATTTAGATATTCACTTTTCAGTTCTAACATTTCCATTAGGTTCTTTTTACATGTTCTAGTTATTCCTAAAATTTCCGTTTCTTTATTTTGCTGAAGTTTTGCATCATTTTCACATTTCAGATCTTTTGTAATTGTTCAGTGAAGCATTATTGGAATGGGTGCTTTCTATTTGTCCAATAATCCCAGCTGTTATTTCAATGTTAGTAACTATTGATTCTGTTTCTCATTCAAGTTTACATTTTCCTGATTCTTGCTGTGACAAGTGATTGGTGATTGAAACCTGGATTTTTACGTATGTTATGAAACTCTGTATCTTATTTGAAACTTCTATTTTAGCTTACTTTTTATAACAGAACTAAGGCAAAGGAATGGGGTTGCTGCATTGTTGCTGCTAGATGGGGGTAGGAATGCTTCTGTTCTTGGCCTGCAATGACATCTGGGTTTGAGAGCCTCTTAATTACTTCTGAGAGGAAGTGAGTACTTTTATTTACCATGAGACCTACTCTGACACTACTTTGGCAGGGACAGGGAGGGGTACTCTATTAATATTTCCTTATAACCTCTACTGACATCACAATGGGCTAGCCTTTTTACTGATAGGTGATGGTGAAAGTCCCAACTCTCCACTAGTCCTTCTCTAAGGTCACTCCTATAAGGCAATGGAGTGACTCATTTTTGCCAGGTGGACCTGAAAGACCAAACTCCCCACATTGTCTCCAATGACACAATGACATCATGGAAGAGAGATGAAGGATAACATTAAGTCTTGTCAAGGATGAAAGTCCTGGATTCCTACTAGACCTTTTCTGACAAGACCCTATTGAAGGGCTGGGGCATCTCCTACCTGCCTGGCAATAATAAAAGTCTAAATACTCATTCGGCTATTGTTTACCTGGGGTGGGTGAGACCATAATTTATTTTTCTGTGGAGTTTGGCTGGAGGAGAATGGTTGATGTCTAAATTGTATGCCCTGCTAGGTTGCCCCTTTCTGCATCCTTTAGCTAAAAAAAAGCAGATTTTTCTTGTGGCTTTTTTTCCCCTTGTTTGTTTCCTTTAGTGGTTCTGGGTTGCCAGGTTGTTCAACTTTAAGTATGATATATACAACACAAAAAGAAAACCAAAGAGCTCATCACCTTCTTGGTTTTGAAGTTTAGATCCCTAGTTAATGTATATTTTTCTCTCTACTAATCAGTTTCCATAGGGTTTTTTTTTTTTTATGTATAATATTCAATCATTTTAGCTATACTTAGTAGGAGAAATAGGGAAAATTATACCCACTTATACTACCTGAAAGCAAAACGTTTGTGGCTTTCAAGTCTTGTTGCTCCTTGAAATATAGTATAACCAAGATATTTTTGCACAGCAGATTGTTGTTATTTCATAGTTCATTTACAAAACTTAGGTTTATATTCTTCTGTGTTTCTATTATATATTTTTAGTTCAGAGAGCAACATCCAAAATTTAAAAGGCAGAATTAAATGACACTAAACTAGTTAAACTTTACCATGTATCAATATGATATTACTGACCATCTGTACCTCCTACCAAAGTAAAATATTTTTTTCTTTTTTTAGACATTTATATATTTTTTCAATGTAAAATGCCTGTGTTTTTTCTCAGTATTTTTAGAAACTTTGTGTATTTTTCTTTAAAAAAGCCTTCTAATGGTTTGTGTTATTCTGCCAACCTAAGATTTCCATCATGTTTTGCTGACCCTCTACTTCAGCAATCATTCTATCCTTTCCTAATGATGTGTCCAAAATACATGAGCCAAAGTCTTTTCATCCTTGCTTCTAAAGAATGTTCTGGTTGTATTTCTTCTAAGATATATGTGTTTGCTCTTCAGGTAGTCCATGGTATATTCAGTATTCTTTTACTAACACCACCACTCAGATGTGTTAATTCTTCTATCTTCCTAACAGAGAAAACAAAAAGCAAAAGCAAAAAAAAAAAAGGAGAGAGATGGTCTTGCCCCTCATGATTTTTGCAGTACAGTAGAAAAGGAAGGTATTAAGCAAACAAATAAAAATATGCCACACTTTCTTGTTGTGGTGAGTGCTGTAAATCATTTTAAAACATAAAGCATTGGAGAATAACAGAGTAAAATAATCTAGTAGGGTCATCAAAAAAGGCTATGCTTAAAAAAAAAAAAAGACTACTCAAGTGGCTAAGACTTGAATAAAAATAAGTTATTATTAAGAAGAATATATTAAAGACTGTTCTAGGCAACATAAAATAAGAGAGCAAGTAGAATAAACATAAATGGATACAAGAGTTGTAGGGAACAGGCACAACTCATTCCAAAACACTTTTGCAAGGCCATTTTCAATTTGGCTTTCTCTAGCTTTTCAAGGTGTTTCTTCTATCCACCATCTGCTCAGACAGAAGGTGGTCAGCCCTCAGGGACTTTGGCAGTGCCAGTTTCCCTCATGCTGCAGAAGCCTCTGATCTTTTGCTGACTTCACCCATTCCATCTGAATTCCAAAGTCCAAATAATAATAATAATAACATTTTCTAAGTTCAACCAATCTCCAAAGCATGGTGCAAGGAAAGAAACAAAATGAAAAGGAATGATTTGATAGAGAAATCACAAGCTAGAAGTAGAATGTTAATTAGAGTTCGACTCCTAATTTGGTCATTGCTACTTCAATTTTTTTCATGTATGTGCTCTTGCTTTTTTCTTTAGAAACCACTGTTCTTCTGGGGAGGCTAAAAATCTTAGAGATGGAAAAGATTTTATAAAGTTTGCCATACTGTTCCCTTGGTAGCACAGCCAAATATACATCAATTCCCACCATCCACATTCAGTGATTTACTATACCTCACGGCGATTTCATGTAATATCTTAGCTCCCAGGAACTTAAATTGAAATTAAATGCTAAGTAATCAGTATGCATATGTATGTGTGTGTGTGTGTATATATATATACACACATACAGAGAGAGAGTATTTATAAACATAAGCTATACATATTTTTTTTAAAAAAAACATACACATAAGCATAAAATAGTTGTATAAGTGCTTTGATTTCTTCAGAACAGTAAGGTTGCATAACATGAAGACAAGCAGTTAAGTGTTTCTACCCCAATGTGAATTTCTACCTCTGCTAAAGGCAGAGATAGTTAACTAGCAATTGTCATGGGGAAATGAGACTCATAGAACATTTCCTTTTTCAGATAATGCTACACATCTTTATAGGGAAGAATAAGACTTGACAGGAGGGAAAAGCATGGGAGAGATTTGTTTTTAAGTGATCCAAACACCAACTGTCAGCCTCAAAGGAAAATAATATACATACAGAAATAAAAATGAATAATGATTTAATCAGGACAGTATTAGAAAGAGCAATGAGAATTTTAACTATACTACTTATAAAAATTTTCTTCTTCTTTCCAGAATCAAAGCTTAAACCATGGCTACACATAAAAATCTAGCAAGAATTCACATAGATTTTATGTTTCTAAGATACTTTTTTTTCCTGCTTTGGCCAAAACTCATTCTAGAAAATTTTAACTAGAATACTTTTTTCTTGGTTTCCACTGATACCACTCCTATCCTTCTTCATTGCTTATCAGCTCATTCGATCAAGCAATCTCTCTCTTTCTCTCTCTCTCTCTCTCTCTCTCTCTCTCTCTCTCTCTCTCTCTCCCTCCCCCCCTCTATCTTGGTCTCCCATAGACCAATAGCTTCCAAAGTATGTTCTGTAAGTTCCATTTTAATTTAAAGATGTGCATCAAAGGAAAAAACATATTCCTTGCTACAACTGAGAAATGCTGAATAAAATAAAGTTACATGTACATCTTTCTCCAGGATTATTTTTCACATGCACACAGAAATTAGCTGCATTTCCATACTTATTTGATCTAAGAACTCCTTTAGTCATCAAGAGTGATATTGGTGTTGCTTGAAACACTACGTATAACTTGGGAACCCAATTCCTAGACACTCTAAGCAAGATACAATAGCAAACTACAGCTTATAGAATTCTTGTTTTCAATAAAATTACAATTTCATTTTTCCTTAATGTCACAGACATGTTCTGTGGGATGTGAATCTCTGATATCTTCTGTCACTTAGGGTGCACAACATTGTGCTCTTACAATGTTCAAAAGCAAGGACCACTTATTCTTTTCTCCTCAATAGCTTCAAAGCTGGTGTCCTACAGTATGATAAATGTAGATGCTGTATGCTGCTGATTTTGTTAAGTGCTATCAACTCTGTTCTGACTCATAGCAATCCTATAAAGGGCTTCCATCAAGCAGCTGGTGAGTTTAAACTGCCGACCTTGTGGTTCGAAGTCCAGTGCTGGTCCTATAGTACCACTCCAGAAGTCCAAAGCAAATACCAGGGATCTCATCCTAATATACTTCCTATGTTTTTCTTTAAAACAAATCATGTATCTTTCTTAGTTATAAATTTTAAAATATCTTTATCATGGAAAAGACACCAGTGTATAAGAAGAAATTTTAAATCACCTAATTTGATATTGTATAAAATTATCTTTCGATGTATATTTACAATGTATAATTTTTGAGAATATACAAAAGTGTGAAGGAAAAGAATAGTAGTAGTGATGATGCAGAGATTTGAAACTCCAGTACAATCAGTGTAATATTGTATAGGAATAAACATATAGATTGTGTTGCTGTTGTTAAGTGCCACTGAGTTGGCTCTAACTCATAGCAAGCCT
Source organism: Chrysochloris asiatica (assembly GCF_000296735.1). Classification (NCBI taxonomy): domain Eukaryota; kingdom Metazoa; phylum Chordata; class Mammalia; order Afrosoricida; family Chrysochloridae; genus Chrysochloris; species Chrysochloris asiatica. The sequence continues at coordinate 18,884,729 of NW_006408553.1, read as the reverse complement.
GGTTTCCAAGGAGCAGCTGGTGGTTTTGCACCATCAACCTTGTGGCTCAAAACCACGTTGTGGCTGAGTACTTATCCTACAACACCACAGCAGAACCGAATACAAAATCCAAACTAGATCCTAGAAAATAAGTCAATGCTTAATAAATTGGTATTTTAATTCAGTGGGAAACAATAATTTTAAAAACACTCTGTGAAAAAATATATGTATAAATTAAGAAAAAAATAATATTGCATTCCTTTGTACACAATATGTAAATATTAATTTCAAATGAAATGCACAACTTTTTTTTTAATGCGATAAAAAAAACTCTTAACTGACAAGTTAGTAGGTTATAAATTTAAAATCTAAAAATGAAAGAAGTTTTAACCATGACAAGAAGCCTCAAACATAAGGTTGAATATATAAAAATGCAAAATATTATATGTAAAATAAAATATTTAATAGATAAATGATTGGTTTTAGAAAAGATTATAACACAAATGAGAATTGAGCAATATAAAGTAACAATTATTTCATGCAAAAATACAAACAACACTAGAAACATTGGCAAAAGTAGGAGAAGAAAGACCATAGAACAGAAAATTATAATGCCAAAATATGTAATAATTTCACCTTATAATAACCATAAAATGTAACTTTTTACCACTAAGACTAGTGAATACTAAAAAGAAAAATAAAGTCTTTATTTCTCCCAAATATGAGATGAAATTAAAAAGTGTTGCTGTCTTTGTAGAATGTGGAAAGAAATCTGGCAAGAACAATTAAAACAAAAACGCTCATACCATTTCACACAGAATTCCTGCTTTCTGTGGTATTTTCCACTGAAGAAAATCTCAGTGTATATGGTTCATATACAAATATACTTATTACAGAATTGCTTGTAGTAGCAAAATAATGAAATAGGAGTTCCTCTCCTAGTAGAAATCTGGAAATAGCATTACTCCCAGGTTAACAATGAGAATAACTTATGCAACCTAACGAAAATCATAACTTTTCTTGGACACATAAAGTAGCCTGAATAGCCAAAAATGTACAGTGCATTCCAAGGAGAAACAAGATTTGCAAAATACTCACTTTTGGCTGAATAAAGGAGGAGAAAGCTAGACCCCATACATGCAGATAAGAAATCAACTAATGTCTGTATGCATGACAGCATAATATTATAGAATGTATAAAAGTCATACATACAAGAGGCCATTGCTTTCATTTTCAGATTCTTTTCCATGGAACATCATGATCTTAAGAAATATTGAGATGATGACAGAAGAACAGAGAGACTACTCTCTGCAGTTTTTAAGTGCAAATGTGCAAGAGGGGATCAGCTGTCATTGTGAAAAAAGTACCTTATCACTCACAATTGCTTCCTTGCTCTCCACTTCCATTCATTTCTACAAATATCCCTCACTCCATCAGACATTTTTCTAATTTGAAAAAAAAAGTCTCAAGCTTATCTATATCTATCTATCTATCTGTATCTATCTAGCTATATATTTATCTATATATCTATCTGTATATCTATCTATATATCTATCTGTATATCTATCTATATATCTATATCTATATTGCTTATGGAATAATAGAAAAACATTACTGGAACATGAATATTACATCACAAGAACCTAGACACTGTATCAGTACAATTGTTGTTGGTGTTGTTAAAAGCTGTTAAGTCGATTTAGACTCATAGTGACCCTGTATAGGGTTTCCAAGAAGTGGAACCACCAACCTTGCACTTTGAAGTTCAGTGCTTAGAGGTTATCTCCAACTAAAACTTATTAGATATAAGGAAGACTATGCTTTCTATGCACAAGGGAGACTTGAAACATACCCATATGTGAGACTCAGACACACAAGTCTTTCTTAAGACTGAGGCTAGACCATAAACTCACCACCAGCTTGTCAAAGCACTAAGTAACGAGCAATGTGGAGCTAAGGAAGGAAGGCTAAAAGGTAAGAGTGCAACACAAACACCAAGAAAACTCCCTAGAATGATCTACTCTCTATCTCTATTCATTTGCTTATTCTGAACATTTCATATAAATGGAATTATGTGACATATGGTCTTTTGTAACTGACTTGCTTCATTAATCATGTTTTCAAGATTCATCTATATTATAGTATGTATTAGTAATACTTTAGTGATTTTTTATGGCTGGAGAGTATACCACATTTTGTAGGTGCTTCCAACTTTTGACTATTATAAATAATGCTGCTACGAATATTCTAATACAAGCCTTTGCATGGATATGTGTTTACACTTCAGAATATATCATGGAGTAGAATTGTTGGTTGAAAAGGTAACACCTTGTTTACTTTATTTGCTTGTGGAACTCAAGTTGGTTTTCTAAAATGACTGCATCATTTCACATTATGAAAAATATTCTGATTTCTCCAGAAATTTGCCAATACTTGTTATTATCTATCATTGTAATTATAGTCATGGTAGTGGAGGATAAGAGGTATCTCATTGTGATTTTGATATTCATATTCCTGGTGGTATGGTGGGGTAAGTGTTGAGCTACTGATCAAATCATTGGTAGTTTGGACCCACCAGTCACTCCTAGGGAAAAAGATGAGTCAGTCTGCTTCTATAAAGAATTACAGCCTCAGAAACACTGAAGCAGTTCTACTGTGGCCTATTGAGTCATTATGAGATGTAACCTACTTTCTAGTAGTAGGTTGATGACTAATTACATTGAACACCTCTTTTTCTACTTACTGGTTATTTGTATTTGTATATCTTCTTTGGACATTGTTGTTAGGTACCGTCAAGTTGGTTCCAACTTATACTGAACTTATGTACTATCGAATGCAACACTGCTTTGTCCTGTGTCATTTTCACAATCCTTGTTAATCTTAAGCCCACTGCTGCCACCACTGTAACAATCCATCAAGTTGGGGATCTTCCTCTTTTTCACGGACACTCCACTTTACCTAGCAAGATATTTACAGGGACTGGTCACTAATGATAATATGTCTGAATCAGGAGAGATGAAGTCTCACAATCTTGGTTTCTAAAGACAATTCTTGTTATAATTTGTCCAAACACCGATTTATTTGTTTTTCTAGAAGGCCACGGGATTTTTAATATTCCTATCCAACACCATTACTCAAATCAATTCTTCTACAGTCTTCCTTCTTCACTGTCCAATGTTTATATGCATATGAAGCTACTTAAAATGCAATGGCATGGGTCAGGTATACCTTAGTCATCAAACTGATGTTTTTGTTCTTGAACATTTTAAAGAGATCTTTTACAGCTGATTTGCCTAATGCAATATATACTTTCATTTCTTGACTACTGTGTTCATGATTGTTGATAGTGGATCAAAGCAAAATGAAGTCATTGACAACTTCAATCTTCTCCATTTAACATGTTATCTCTTGGTCCAGTTGCGAGGATTTTGTTTTCTTTATATTGAGATGCAAACCATACAGAAGGCTGTTGTCTTTGATCTTCATCAGTAACTTAACTCTACTTTGTTTTCAATAAGTAAAGTTGTATCACCTGCCTCACCACTCATCTGCAATTTGTCATACTGTGGTGGCTTGTATGTTATTGTGATTCTGAAAACTATGCCATAGGTAACATGAAATACTAGCAGGGTCTTGCATGGTGGACAGGTTTCAACTGAGCTTTCAGACAAAGACAGACTAGGAAGGAGAGATGGGCTATTTCCGAATATTTAGTCAGCAACAGATTATGGAATATTGACACAAGATGAACAATACCAAATTTTGTCAGATATAGTGCCAGAAGATGAGCCCCTTGGGTTGGAAGACACTCAAAATGCGACTCTTCAAAGTAGAGTTGACCATGATGACATGGAGTAAAACCCTCAGGACCTTCATTTGCTGATGGGGTACAGGTCAAAATAAAGGGAAGCAGATGTAAAAATCCATTAATAATTGGAAAATGGAATGTACAAAGTATGAATCTAGGATAATTGGATATTGTCAAAAATGAAATGGAATATCTATATACTAGGCACTAGTGAGCTGAAATGAACTGGTATTGGCCATTTTGAATCTAATAATCACATGGCTTACTATGAGGGGAATGACTAATTGATGAGAAATGAAATCACATTCATCATCAAAAAGAACATATCAAGATCAAGCATGAAGTACAACATGTTCTGTGATAGGATAATATCCATATTCCTACAAGAAGACCAGTTAATACCACTGTCATTCACATTATGCACCAACCACTAAAGCTACTAAACATGATGAAATTGAAGAATTCTACCAAAGGCTTCAGTATGAAATTGATCAAACATGCAATCTTGATGTATTGCTAATTACTGGCTATTGGAATGTAAAGGTTAGAAACAAAGGGGAAGGATCAGGAGTTGGAAAATATGGCCTTGGTGATAGAAACTATGCTGGATATCACATGACAGAATTTTGCAAGACTAATGGTTTGTTCACTGCAAATATCTTTTTTAACCAATATAAAAGACAACATGGACCTCCCAGATGCAAGTAACACAACACAAAACATAACTGACAAGTGGTTATTATCAGATATAGAAACTGCAAATATTTTCTCCCATTATATGTGCTGTCTTTTCACTTACTTAATAATATCCTTTAAAGTGCAAGTTTTTAATTTAGTAAAGTCCAATTTATCTTTTGGTTGCTGTTTCTGCTTGTGGTTTGGATGTCATATCTAAGAAACTGCAAAGAAATTAATATTTGAAGATTTAGCATAGTATTTTTTCTAGGAGTTTCATAGTTTTAGTGCTTACATTTAGGTTTTTATTACAAAATATATTAATTTTTGTATATGGTGTGAGCTATGGATCCAAATTTGATCTTTTGTGTGTGTATAGTCAACTATTCCACCATCATTTGCTGAAAAGAGCTTCCCCATTGAATTTCTTGGCATCATTGTTAAAAATAAATTTACCATAAGCATGAGAGTTAACTTCTAGAGTCTGAATTTTATATTATTCATTTCTATGTCTATCATTTTGTTGCTAACACATTGTCTCATTCAGTAGCTCCACACTTTGGAACATTTGGGTCTTTCAAGATTGTTTTCACTATTCTGAGCCCCTGAATTTTCATGTGAAATTTAAGGACTGTCTTTCAATTCTATAAAACACCTGCATTTTTCACAGCAATTTCTTTGACTCTGTAGATATAGCCCTGGTGTGGCACTGTGGGCTAATGCATCAGACTGTAAAGTTGTTTGAACTACAAGGTCATTGGTTCAAGCTCACCAACTGCTCCTTGGAAACACTAAACAGGGTCGCTATGTGTCGGAATCGACTCAACGGCACTTAACAACAACATAGATTTAGTAAGGAGTTTTGCCACCTTTAATGACATTGTCATCAGATGCATGAGCATGGAATATTTTTTACCAAAAACTATGACATCAGGAAAAAATTGATTGACATAGTTAATGTACTGAACTGAAGAAAATATTAATATGGATCTGTATATACTGTAAAATTATTTTTCAAAAATATTGTTCATAAATAAAAGCTGAGAGGTTGAATGACCAGTAGATATGTACTATAAGAAATAATAACTGGAGTGCTTCAATTACCAGAATATAATACTACAGAAAAATACGGATCTATTCCAAAAAAGGAAGAAGTCTAAAAATGACAAAACCAAAAGTAAATATAAAAGATTTGTAGAGTTTTTTCCTTATTTTAGTTGTTCTGAACAATGATAAAATATGTAAAGCAAAGTAATAATTTATTGTGCGGTTTCTGAACTACAAAAATACAAAATGAATGATAATAATATTACAAAGGATGGAAAGAAAAATAGAAATTATACTACTTTAAGGATATTAAACTACCACTAGTCTGTCATGACTTGCATGTTGATGTGTTGCTGAAAGATATGCCACAGGTATTTTAAATACTGTGGATAGGTTTCAGCTGAGCTTCCAGATGAACCCAGACTAGGAAGAAGGTGAGATGGCCTACTCCTGAAAATTTTGTAACTGAAAACCTTATGA
>NW_006408553.1:18875967-18877318 GCF_000296735.1 Chrysochloris asiatica | reverse complement strand
TCTCAACATTAGGAAAACAAACATCCTCACCACTGGACTAATAAAGCACATCCATATAAATGTAGCAAAAATTGAATTTGTCAAAGACTTAATTTTGCTCTGAGCAACTGTCACCATTCATGGAAGCAGCACTCAAGAAATCAAATGTGATATTGTATTAAATAAATCTGCTTCACAAGACCTCTTTAAAGTGTTGAAGAGCAAAGATGTCAATTTGAGAACTAAGGTGTGTCTGTCCCAAACCATGGTATTTTCAGTAACCTCATATACATGTGAAAGTTGGACAGTAAATAAGGAAGACTGTAGAAGAACTGATGCATTTGATTTATGGTGCTATGGAGAACATTGTAAGTGCCACGGACTGTCAAAATAACAAATCAATCTGTTTTGGAAGAAATACAGCCACAGGTCTCCCTGCAAATCAGGATGGCCAGACTTCATCTCATACTTCAGACATATTTTCAGAAGGACCAATTCCTGGAGAAGAATATCATGTTTGATAAAATGGAGGGTCAGATAAAAAGAGGAAGACCCCCAGAAAGATGGATTGGCACAGTGGCAACAATGATGGGCTCAAATGTAGCAATGATAGTGACATTGGCACAAGATCAGGAAGTTTTAGGTTCTGTGGTGCATAGGTGCATAGGGTCGCTATGAGTTGGTACTAACTCAATTGCACCTAAAAACAACAAGTACATTAAACTTTATACAGAATTCATCTAGATGTTGTTGTTGTTAGGTACCATCGAGTCGATACCGACCCATAGTGACCCTATGCACAGCAGATTGAAACACAGCCGAATCCTGGGCCAACCTCACAATTACTGTCATACTTGAGCCCATTGATGCTGCCACTTTGCCAATCCATCTCGTTGGGGTCTTCCTCTTTTTTCTGACCCTCCATCTTACCAAAGATGAAATCCTTTTCCAGTACTGGTCCCTCCTGACAATATGTCCAGATGTAGAGTGTGATAAACTAAACAAGTGTACTGTAAATCCTTCCGGAAGCCTTGTTCTCCACTAACACATTCAGTGCAGCATGGACTTCGTCCTTCTGTACCTTTACTTCTTGATTATATGCTACCTCCTGAAATAGTTGAATGTTGGCCAATTTTTTTGTTGTTGTTACTGTGATTACATATTATTTCCGTTTTCTGTTGCTGTTTCCAGCCTTATCCAATATTTCACCATGATTTTGTTGCTATAGTTGCTAAGTACTCTCAAGTAGGTTTGGGCTATTAAGGAACCTGTATAGGGTTTCCAAGGAACAGGGTGTTGTTTTGTACCATTGACTTTGTAGTTATTAGGTGTTGTTGTCAGGTGCCATCAAGTCGGAACCGACTCATAGCGA
>NW_006408553.1:18871085-18875172 GCF_000296735.1 Chrysochloris asiatica | reverse complement strand
AAAATGAAGAGAAACAGCTGTAAACATCCATTGAAAATCAGAACATGGAATGTACAAAGTATGAATCTGGGAAAATTGGAAGTTTTCAAAAATGAAATGAAATGCATAAACATCAATATCTTAGGCGTTAGTGAACTGAAATGGACTGGTATTGGCCATTTAAAATCTGACAACCACATGGTTTACTATGCAGGGAATGAAAAATTGAAAAGGAATGGTGTTTCATTCATTGTCAAAAAGGACATATTCAGATCAGTCATGAGGTACAATGCTATAAGTGATAGGATAATATGCATGCGCCTACAGGGAAGCCCAGTTAATACTACTATTATTCACACTTATGCACCAACCACTAGGGCCAGTGAAGAAGAAATAGAAGAATTCTACCAACTTCTTCAATCTGAAATCGATCAAACATTCAACCAAGATTATTGCTCATTACAGGTGATTGGAATGCAAAGGTTGAGAGCAAAGAGGAAGGACTAGTAGTTGGAAATTTTGGACTTGTGGTTATTAGTAGAATCCTTCAATATTGCAGGTTGAGGTTTGAGCTTTTTCTTCAGTTCTTTCAGCTGGAGAAATGTTGAGCATGTTCTTACTTTTTTGTTTTCTAACCCCAGGTCTTGCACATTTCATTATAATATTTGACTTTCTTTTTCTCAAGCTATCTCTCGAAATTTTTTGTTTGGCATTTTTACTTCATTGTTTCTTCCATTCACTTTAACTACTCTATGTTCCAGAGCAAGGCTCAGTCTCTTTTGATATCCACTTTATTCTTTTCTTTTATTTCCTCCTTTTAATGGCCTTCATGTATGATGTTTTGGCTATCATCCCACAATCACTATGGTCTATAGTCATTAGTGTTCAGTGTATCAAATTTGCTCTTGAGATGGTTTCTAAATTCAGGTGGGATATACCCAAGTTCATATTTTGACTCTTATGGGTTTATTTTAGTTTTCTTAATCTTTAACCCAAACTTCCATGGCCTATTCAACAGTCAGCACTTAGTCTTGCTTTGGATAATATTGAGCTTTTCCATAGTCTCTTCCCACAGAGGCAGTCAATTTGATGCATGCATATTCCATTCACAAGGTCCATGTGTTTAGTCACCATTTCTGTTGTTGAATAAAAGTATTTGCAATGAAATCACTAGGTTTCAAAATTCTATCATCCAATCTTCAGTCACTTTTCTATCACCAAGGCCATATTTTCCAACTACTGATCCTTACTCTTTGTTTCCAATTTTTGCGTTCCAATCACCAGTAAATTACAAATTCATCTTGAGTGCATGTTTGATCAATGTCAGACTGAAGAAATTGGTAGAATTCTTAATTTTTTTTTTCATTATTGTCTTTAGGGGTTGGTGCTTTAATTTGAATAATAGTCGTATCAACTGGTCTTCCTTGAAAGTGTATAATTTTTTTTTTCTATTACAGATAGCATTGCACTTCAAGATAGCTCTTGAAATGTTCTTTTTTATGATTAATATGATACTATTCCTCTTGAATTTGTCGTTCCTAGCAAAGTAAACCATATGATTGTCATATTCAAAATGGCCACTACCAGTCCATTTCAACTCACTAATGCCTAGGGTATTGATCTTTATGCATTCTATTTCATTTTTTATGATTTCCAATTTTTGAGGTTAATAATTCACACATTCCATGTTCTGAAAATTAATGGCTATTTGCAACTCTTTCTTCTCACTTTGAGTTATGCACTCTATTAGCAAATGAAAGTCCTGGAAAGCTTTGCTAAAACCATATCATTCAGGTTGACTATACTTTAAGGAGGTAGCTCTTCCTCAGTCATATTTTAAGTATATGCCAAACTGAGGGATTCATCTTCTAGCACTGTATATGACAATGTTCTTCTGTCATTCATAAAAATTTTAATGACAAATCCCTCGGCGATTGAAATTCACCAACTACTTCTAAGAAACCCTATACAAGGTTGCTATGAGGCAGAACCATCTTGAAGGCACTTAACAACAGTAACAATATTCCTTCATTTTCAATAATGAAAATTTCACGATTTATTCCATTTTCTTTGTCTGTCTTAATCTGGAAGCTCTGCTAAAATGTGTACACCATGGGTGACCCTACTAGTATTTGAAAACACAGTGGCATAGCTTCCAGCATCATATCAACACACAAGAATTGTAGTACAATCAACTTGCAGGTGAGTAGGGAATACCAACTGAAATCTTTTAACTGATACAGCAATGGAAGCACTCACTAGTCTAAGCCAAGACAATTGGAATACAGCTACTTGGCCAACTGGAAGAGATCCATATCTGTGCCCATTCCAAACAAAGGGAACTCTACATAATGTGGAAATTATCAAATAATATCATTACTGCCATATGCCAATAAAATATTATTTAACATAATTTAAAAATGGATATAGCAGTACGTAGACTGGGAACTGCCAGAATTTCAAGTTGTATTCAGAAGAAGATATAGAATAAGGGGTATCATTGCTGATGTCTGATTAATCTTGGCTGAAAGCAGAGAATACCAGAAAGGTGTTTACTTGTACTTTATTGACTATCCAAATGTATTAGACTGGATAATAACAAACTATTGATAACATTTCAAAGAATAGGAATTCCAAAACAATTAATTGTGCTCACATACATAGACCAAGAGGTGGTAGTTTGAAAAGAACAAAGGAATACTTAAAGATTTTAAATCAGGAAGGGTGTCCATCAGTGTTATACCCTTGGACTGTGAGGGTGAGTTCCTTTCCAAACTTGGAGGGTAGATGAGGACCATAGCCTCAGATCCCCCAGTCTCTTTCTGACCAGTATACCTAATCTTTTTTTATAACTTTGAGTTTTGTTTCATTTTGTCTCTTGCTCTATCTGGGACCTTCTAACATGACTCTTTGCAGAGCAGTTGGTAATGGTGGTTGGGCACCATCTAGTTCTTCTGGTCTCAGTTGTGGTGACTGATGTTCTCCTGGACCATTGGACCAGTTCATTCCTAGCATCTTCAATTTCCCTCACTCTTTTCTCTTCCTCACATGGAGAGACCAATAGCTACACCTTAGATGGTCACTTATAAGCTTTTAAGATCCATATGCTGTTCATCTAAGTATGATGTAGAACATTGTCTTTGTTAACTATGCTATGCAAATTGACCGTGTTATCCTCTGAGGCTATGGTCCTGAGCCCCAAGATCCAGCAACTCATTACCTTAAGATGTTTTATAATATTTAAGTTTGCAACAATTTGCCCTCTGTATTCTCCAACACATCATAGCTGTGTTTGTAGCAAAGGTAAATGTCCATGCACAAATATTCTCTTTCAAACCCTAATACATGTGTGGGTATACTCCAACTTTTCCTCCCATACCTGTTCAACCTGTGAATCTGTCCATGTGATTACCCACAAAACACAGTTGTTCCAGGGTTGTATATCTAACACTATTTATCTCTATTCCCTTAATTCCTTGCGTATTTCCCAGTATCCTCACCTGTCTTTATCATTCTTCTGTCATCTTCTCACTTCTTGTATGTCCCCTCCCTGTAACTCTAGTAAACATGTATCTACCCTTTGGACAGTAAATTACTCTTTCACTCCCAATTGTGGTAACTGTTAAAGAATATTTTTTTTTAGCCTGAAAATATTCCTTGAGTTTTTACAATAGTGGTCTCATACAATATTTGTCTAATTTCACTTAACATAATAGCCTCCAGATTCATCTATGTTATGAGGTGTTCACAAGTTCAACATTATTCTTCAACTTTGTCTAATATCCCATTGTGTGTAGGTACAAAAGTTTGTTTATTCATTCTTCTATTGAGAGATAACTGCTTCCATCTTTTTGCTGTTGTTAATAGTGCTGTGATGAACATCGGTATGTACATATGTATATTCATGTCATGGCTTTGTTTTTGTGGATATATACCAAGTAGAGGGATTGCTGGGTCATAGTTATTTCGAATTCCAATATTTTGAGGTAGTGCCATATCATTTTCCATAGTGGTTGCACCATTTTACAATCACACCAGCAATGTAGGAGGGCCCCAGTCTCTCTACATCCTTGTCAGCATTTGTCGCTTTCTATTTTTTTTTTTTTTT
>NW_006408553.1:18857378-18870613 GCF_000296735.1 Chrysochloris asiatica | reverse complement strand
AGAATGGCGCCAGGACTGACATCTCCATAGAAATACTCAGAAAACTGTAAAGCAAAGTAAAATAGACAGACACGTTGATAGAAAAAGATTTGCTTCTTTGTCTTCATCAATGATAGATCAAATGAGAAAAAATTAAAATAAATATCAAATCCAAAGATAGCATATGAAAATATAGGAGTAATATATAGTGATATACTTGATGACACCTAACAACAACAAATATATGAGTAATATATAGAAAATAATGAGTAAAATATAGTGAATACATACTGAACTCTGTCATAAAAACAGAGAATATATTTTCAAGAGTTCATTAATACTTCACAAAAATTGACCATAAAGAAAACTTCATAAGATCCAGAATTGAAGAAGTACCAACTATAGTCTCTTGTGTGATGCTGAAGGATAAGCACTGGACTGCTAACCACAAAGTCAGCAGTTCAAGCCCATTAGCTGCTCCTTGGAAACCCAAAAGAGTCAGAGCTGACTCCAAGGCACTTAACAACTATAGTTTCTAAGCCCATTGATATAAAATCAGATATTATTAAGACAGCAGGAAACAGAAAATGGTATCATGTCTCCCCTTAAAACATTCCCATGGTGAAGAAAAAAAAATTAAAATAGAGTTAATAGAATACCCAGAAATAATGCTATATTACACATAGATGTAATGGATTGGCCAAGTGTCAGCTTCGATAGACTCAAGTGTGGTAACAGTAATGAGGTTGACCCAGGATCGGGTAGTGTTTCCTTCTGCTGTGCATAAGGCAGCTATGAGTCAGTACCAACTCGATGGCTCCTAACAACAACAACAACACATAGATCATATAGGATAAACCTAAAACAATGGTCAGAGGAAATTTCAGGGTCTACAATTTAAAACCAAAAATATTAATGGCTAAAATTGTTGTTGTTGTTAAGTGCCGTCGAGTCAGTTTCAACCCTTATCGACCCTGAACAGGGTTTCCGAGGCTGTAAATCTTTACAGGAGCAGATCACCTCATCTTTCTCCCGCGGAGCAGCTGGTAGTTTTGAACTGCGGACCTGCGATTCGCAGCCCGATTCATAACCACTACGCTACCAGAGCTCCTAAATGGCTAAAATTAAGTAGAAGAAAATTAGCAGAATTAATAAAGCAACACAGGAACTTTTTCTTGAAGTTAGAGAAGGTGATATACATTTATATAAAACAAATTTACTGACATCAAGTTCTACTATGATTCAAGATGACCTCATGTGTTTTCCTGTAGAACTGTGTTCCCTAAAGTTTTCAACTGCTGATTTTTCAGAAGTGGATCACCTATCCTTTCTCTCAAAATTCCTCTGAGTTAATGTGAATAGCCAACATTTCAGTTAGCAGCTGATAATGTTAAACATTTGCACCACCAAGGACTCCATTTATATTGTCAAAGTGACAACATTATAAAGAGTAGGTTAACAGAATATAGGGATGATAGAGTTGGTTCCGACCCATCGTGACGCTGTATAGGGTTTCTGAGGACCAGGTTGTGAGCTTGAACCACCGACCTTGTGGTTCAAACTGGCTTTGCAGTCCAGTGTATTAATCCACAGCACCACACCAGGACTCCAGGGATTTTGTTGAGAATTTTTGCATCTCAGTTCATGAAGGATATTGGTCTATAATTTTCTTTTAGTGTTGTCCTTCCCTGGTTTGGTATGTTCTGCTTGCTTCATAGAATGTGTTGGGGAGTTTTTCATCCTCTTCTATATTCTGGAATAATTTGAGTAGAATTGGTGACAGCTCTTCCCTGAATGTTTGGTAAACTCACCAGAGAGGCCATCTGAACCTGGACTTTTTTTTGGTTGGGAGTTTTTTGATGACGTGGTCAATTTCTTCCTTTGTTTTACATCTGTTCAAGTTTTCTACTTCACTCTGTGTAAGTTTAGGTAGGTTGTGCTTTTCTAAAAATGTATCAGTCTCCTCAAGGTTTTCAAATTTGTTGGAGTTCAACTCTTCATAATAGTCTATTATTATACTTTTCATTTCTACTGGTTCTATTGTGACATCACCCATGTGATTTCTTATGTGTGTCATTTGTATCTTTTCCCTCTTTTCTTTTAGGTTTGCCAATGGTTTGTTGATTTTATTAATTCTTTCAAAGAACCTTGTTCCTGTTGATTCTTTCTGTAGTTTTTCTGTTTTCTATCTTGTTTATTTCTGCTCTAATCTTTATTTCCTTTCTTCTGTTGACTGTAGGTTTACTTTTCTGGTTTGTTTCTAGTTGTTGGAGATGTTGTGTTAATGTATTAATTTTGGATCTTTCTTCTTTTGGGATGTGTACATGTATTGAAACAAAACTCTCCTCTCACACTGCTTTTGCCATGTCCCAATGATTATGGTATGTTGTGTTTTCGTTCTCATTTGTTTCTAGGAACTTTGCGAATTCATGCATTATTTCTTCGACTATCCAGTCACTTTTCAGCAGGGTTTTATTCAGTTTCCATGTATTTGACTTTATTCCCTTTATCTACCTATTGTTGATTTCTAATTTGATAGCATTGTGGTCTGAGAAGATGTTTTGTAGTATTTTGATATTTGTAAATTTATGGAGGATTGTTTTGTGGCCTAACACATAATCTATTCTGAAGAATGTTCCATGTGCACTGACAAAAAATGTATATTGTGCTGTTGTTGGGTTGAATGCTCTGTATGCATCTATGCGGTCCAGTTGGCTGATTGTGCTATTTAGTTCCGCTGTGTCTTTGTCAAGTTTCTTTCTGGTTGTTCTATCCATTTTCTAAAGTGTTGTATTAAAAATCTTCCACTATTACTGTAGATTTGTCTATTTATTTCTTCAAATCTAGTAGTGTTTCCTTTATATATTTTTGAGCTCTTTCATTGAGAACATAGATATTTATGATGATTATGTCATCTTGTTCAATTGTCCCTTTAATCATGAAACAGTATTCATCTTTATCTAGTATGCTGGCTTTTCCCTTAAAATTTATTTTATCAGTGATTAGTACTGCCACACTTGCTCATTTTTTATTGCAGTTAGCTTGGTATATTTTTTCCATCCTTTTACATTTAGTCAGTTTTTGTCTTTGTGTGTAAGGTGTGTCTTTTGCAGACAGCATATTAAAGGATTTTGTTTTCTTATCCATCCTGACACTCTCTGTCTCTTAACTGGTGCATTTAATCCATTTACATTCAGTGTAATTATGGATTTGTTGTTGTTGTTACATGCCGTGGCATCAGTTCCAACTCATAGCGACCCTTTACAGGGTTTCTGAGGCTGTAAATCTTTATGGGAGCAGAAAGCCTCATCTTTATCCTGTGGAACAGCTAGTACCTTCGAGCTTCTAACCGTGAGATTAGCAGCCCGATACGTAACCACTACACTACCAGAGCTCCTTGGATAGGTATGGATTAATTGCTGGCATTATGTCTGGTTTTTTTTTTGTGTGTGTGTGTGTGTGTGGTGCTGCTGGTTTCTTTGTTCTGCATGTCTTCCTGTGTTGAGTTCATGTGTTTTGTGTTCTTTCTTGTCAGTTTCCTCATAATTTTGATGTTCCCATGTTCTTCTTATATTTTCATTTTCTTGGTATGTTTGGAAGTATTAATATCTTTGAGGTTACCTTATAGTCTATTAACTTTTCCCTCCATTCAAGACAGTCTATTTTATCCTGTAATCTACCTGATCTTCTCACCACTTGGATCTCTGTTCCTATGTATTTACCTTCTTTCACATTGTAATTGCTTTGATCATAGACTCACCTCCAAGAGCCTCTGAATTTGCTCTTACAGTTTTGTTCTGTTCTTGACTCCTCCATCTGTCGATTGAGCTCTGGGTGGTGCTGACACATATATCAATCTATAGTTATTGTCTATTCTTGTTATTTCTCAGTCCATAGAACTTCCTTTAGGATGTTTTGTAGCACAGGGTTGGCTTTGGCAAAATCCCTTAGCTTCTCTTTATCTTGAAATGTTTTGATTACACAGTCGCATTTGATTGACAGCTTTGCTGGTTAGAGTATTCTTGGTTTGCAGATTTTTCTTTTGGGGTTTTATATATGTCTCCCCATTGCCTTCTTGACTGCATGGTTTCTGCTGAGAGATCTGAGCTTAATCTGATTTGCTTGCCTTTATATGTAACACTTCTCTTTTCCTTAGCTGCTTTCAGGATTCTCCCCTTATCTTTGATTTTGGAAAGCTTGATTTCCTGGGGTTTGTTGAGCTTCTTGAATGCTTATCTTTTTGCTTTTCAGGATGTTAGGGACATTTTCTTCCAGAAGCTCTTCAACTATCTCCTCTGTGGATTTGTGTGATTTTTCCTTCTTCTGGAATGCTGATAATTCTTAAATTATTCCTCTTCATGTTGTCCAACATGAATCTTAGACCATCTTCAGATTTTTTATCCTTCTCCCTGCCTGCTTTTCTATCTTAGTAGTATTGAGAGATTTGTCTTCCAGATCACTAAATCTGGCTTCCATGTCTCAGCCACCCTCTCCCCTCTGAAATATATTTTGAATAAGATTGATAATTAGAATTGGAGGCATATTTTCTGATTCACTTCTTCTGGTGTATGTGTCTGTACATTAGAAACTGCTCCCTTCATGCATGCCGTCTTCATTTCCACATTCACATTTTAATGGACTTCATCTCTTCTCCTTGATTCCATCTTTGCTTCCAATTATTTGTCACAGAATAGCTAGGACAAACTTTTTATAATGTCAATCCTATCAAGTGGCAAAAAAGTTCTTTCCTATATTGTTGTTGTTATTGTTGCTAAGTGCCATCGAGTTTGTTTTAACTCATAGAAAACCTGTATCCAGTTTCCAAGGAGTGACTAGTGAGTTTGAACTGCAGACCTTGTGGTTCAAACCAACCTTGCAGTCTACTGCTTTATCCCACATCAGACATAAAAAATAATTCTCTTGAATTTTCTTCTATATTGTCATGTCTGGTGTGACACTATAAGAAAAGCACCAGGCTGCTGACTGCAATGTTGGTAGTTCAAATTCACCATCCACTCCTTGGTAACCCTATACAATGTTGTTGTCAGAATTGACTTGACGGCACTTAACAACACTTTCATTTATTTCATTATGTTTTAAGTAATGGAATCTATTAACAGTTAATAATTTATCTTAGATCCAGTGTTTAATACACCTATTTAACATATTCATTTGTGATGCCAGTTCTGTTATCCAATAAAGCCAATATATCATTATATATTCCTAAAGTATTTATTCCATCAAATTAATCCTTGCTAAATGTGGACAATGCTGAAAGTGCCATGGACTGCCAAAAGAACCAATAGATCTGTTTTGGAGGAAGTGCAGCCAGAGTGCTCCTTGGAAGCCAGGATGGCTAAGCTTCGTCTCTCCTACTTTGGACATATTGTCCGGAGGAAACAATCGTTGGAGAAGGATGTCATACTGGGTAAGGTGGCGGGTCAGAGAAAAAGAGGAAGACCCCCAATGAGATGGATCGGCCAGGTGGCATCATTGATGGACTCAAGTGTGGCAGCGGTAGTGAGGTTGGCTCAGGATCGGACATTGTTTCATTCTGCTGTGCATGGGGTCGCTATGAGTCGGTTCCGGCTCAATGGCACCTGACAACAACAACAACAACAACAAAATGTGGACAATTGCCACATTATCTTCATTTACTTTTTTTAAAAAACTTATAATTTACAACATAATTAGATATCTGAAAGTATAAATTCAATGATAATCTACTGTTTTTATATTTTATTTATATAAATATATTACAATATTTTTAAATTTCAAAGTTTCTTGTGATTTTCAGTCATTTAGTTGTAATAGAATTCTTTATGTTTTTTAATTCCTTATGTGGTGCTATAGGATAAGCACAGGTCTACTAACTATAAAGTGATGGGTCAAACTGTACCAGCTGCTCCTTAGAAACGCTATACAGGGTTGTTTTGAATCAGAAATGACTAAATAATCATTTACAACAACAAAGGGACCTTCTGAGATTTTTTAATGGACTTATATTTAAAGCTACAGATTAAATCAGCATGCTTAAAATGTCCAATATTTTTATATAAGAATGAAATAAGCTAACTCTTGGATTAATTCTTGATCACTTCAGTATCTATAATAATATCTACATCAGTGGTATTTCCAACACGGTGGTCTCTCAGCTGTTTGATCTTCACTATTTCAATGACCTTCTCTCTATCTCAGTCACACATCATAATTAGATCCTAGATCTTATATTACCAATAATTACATTTATTCCATATTTTCAATTTCAAACATCCCAGTCTCTAACTTATTGTTGTTGTTAAGTGCTGTCGAGCCTGTTCTGACTCATAGTGACCCTGTATAAGGTTTTCAGGGAGTGGCTGATGGGTTTGAACCACTTACTTTGGTTCAAACCAGCCTTGTGAACTTACTTTGGTTCAAATCAGTACTTATCCTGCAGTGCCACACCAGGACTCCAACTCTGGTTGTTGGTGGTTATGTGCCATGGAGTTGGTTCTGACTCATAGTCACCCTGTACAGGGTTTCAAAGGCTGTAAATCTTTACAGAAGCAGAAAGCCTCATCTTTCTCCCGTGAAACAGCTGGTAATTTTGAACTGCTGACCTTAAGGTTTGCAGCCTGATTGGTAACCACTATGCTACCAGAGCTCCAACTACCACCCCCTATATTTTCAGTTTACTTCTTTAGTACCTCAACTCCAGAGGTATTTAGATACATTGCTCTTACCATCTTTTTCCCTTCCCCTCACTCTCTTTATAGGTATCCTTAGCTTGATATTATATCCCCATTACTTTAAATTAATCTTTTTTATAGATATATTCAAGTTAGATGTTTTTCTTCTCTCCACTCATCCTGTTCACTTAGGAAACTGTCACCTAAATTAAATCCAATCATTTTGCTACTCACACCTACATCCAGTCAGTAGAAGGCATCTACAGAAAATATATACTATACAGATTCTTCTCACTTACATTAACATTCATCCTCAAAGTACCACCTGGAAATCCTACTATATGTATTTCTGTAGTCCATTAAATCTCCAAATCACCTACATGATATTTTCATACATTCTTATAGTCTTCATCACATGGTTCTCATATTCAACTGATTATATATATAGAAACTATTATAAAAGGGCTCCCTCATGCTTCTATCAGTGCAACTTCCAACTTACCTACATTTGTGTTAGATAATTTACCTTCTGGAGCACTAGTGGGACTGTAGGATAAGCACTGGACAGCTAACCACAAGATTAGTAGTTCTAACCCACCAATTGCTCTGTAAACCTCAGCATGCTCTACAGGTTCTTTATGAGTCAGAACCTACTGGATAGCTCCTAACAAAAACAAGTCTGCCTTCCATATTGTTTCTGTAGCCAACGGTAAATGTTGCTATCTAAATCTCACTTGCTTGCTTGTAAATTACTTCCATTTCCTCTTGCTCCAGCAGTTGACCTCTCTTATGGATTTAATTGTGTCTTCCAAAAATATGTGTTGGAATCCTACCCTCTATACCTGTTAAGGTAATCCTGTTCTGAAAGATATTTTATTTGTTATGTTAATGAAGTCATATTAAGGCAGGATGTGATCTAAACCTAACCATTTCTGAGTTAGGAAAAAAAGAGATTAAACACAGGAGCAAACACAAACTGGGGGGTGGGGGTGGGTGGAGGGGTAGCCGGGGTCGGGGATACCTGCCATGTAAGGATTGCCATGGATAGAAAGAATGTCAGGGCTGCAGAAATGAAAAGAAACAAGGAATTTCCCTAAGGAAGGACAACCTTCCCTATAGCTAAATCCCTGGATTCAGACTTCAAGCCTCCTAAATTTCACAAAAGTAAATTTCAGTTCTTTAAAACCTCCCACTTGTAATATTTCTGTCACAGCAGTGCTAGGAAATTAAGCATCAACTAATGAACTAAGGCTTCTCTATCTCCCATATCACAACATTTTTCTACTTTATTGACTCATTTCAATAAGTATAGCAATGTTTCTCCCTTAATTAAAACTTAATAATAATAATGCTGACCTCATGTCCCATTTAACAAGCACTTCATTTTTAAATTATTTTTCTCAAACACCTCATCTATGTGCTCCTTTTCAATGACAAAATTTCTTAAACTAATTGTAAAAGTGACCTCCAAGTCTCTTCCCATCCATAATGTTTTGAACTACTCCAGATAATCTTTAACATTTACCACTCTATCAAGAAAAATGTTTAGCAAGGTCACCAATGACCTCCATGGTATTAAATATAATTATCTTTCCTTATCTTACCACAATCTCTCACTAGCATGTGTCTCATTGATCATATCCTCGGGTGTATACATTTTTTTTTCTCTAATTTTACTTCTATTACAACATAATTTTTTACTTTCACATGAGCTGTTCCATTTTACACTGCTCAAAAAACAAAAACAAACAAACAAACAAAACACCTATTTGTCTACCTTCAAAATATATCTAGATTTCAACCAACTTCTCATTTCCCCATCAGCTCTCACTGTGATCTGAGTCTCCATTTTCTCTCACCTGTTACTGTAGCTGCCTCTAAGTTTCCCTGCATCTACTCTTACTCTTCACAATCTAGTCTCTATAGAGTAGTCAGAGTCATCCTTTTAGAACATAAGTAAAATTATTTCACTTCCCTCTCAAATCCCAGTGGTTTCCCAACACACTCAGAGTAAAAGCCAAATTCACAGCAGTGATCTTCAGCACCATATATAATCTGGCTTCCTCTGACTTTATTTCTATCTACTAGTCCCGCACTCTCACTGGGATGTTGCCTAATGTTCCTTCTGCTTGGAATGTTCTTCTTAACAAGCATGTGGCAAACTCCCTCACCTACTTAAAATCTTTTCTTGAATTTCACTTCCTCGGAGAGAACTGCCATAGCAACCAGCTCTCCATAGCCTTCTGATGCCCTCCCAATCTCTGCAGTCCTGCTGATACGCTTGTTCATTACTCTATGCTGTGGTTTTAGTTAAGTGCCACTGAGTCGGTTCCAACTTATAACAACCCTGTATAGGAGTTCCAAGGCTATAAATCTTTGTGAGAGCAGAAAGCCTCATATTTCTACTGCAAAGCAGCTAGTGGGCTGGAACTGTTGACTTTATGGTTTGAAATCCCCTACCTAGTCCACAAAGCCACCCTGCTCCACATTATTCCATGTTGTTGTAGGTGTTATCCAGTTGGTTCTGACTCATAGTGACCTTATGCACAACAGCAAGAAAAACCACCCATGCCCTTACAATCATTGTTACACTTGAGCCCATTGCTACTATCACTGTGACAATCCATCTCATTGGATGTCTCCCTCTTTTTTATTGATCCTCCACTTTATCTAACATAATGTCCTGCTCCAGAGAATGTCAAAAATATAGAAAATGAAGTCTCCCTCCCGTGAATTCTAAGGACAATTCTGGTTGTATTTCTTCCAACACAGATTTTTATTTTTGCTCTTCTGACAGTCCATGGTACTTTTAATATTCTTCACCAACATAATAACTCAAATGCATCACTTCTTCTACATTCTTCCCTTATTTACTGTTCAACTTTCAATGCATATGAGGCTATTGAAAATACCATGGCTTGAGTCAGGTGCACCTTAGTTCTCAAACTAACATCTTTGCTCTTGAACACCTTAAAGTGGTCTTGTGCAGCTGTATGGCTTAAAGTAATGCATCATTTGATTTCTTGATTATTATTTCCATTAGTGTTGATAATAGATCCAAGGAAAATGAAGTATGTGACAACTTCAATCTTCTCTCCATTTATCCTGATGTTACCCTTTATTGGATAAGTGGTGAGGATTTTTGTTTTCTTTACAATGAGTTGTAACCCATACTGATGGCTGTGGTCTTTGACTTTCATCAGTTAAGTACTTTAAGTCCTTGTAGCTTTCAGCAAGCAAAGTGATATCATCTAGATATTTCAGGTTGATAAAGAATTTTTCCATCAATACTGATGCCATGTTCTTCTTTGTATCATCTTACTTCTTGGATTATTTGTATGACATACAAATTGAATAAATCTGCTGGAAGGACACACACCTTTCCTGATTTTAAACCATTCAGTGTCCCCTTGTTCTTTTCGAACAACTGTCTCTTGGTCTATGTAAAGGTTTTTCATGAGCACAATTAAATGTTCTAGAATATTCACTCTCCACAATGTTGTTCATAGCTTGTCATGATCCACACAGTCTACAGTATCTGCATAGTCAATAAAGCACAAATAAATGTCTTTCTGTTATTCTCCGCTTTCAGCCAAGATCCATCTGAAGCCAGCAATGATATTCTTTTTCCATATTCTCTTCTGAATCTGGCTCAAACTTCTGGCAGTTCCATGACAATGTACTCTTGTAGTCATTTTTGAATGATCTTAAACAAAATTTTACTTACATGTGACATTAATATTGTCTAATGATATCTGCATCACTTTGGGTTACCTCTCTTTGGAATGGGAACAAATACAGATTTCTTCCAATCGGTTAGCCAGGTAGCTCTCTTCCAATGCCTTCAGTGCATCTGAGACTTCTTCCTTCAATAACATTGACTCCCAATGATATTCTACCTCTTGAAATAGTTGAACATCGACCATTTCGTTTTGGTACAATGACTCTTCATTCCTTCCATCTTCGTTTGATGCTTTCTGCATCATTCAATATTTTGCCCATAGAATCCTTCAGTTGTTCTTGTAGGTGTTATCTTGAGTTGTTGTTTTTTCAAGTTGAGGTTTGAATTTTTCTTCAGTTTTTTCAGCATCTGAAATGCTGAGTATATTCTTCCCCTTTGATTTTCTAAATCCAGATCTTTGCCTTTTTTGTTATAATTCTTGACTTTGTCTTCTTGAGCTGTCCTTTGAAATTTTCTATTCAACTCTTTTACCTCCTCATTTCATCTATTTGTTTTACCATGTCTGCACTGGAGAACAAGTTTCATAGTTTCTTCTGATGTCCATTTTGGTCTTTTCTTCCTTTCTTGTCTTCTTAATGACTTTTTGCTTTCTATCTGTATGATATTCTTGATGTCATCCCATAACTCTTCTGGTGTTCATTCATTAATATGTAATGCATCAAATCCTATCTTGAGATTACCTCTAAATTCAGGTGAGATGTGTTCAAAGTAATATCTTATTGTTATGTTGTTTTTGTTAGGTTCCATCGAGTTGGCACTGACTCATAGTGACCCTACGCACTACAGAACAAAACACTGCCCAGTCCTGGGCCAACCTCACAATTGTTGCCACATTTGAGCCCATTAATACTGCCACTTTGCCAATTCATCTGGCTAGGGTTCTTCCTCTTTTTCTCTGACCCACGACCTTATCATTTTCTTCAGCTTCAACCTGAACTTGCATATGAGCAATTGATGGTCTATTATACAGTCTGCCCCTGGCCAGGTTTTGGCTGATGCTATGGAGCTTTACTCCATAACACTAATCGATTGCTAGCACACTGCACAATTTGCTTTTAATATTTATGATTTATTTAATTTTATTTACCCCTACAAATATTAACAGTTTCAACATTATCTGCTTTTTTTTTCATTGTATTTTTTTATTGTTAGTTGCCATGGAGTTGGCACAGATTCATGCTGGCCCTATGTAAAACAAATCAAAATCTAATTGCAATCCACAGGGTTTTCATATGATATCTGGGCCTTTATTATTTATCTGTTTTAGACTGGAACCTCTGCTGAAATATATCTACCGTGAGTTGCCTACTGGTCTTTGAAAGTGTGGTGGCATAGCTCCCAGTATCACAGTAACACTAAAGCCACCACAATACAACAAAATGACAGATGAGTAGTATATTGATTGTATTCTTCTTGTTGTTAAGTGCCATCAAGTCGGTTCCAGCCCATAGAAATGCTGTATAGGTTTTCTGAGGAGCAATTGGAGAAATTGAATCACCAACCTTGAAGTTCAAATGGACTTTGCAGTCCAATGCATTAACTCACAATGCCACATCAGGATTATTTCACAATCACATAAAATATTGTTTGGTCTGAGTTGTTGTTATAAAGTACATTAGAGATGGTTCCAATTCATAGCCACCTTGTCTAGGGTTTCTGAGGCTAAATATCTTTGTAAGAGACAAAGGTCTTGAACCACCAACCTTGTGGGTCACAGTCCAGTAATTTACCTATAATCAAAAATTAAATGTATTTGTTCTTACGTTTTTAAGAAAGTTTGCCTGCATATTAGTAATATCCAAAAAGCCTTATTTACTGTGCTGGTGGAGCAAAATTATTTGGCATACAAAGTTGTTTGTTTTGCTTCTCCAATTAGTAAATACCAATATATTTCTATCTTCCACTATGAAAAGTCTCCACATTTCCTCTTACATGCATATCTCCTATTTATGCTTCCTTTTTTTTCTCTCTCTCTCCAATTTGGACTTCTAAACGTCTGCTCCTAATCTAAGTCATTGATTCTATTGGCATCCAAATTTGAACTGAAATATTACCATATTTACATGCTTTAAAGTTATAGATGACAATTCACAATATAAAGTTTCTTTAATAACCACAAGTTCTCTAAACTGAATTTTACCAGATATGAAATTTCTTTAACTGATTTTTCCCCATTCCTTAAACTTTTTAGCTGACACACTAAATTGATGCAGGTCATGTGATGCACTGGAATATGAATCTGCCATCCATCTTGATACATCCCAATTCAATATGTCAGCTGAATTCATTTTCAAAAGCCCTGCAGCTCCACAAAAATGCAGCTTTTTAAAGGCACATAAAAATAATAAAATAATGCAGCTTCATTGTTAACTTTCTAAAACAACATATACAATAAAAGGGACTTCTCAAGATGAAGCACTTGGACCTATCCCTCACAATAACATACATCACTCTTGAATGATATTCAGAGTAGGACTCATCCATCCTGGACCCCTTTCAGGTTTAGTTTTTGCAGTAGCCAAAAATCTTTATTATAAAGTTATCTAAAGCAATGGACCATATGGTCAGTTTGAACCACAAGGTCGATAGTTCAAACTCACAAGCCATTCCTTGGAAAGCCTATAGAGGTTCGCTAAAGGTTGGAATGAAGGCAATTAACAACAACAACAATTATGATCTGCAGTCCCACATACAGAACTCAAAACTGACATGAATCATGAATGTAGAATTAGATTGTAGGAAGAAATTATTATCCTCTTATACTTTGAGTAATGGCATTCTCTCTAGTCACCAGGGAAAAAATGGATATAACTGACAACTGACATATGTACAATTGAAGAACC
>NW_006408553.1:18851887-18855823 GCF_000296735.1 Chrysochloris asiatica | reverse complement strand
AGTATACCACAAAATATGTAAGGGTTTGACATAGGATACTTGTATATGGTAATTTACCTTAGCTGCAAACACACCTATGAATGAAGTACAGTGTACAGGGACCAAAATGATGAAAATTTCTTAGACATTACCAAACACCTTGAGACAAGTTGCTGGACCTGAGGACTCAGGACCATAGTCTCAAGGGACAAAATGGTCATCTGGCATAACAAAGTCCACAAAGACAATGTTCTTCATCCCACTTTGGTGAGCAGCACTTGGGACCTTAAGTATCTTCTAAAATGCAACTATTAGTCTCTCCATCTGTGAAAGAAAGAAGAATGATGAAAATTAAAAATGCTTGGAATCAACTAACCCAATGGACTAATAGAACATGCAAACATCAGTCTCCACAACCCTGAGACAAGAAGAACTAAATGATGCCAGGAAGAAGGAGAGACAGACTACTTCTGAATATTTACTTCTAAAAATCTTCTGAAAAACAATAGAACACTGTCAGCACCAGAATATTAAATATTGAAACAAAAGGAAGAAAGCCAGAATATTGTCAAATATAGTGCCATAAGATGAGCTTCTCGGGTTGGAAGGCATGCAAAACAAGAGTGGGGGAAAGTTGCCTCCTCAAATTACAGTTGACCATGAATGACACGAATGAAATAAAACCCTTGAGACCTTCATTTATTGATGGGGCACAACTCAAAATGAAGAGAAACATCTGTAAACATCCATTAATAATTGGAACATGGAATGTATGAAGTGTGAATCGAGAAAAAACAGAAACCATCAAAATTGAAATGGAACACATAAACATCGATATATTAGGCATTAGTGAACTGAAATGGACTGGTACTGGGCATTTTGAATATGACAATCACAAGATTTACTATGTTGAGAATGACAAATTAAAAAGGACTTGTGTCACATTCATCAAAAGGTACATATTAAGATCCGTCTTGAAATAAAATGCTGTCTGTGATAGGATAGTATACATATGCCTACAAGGAAGACCAATTAATATCACTTTTATTCAAATGTATGCATCAACCACTAAAGCCAGTGATGATGAAACTGAAGATTCTACAGTCTGAATTCTTTAGTCTGATATTGATCAAACATGCAAGTGAGATGTATTGGTAATTACTGGTGATTGGAAATAAAGATGAATGATCAGTAGTCAGAAAATGTGGCCTTGGTAATAGAAATGATGCTGGACCTTGCATGATAGAATTTTGCAAGACCAATGACTTCTTCATTGTAATATCTTTAAAAAATAAAAACATAAAAAGACAACTCTACACATGGACCTCACTAGATGGAATACACAGAAATCAAATTGACTACATCTGTGAAAAGAGACAGTGGAAAAGTTCCATATCATCAGCCAAAACAAGGCAGACTGTGGAACAGATCGTCAATTGCTGATATGCAAGTTCAGGCTGAGGAAAATTAAAATAAGTACATGTGAGCAAAAATATGACCTTGAACGTATCTCACCTGAATTTAGAAAGTATCTGAAGAACAGATTTGCTGCACTAGACAATAAAGACTGAAATCCAGAACAGTTGTGGGATGACACTAAGAAAAAAAACATCTGACAGGAAGAACGCAAAAAGTCATTAGGAAAAATGGAAAGAAGGAAAATACCAAATTGAATGTCAGAAGAGACTGAAGTTTGCTCTCCAAAGTTTCATCTTCCAGATGCCAAAGCAAATTATAACAAAATGTGCAAACACCTGGAGTTAGAAAACCAAAAGAAAAGGACACACACAGCATTCCTCAAGCTGAGGGAACAGAAGAACAAATTCAAGCTTCGATTTGAAATATTGAAGGATTCTCTGGGCAAAATATTGAATGATGCAGAAAGCATCAAAAGATGATGGAAGAAATACACGAAGTCACTGTATCAAAAATAAGTGGTCTGTGTTCAACCACTTAAAGGGTAGTATATGATCAAGATTAAATAATACTGAATGATGAAGTTCAAGGTGCACTGAAGGCATTGGCAAAGAACAAAGCCCTGGGAATTGATGGAATACAAATTAAAATCTTTCAAGAAACTGATGTGACACTGGAGGCACTCACTCATCTATGCCAAGAAATTTCAAAGACAACTACTTGGCTAACTGACTGTAAGAGATCCATATTTGTGCCCATTCTAAAAAGAAGTGACCTAATGGAATGCAGAAGTCAACAGATCATATTATTAATAGGTCATGCAAGTAAAATCTTCCTAAAGATAATATAAAAATGGCTGCAATCATACATTGGCAGAAAATTTCCAGAGATTCAGAAGAGGATGTGGAATAAGGAACATCATTGCTCATATCAGATGAATCTTGGAAGAAAGCAGAAAATATCAGAAAAAACACTTACCTGTTCTTTATTGATTATGCAATGGGTTTAGATTGTGTGGATCATAACAAGCTAAGGAAAATATTGCAGAAAATGAGTATCCTGGAACACTTAATTTTACTTATTAGGAACCTGTACCAAAAAAAAAAAAAAAGGCAGTTGTTCTAACAGAATAAGGGAACATCAAACAGTTTGAAATTATGAAAGATGTGTGCCAGGGTTGTGTTCTTTCACCATACTTATTCAGTCTGTAAACTAAGCAAATAATCCAAGAAGCAGGATTATATGAGGAAAAAACTGACATCTGGATTGAAGGAAAACTCATAAACAGCTTGTGATATGCAGATGATACAACCTTGCTTGCTGAAAGTGAAGAGGACTTAAAATATTTACTGATGAAGATCAAAGAATACAACGTTTGGTATAGGTTAGATTTCAATGTAAAGAAAACAAAAATTATCACCACTAGACCAAAGTAGCATAGTGCTTACGAGTCAGGCTGCCAACCTCAAGGTCAGCAGTTCAAAACTACCTGCTATTCCACTGGAGAAAGATGAGGCTTTCTGCTCCTGTAAGATTTACCGCCTCAGAAACCTTTTAGAGGGTTGCTATGAGTCGGAACTGACTCCATGGCACATAACAACAAACAACAACAACAGACCAATAAGCAACATATATATAAATGGAGAAAAGATTGACATCAACAACTTCGTTTTGCTCATATCAACCATCAACACTCATGGAAGCAGCAGTCAAAAAATCAAACAACAGATTGCATTAGACAAATATGCTGCACAAGACCTCTTTAAAGTATTGAAAAGCAAAGGTATCAGTTTGAGAACTAAGGTGCGCCTATCCCAAACCATGGTATTTTCAATAACCTCATATGCATGTGAGAGTTGAACAGTGAATAAGGAAGACTGTAGAAGAATTGATACATTTGAGTTATGGTGTTGAAGGAGAATATTAAAAGTATCCGGACTGCCAAAAGAACAAACTGATCTGTGTTGGAAGAAGTATAGCCAGAGTGTTCCTGTGAATGACCAGATTTTGCTTCTCATACTTCAGACTTTATCACGAGGGACCAGTCCCTGGAAAAGGCTATCATATTTGGTATAGTGGAGGGTTGGAGAAACAGAGGAAGACTACTAATGAGATGCATTAGTACAGTGGTGGCAGAATGAACTCAGGCTTAGTAACAATTGTGAGCTTGGTGTCAGACCAGGCAATGTTTTTTTCTGTTGTGCATAGGGTCAATGGTACCTAACAAAAACAACAAGCTACCATTACCAACCACTTTTAAAAGGACCATATTAGAAGGTCTGGGATAGAGTGGGAGAAAATATGGAGCAAAACTCAAAATTATTGGAGGGAAAAAAAAAAAAAAGAAGGGGCTTACTGTTCAAAATGAAGGAGCTCTGGTAGCATATTGGTTATGAATTGGGCTGCAAAACCTCAAGGTCAGAAGTTTGAAACTACTAGCTGTTATGTGGGAGAAAGAGGAGGCTTTCTGCTCCCATAAAGATTTACAGCCTCGGAAACCCTATGCAGGGTCGCTATGAGTTAGAACCGACTCCATGGCAC
>NW_006408553.1:18847478-18850367 GCF_000296735.1 Chrysochloris asiatica | reverse complement strand
GAGAGTAGACATATGTTTATTTGAGTGATGGGGAATGCAACATACAATTGGGCAATTGGCATAAGAAATATAAAGTTAGGGAAAGACACAAGGAGGAGTGCAGGGCTAAAGGGAATAGAGATCAATACTGTTCTATACCCAAATCCACAATAATAGTGATGGATAGGTAGGTAAGAAGGCTAAACAGGTGTGGAAGGGACAGTGGGAGTATACCCACAAATACATAAAGGTTTGATAGAGGATATTTGTACATGGATATTTGTAACTTTACTGCAAAAATAGTCATTAATGTGTTAGAGCATACAGATAATGAAAACTTCTTAAACATTAACAAACATCTTGAACGATTGCGTTTCTGTGCCTGGGGGATCAGGAACATACTCTCAGGAGATACCAAGGTCAATTGGCATAACATAATTCACAAGCAATGTTCTACAACCTACTTTGATAAATAGCTTATGAGAGGCAATTTAAGGTGCAACTATTGCTCTCTCTCTATCCATATGAAAGAAGAGTGAACATTGGTCTCAACAACTCTGAGCAGAAGAACTACCATGACCAACTAATTTGAAAGAAATCACAAAAGTACTGGATAGAATAGAAAATGCAGAACAAAACCCAAAATCTTTGTGGCTCAATTTTCAGCGACAATTACACTGGTGATGTATGTGCACCATAGAATGTTTGACCATTTGAGACCATAAAGGCAGCATTGGGAAAGAAGGAGGAATGAATGGAAACAAATCACAGGGAGGCAATGAGATAAGTGATATTACATTGAGGGGATTGTAGTCATTGAGGTGAAATGAAGTGTATAATCTGTTGAAAGCAAAATTGATGATCTGTTCTATAATCCCTCACTCAATTCACAATAAAATATTTCAATTTTTTTTTAATTTGCTAGCTACAAATAGTTGGTCATTTGGGCTAATTGAAATATGAACTCTGTGTATCCATGCAGTTGCATTATCCATGTTACTAAATAATGTGTGGACACAGCTCTATGTTGGGAGGGCTCTTACATCTGATACAGATGACAAGTAGTCATCTCTCCTACATAGACCTCTGAGGAATTTTCTGAAAACTATGTCCTTGGGGCTTAGTCCCCTTTTTTGCTATTTTAGCTACAACTGGTAGACATGTAATTTATCCTGTTTTTAAATCTTTCTGTAACCATTTTCTTTTGAATACTTGGATTTTTTTTTTTTTTCTTTATCCTTGCACCTCCATTCTTTCTTCCTTGCCATAGTCCTGATGGGTTTCATTGTTTCTTTACTTTTAGATTATGTCCTTTCTCTCTTTTATACCTTGACTTCATAGTATCCTACTGATAGAAGAATGAATTTTGGATGATTTACTCTTGTTTTACTTTTGATTCTCATTATTTCTGTTTTGTTTTCTTTTGGTGCATTGTTTTGTTATTCTTCTTCTAGTATAGTGAGAGACAGTAACACCAAAAACACATTGACTTGGCCTGTAACTGAATGTATAAAGCATAAAATATCCATTTAACATAACTCATCCCTCCAAAATAACTTAATTAAACTGGGCTCCATTTTTTAACCCATTTTTTCGTTATATTCTAATACATAAAATGAAACTAAACTTATATCTTCTCCCAACTGGAAGGTAAAAATAAATCTTTACCTTCACACACCCCCCCCCCCCACTGTATCATTTTACATAAGGTAGTTGCCATACGGACATGTTAAAAATCACATCTAAAATTATATGTGTGCAGATGTTCCACAAACACTAGCTTAAAAAAATTATTTTTCTGAAAATCTGGAACATCAGACATGTTCCATCTTTATTTAATGGAACAGTAAATACCTTGCTAAAATTATAGCTTTCATAATTGATTATAACATTTATCAAAGCAAAGCTATTCTGACATTAGCATCTGTTTATCAACCAGATGTTTTTTATGGTCTCACTCACTGAAGATACTTTTCCTAATATTTATGGGCTAATGGAGAAGTTTTTATTTATTCATTCACTCATTTATTTGTTTATTTATTTTGTTCTGAAGGAAGAATAATATAAATTCTAAAAGTATATATATATATGCTGAGTGTTTTTATATTTTTACACTGGTACACTGAAGTTGAACACAAGCTCTCTTTGGGTTAGTAAGTAGGAGTTATTTCCTAACATTACTTTTCAATCTTATTTTAAGGTAGCATACTTTGATTCATTTCAGGGACACATCTGCAACTCATAGAGATCTTATATACAACAGAATGAAACACTGACCAGTTATGCACCATCTTAACAATCATTGCTATGTTTGAGCCCATTATCAGCAAAAATATCCCTCATTCCATGCCCTCTTTTGAATTCAGCATGCATTTCTGGCAGTTTACTGTCAATATGCTGCTGTAACCAATATTGGAATATCTTCCCTAAAGCATTACTTATGGACAACATTACTGATACTGTTCAATAATATCCACATTCCATTGAATCACCTTTCTTTGAAATAACCATGTATATGGTTCTCTTCTACTCTTGGTTAGGTTGCTGTCTTCCAAAAATTTTGCATAGATGAGAGTGCACTTCCAGAATTGCATTTGTTAAAATATCTCAATTGTTATCTCCTCAAGTTCTAGATCCTTATTTTTCATCAAGGCCTTTAATGCCACTTGGATTATTACTTTAGTAATATGGGTACTGGACTTCTGGAAAAAGATGGCAGATAGGGTGGAACTGTAGTGACGAGCTCTGCCGAGAACAACACAGAATACAGGACCAAGAAGGCTCAGGGAATGATCCCAGTACTCTGAACCACATATAAAGGAATATCTAGAGGGTTGGAAGACTTACAGCTGGGGAGTTTGTGGCAGAAGCAAGAAATCAATTGCTTCCTGGTTCGGGATGCTCAGCTGC
>NW_006408553.1:18844423-18846177 GCF_000296735.1 Chrysochloris asiatica | reverse complement strand
CAGAAATAGAGAACACTCTGAAAGGGCAGAGGAGTAGAATAGATGAGATGGAAGGTAGAACCAGTGAGCTGGAAGACAAATCTCTGAATACCACTAAGATAGAAGAACAAACACAAAAAAGGATAAAAAATTCTGAAGTAATATGGGTACTTGTTTACTTGCTATCTTCTAAAATGGTTCATTGTCAATTGATACTTTTTGGTACAGTTAAACTGTGTATTCCTCTCATATACTTTTTATTTTTCATGCATTACTCAAATGTTTGCCCATAGAATCCTACAATATTACAACTTAAGGTTTAAATTTTTCCTCATTTCTTTCATCTTAAAAAATGCCGAGTATGATATTCCTTTTTGGTTTTCTAATGCCAGGTCTTGACCAATTTCATTATAATACTTTATTTGTCTTCTTAAGTTCCCTTCTTGAAAATCTTCTCTTTGGATATTTTCCTTCATCATTTCTTCCATTTGTTTTGGCTACTCTACATGGAAGACCAAGTTTTAGAGTCTTTTCTGATACCTATTTTGGTCTTTTATTTTTCCATTCTTTTTAATGATCTTTTGTTTTCTTCATCTATGATGTCCTTCATATCATCTCACAACTAGTCTAATCTTTGGTCATTAATATGTACTGCATCAATCTGTTCTTGAAATAGGCTCTAAATTCAGCCAAAATATACTCAAGGTCATACTTTAGCTCTCATGAACTTGTTTTAAATTTCTTCAGCTCAACTTGAACTTATATACAAGTAATCGATTGTTTATTATTCCATTGACCTTTGGCCTTGTCCTCAATGATGATATTGAGCTGTTGATCTACCATCTCTTTCATAGAAGTAGTTGATTTAATTTCCATGTAATTCATCCAGCAAGGTCCACAGGTGTAGTCTGGAGGATAAACAAGTATTCCCATTGAATAAATCATTGATCCTACAAAATTCTACCATGAAATTTTGCCTGTTGTTTCTATCACCAAAGTTACATTTTGTAAATATTGAACTAGTAATTATCAATGCAGCTGGATTTCATGTTTGAATGATTTCAAAGTACAGAATTTGGTAAAAATCTTCAGGTTCTTCATCTTTTACATTAGTGGTTGGTGTTTAAATTTGAATAATAGTTTCATTAACTGGTTTTCCTCAAAGGTATGTGTATCTTATCCTATCATTGGCAGCATTGTATTTCAGGATGGGTCTTGAAATGTTCCTTTTGACGATGAATGTTAGTTCCTCCCTTCTAATTTGGCATTCCAAGCATAGTAGACCATATGATTATTCAATTCAAATTGGTCAATATCAGTTCATTCAACTAACCAATGCATAAAAATGCATGAAAGAACACAGAAAAACCAATTATTTATTCATTTCAAATACCTTTTTTAAACAGCATAAGCGATGACTATACACATGGACCTCACCAGATGTAATACACAGAAAAATATTGACTATATCTTTGGATAGTGATGGTGGAAAAGCTTCATATAATCAGCCAATACAAGGCCAAGCAGAGATTGTGGAACAGACCATCAATTACTCATATGCAAATTCAGACTGAAGCTGAATAAAATGAAAACAGGTCCATGAGAGCCAAAATATGACCTTGAATATATCCCACCTGGATTTAGAGATCATCTGAAGAACAGATTTGATACATTAAACACTAAAGATTGAAGACCAGAAGAGGTGTGGGATGACATCAAAAACATCATACAGGAAGAAAGCAAAAGGTCATTAAGAAGACAAGAAAGAAGGAAAA
>NW_006408553.1:18818607-18831403 GCF_000296735.1 Chrysochloris asiatica | reverse complement strand
AATGGCTGGATGATCAGAACTCCACTAGAAGAAGAAAGAAGAGGAAAAAAGAGTAATCCGCTACAATTTGATGAACTTGACCTATACTTATGATTGTAGTAGCTCAAAAGAGGGAATAAATCTTTACAGCGAGGATTATTACCACCTCCTCTGTATGCAGAGCTGACAGAGATGGGCTACTTAGACACTGGCTACCCAAAATGGGGGGACTACAAAAGCAGGAAGTGACTGGCTTACAATTTTTCAAAAGGGAGCCTAGTTCCAGAGGATGCGGGGGAAGGTAGAATCTCTACTGAGTGGTTTCCAATCTGCCTGGATGGCTTTGATGAAAGGAGATGGGGATAAGATTCTTGTGGTTCAATAGTGAATAATTGCTGTCAGGACTGATTGTGAGCATTGGAAATGTAAAGGTAGACGTTGTTAACAAAAGAAGGGTTGTGGTTGATTTTTCAGTCCAGGAGCTGTGGTCCCTGGGACCATCTAGGGAGAGGAGTGGAATGTGGGACATTTCTCAGAGAAGCAGTAATGCCAGAGATGGAGACAGAGATGATGACATGGAGCGATGGAGCAACTGGGGACTCTGGACTCAGGAAGGGAGTGG
Organism: Chrysochloris asiatica; assembly: GCF_000296735.1. Taxonomy (NCBI): domain Eukaryota; kingdom Metazoa; phylum Chordata; class Mammalia; order Afrosoricida; family Chrysochloridae; genus Chrysochloris; species Chrysochloris asiatica. The sequence goes on along the minus strand of NW_006408553.1, from coordinate 18,830,802 downwards.
GGAGTGTGCAGGCAGTGGAGGGGGGCAGGCTTGCATCATGTACCTTTTGGTTTTTTGATGATGCATGGAGGGGATTGTAATCCTTGCAATTAAACAGAATGTGATAGAATGAATGTAAAGCTAATGTTCTCCCATGTAAACTATCACATAATTCACAATAAACACTGAAGGAAAAAAAAAAAAAAAAGATGAAAGAATACAAAGAGTCACTGTACCAAGAAATGGTCAATGTTCAACTGTTTCAAGAGGTAGAATATGATCAAGAGCCAGTGATACTGCAGGAAGAAGTCCAAGATGCATTGAAGGAATTGGCAAAGAGCAAGGCATCAGGAATTGATGGAATAAAAATTGAAATATTTTGACAAATTGAGTTGGCCTTGTAGGGCATCACTCATCTATGCCAAGAAATTTGGAAGACAACTATCTGGTCAACTGATTGGAAGATATCCATATTTGTGGCCATTCTTAACAGAGGTGATCCAAGGGAATGCGGAAATTGTTGGACAATATCTTTGATATCCCATGCGAGTAAAGTTTTATTAAAGGTAATTCAGAAATGGCTGCAACCACACATTGACAGAGAACTTCCAGAGGTTCAAACTGGATTCAGAAAAGGACATGGAATGAGGGATATCATTGCTGACATCACATGGATCTTGTCTGAAAGCAGAGAATACACGAAAGATCTTTACCTGTGCTTTATTGATTACAGAAAGGCCTTTGATTGTGTGCACTATGACAAGCTATGGACAACGTTGTAAATTATGAGTATTCTGGTACAATTTAATTGTGCTCATGAAGAACCTGTACCCAGACCAAGCAGCAGTTGTTCGACCAGAACATGGGAACACTGAATGCTTTAAAACTAGGAAAGGTGTGCAACAGGGTTGTATTCTTTCACCATATTTATTCAACCTGTATGCTGAGTAAATAATCTGAGAGGCTGGGTTATAGGAGGAAAATGTGGCATCAGGATTGGAGGAAGGCTCATTAACAACATGCAATATGCTGATGATATAATCTTGCTTGCTTAAGGTGAAGAGGACTTAAAATATTTACGGATGAAGATCAAACACTTCATCACAAAGAGACATTGCATCTCAATGTAAAGAAAACAAAAATTCTCACCCAGTCCTATTAATGGAGAAAAGATTGAAGTTGTCAAATACTTCATTTTTCTTGGTCAACCATCAACATTCATGGAAGCAGCAACCAAGAAATCAAACAATGTGTTGCATGAGGTAAATCTGTTGCATAAGGCCTTTTTAAAGTTTTGAAGAGCAAAGATGTCAGCTTGAGGACTAAGGTACGCCTGACCCGAGACATGATATAGTCAATAAACTCATATGCATGCGAAAGTTGGATAGTGAATAAGGAAGATTGTAGAAGAATTGATGCATTTGAGCTATAGTGTTGAAAGAGCATATTGAAAGTACCGTGGGCTGCCAAAAGACCCAACAGTGTTGGAAGAAGTACAGCCAGAATGCTCCTTGGTGGACAGGATGGCCAGACTTTATTTTTCATACTTCGGACACATTGTCAGGAGGGCCCAATCACTGGAGAAGGATATCATGTTTGGTAAGGTGGAGGGTCAGAGAAAAAGAGGCAAGTCCGCCAGCAAGATGGGTAGACAAAGTGGCATCATCAATGGGCTCAAGCATCGCAACAATTGTGAGGTTAGCCCAGGCCCAGGCAGTGTTTCATCCTTTTGTATGGCTATGAGTCAGTACCAACTCGATGGCACCTAAAAACAACACCTAGAATATTGAACTTCATGCATTTCATTTTTGATGACTTCCAATTTTTCTTCATTCATACTTCCTTCATTACATATTCTGATTATTAATGGACATTTGCAACATTTCTTTTCCTTTTGAGTTGTACTACATCAGTAAATGAAGGTCCTGAAAGTGTCACCTCATCCACATCATTAAGATTAACTCTATTTTGAAGAGGCAACTGTTCCCCAGTCTTTTTTTTTTTAACACATTCCAACCTAAGAGACTTATCTTTTGAGACTATATCACACAATATTCTACTGTTATGCATAAGATTTTTATTAGTCAGTTTTTTTCAGAAGTAGTTCACCTAGTCTTTCTTCCAAGTCTATCTTACTCTAGAAAGTCTTCTGAACCTATCCACCATGAGTGGTCCTGATAGTATTTGTAATAGTGATAGCAACACTTTAATATCACAGCAACATGCAAGCCTCCACAGTATGACAAACAAGTGATGGAGGTCACCATGCAAGTTACAAGTAAACTGTAATTATTTTGAAACCTTCACTTACACCTCCTTTCATTCTAATATTTTATGTAAGTTCTCCTAGCAATAAACTGCTAAGAGCATTGGTGGTAGTGTTTATGTGCAGGAGTTGGTTCCGACTCATAGTGACCCTACCCTAAATCTTTATGAGAGCAGAAAGCTTCATCTTTCTCCCACGGAACCACTGGTAGTTTCTAACTGCTGACCTTGAGATTAGCAGCCCAACTCATAACCACTATGCTACCAGAGCATTAGAAGGTAAATAAATTGTGAAAATGGAATTTTAGAATTCTAAAGAAAAGAAGGTAAACAGCAATAGAAAAGGTTGGCCTGTTAAGGTTATGGAAAAGGTGAGGGAATATTTGCACATCTTTGAGCCTGACATGTTTTAGCAGCTGTTAGCAGATCAGCCTTGATTCATTCCCTTAACTCTCTTTCTTTACCTAACTCAAACACTACTGGGGTTGAATGTCTTTCTAGGTAAGATGGGCACGGCAAGAGCAAGAGTTCTCACCACATCTACATGAGACACCAGTAAAACCACATAGAGTTGCATGACTCTCTTCATATCACAACCTTTCATTACCTCATATTCATCACAAGTCAGTAAGGTAAGCACTATGATATTGATTTCATACTCAAGAGTACTAAGGCTTAGAACAGCCAAGTGACTACCTAGGGAATACATATTTTGGAAAGAAGCCTGAAATCTAACTCAGTTTTTCAAACCTCAAGTTAGAGAGAGGGATTATTTCTTTGTTTTTCAGAGAAAAAGAAGTGGCTCACTAAAAAGGTCAAAGTGGATCAGAGCTAGTCAGATTGACATTTCTCCCAATTTCTCCCTCCTCTGTATCTCAAATTTCCTCAAAATAACATACACATAGAAACAATCAACAGACACACACACATACACGCTCACCAATCTAAGATACTAGACCTTTAATTAGGTAATTGGGGGCAGGGGTGATATCTCTAAGGGCAGGAGCTGGGGAAAACTGTATATTAGCCTGACTATGTTACAGATTGTTTGTCTATTGTATCCATGGAAAATGAAGGAACAGTGATGAACTTATGCTCACAAATAACCATGGAAAAAAAAACAAACAAAGAATCAAAACAATTCATATTGGTGAGTGATTCTGGTCAGCCAGGGAATTTACTGACCTTTTCTGAAACTGAACAGAGTGTTGAGCTGTGTGCATTTGTTTATCACCTTAGAAAATAACAATAAGAACTAATAACAACCTTCCTGGATGTAGGAAGGGTGGAGATGCTTTGATTTTATATTAGTGACTTGGCAGGCCCTTAGCATTTCATAACTTCTCATGGTTCCAAGGCACTGTATTAGTAACATGATGTTCCAAAGAAGGTTTTTCAGGTGAAGTATACAGAATTCTATCCCTTTCTCAACTAAGTTTTCAACTACAGCCCAAAACAACCAGGTACATCTCTCTTCCTCCTTTACACAAGTTGACCATATATTCAAAAGAGAAAAATGGATAGAGGAACCCTGAGGTGTAGTGAATTATCTAATGTCTATTCTAGCCATAGTCTGTAACTCCCACAAAACATTTTTGTTCTGCTGAGTCTGGATGAGAGAAGATACTGATAGGATGGCATGATTCAGCTGTAGCAGAGTTAATTGTAAAAACCTGAAATCTAGCATGAGTATAAAATGTGCAACTTCAGCCCCATGAGGGAGGATTTCATTACCATCAAAGAAGAGTCAAGTGTGGAGCATGTCCTTTGGACATCTGAAACACCTGTACATTGAACTTCCTTGGCCCAGGGACAGAAAGCTGTGACATCAGAGAAGTGGCAGAGGAGAAGCAGCAGAACCAACAGCCAGCGCACAAGACAGAGTGGTGGGATTCCTAATCCATGGAACAACTAAACCTGAGTGACTTTGAGCAGGAGGCTTGCTTGCTGAGTGGGGTGCCTCAAGACACTTAATTTGGTGAGTTATGTTTGCTGACCCACAGAGCTAGAAATGAATGCCATCAGACTGAGGCTTATGGTGGAGTGGTGCATCCTGAAGGCATTTACAGCAACCCTAAAATAGCTTTGCAGCTTTAGCGGGGCAAAGAGATACGGCTGAGGAGAGGTTGTCCTAACTATTAGAATATGTGCCCTGAACATGTTCTGATACTGCATTGTAAAGTGTTAATTTCATTAATAAACTCTATAACTATGAGTATGGTGTCCGGGTTCTGTGTGGTCATTGCCATGAATTATTCAATCCAGCAAGAAAGTGTTGTAGGAGGAATGGTTGGTACCATATTTTTACAAAATCCATAAGGTCCTTTTGTACATTGCATAACTGAGAAGTAAAAATAATTGTATCTTCAAAATTTGTATTTTATCACCTTTCCATCTTCTACCCATTATGGATAAGAATTCTTCAACCAAGTTGCTACTTGAAATGATCATTTTTCTAACCTCCTTAACATTTTTCTAGGAGATGTTCTAGCAAACATCTCCTTGTGCATAGTATTGTATAGTATAGGATACTATGCACAAATAGAGCTAAATGTTTGAAGTCAAGCTCTTATATCTTTACCAACATGTTTCATAAACACAAGGCTATATAATCTACTAGATACCATATATTAACACATTAAAATAAAAGATTTAGAAAAAAAAAGTTAGTATTTCCATGAACCGAGACTATGGATGGACTGAATCTCAGTGTGCTGAAATAGTAATATATACCTTTTTATAAATATATATATGAGCTCTGGTAGCATAGTGGTTACAAATTGGACTGCTAATCTCATGGTCAGCAGTTCGAAACTACCAGCTGTTCTGTGGGAGAAAGATGAAGTTTTTTGTTTCTGTTAAGATTTACAGCCTTGGAAACCCTGTACAGGGTCTCTATGAGTCGGAACTGACACTATGACACATAACAAAAACATATATTTTGGGAGTCTTGGTGTGGTGCTGTGGGTTAATGTTCTGGACTGCAAAGTCATTTGAACTGCAAGGTCATCGGTTCAACTTCACTAACTGCTCCTCGGAAATCATATACAAGGTCGCTAGGGGTTGGAACTGACTTGACAGCACTTAACAACAACAATACATATATTTTGGGTAATGTTCACAACTAAGCAATTAAGCCCTGGTGAAATATTGATTAGTTGCTTACCTGAAACTGAAAGGTTGACAGTTTGATCTCACTTTGAGAGATAGATATAGCAGTCTACTTCCATAAAAGTTACAGCTTTGGAAACCCTTTAGGGCAATTCTACTCCGTCCTCTGTCCTGTGGGGTAGCGATCAGTGAAAACTAACTTATAAGAACAGGTGTTGTTATATATGAATATATATGTATGTATGCACACACAAATCCATGCAGGCTTCAGAAAGTTCATAGAAAATCCCATTATTTTTTCATTAAATTTTTCCATGAACTTTTGAAAGCCCCCTTGTTTATATGTATATTTAGATATAGTGATTACATTTCATACCATGAACCAAAAATCACAATTGAACTACATCATCTAACAATGTTCTTGTGACAAAACATAACAAATTTAGAAATAGTTAGCATGGTTATTGCACAATATTCCTGTCCTATTACGTTTACAATCTGCACGACCCTCATTCTCTAATGTTATTACTTCTAGTTAAACACTGTAATGCTATTGGCTTGTAGGAACAAGGTAGCTGCGAATCAGGATGTTGAAAGCAAATATTCCTTTATCAATTAAAGAATCTGAATTATCTTGCATACTCAGGGGGCAACTAGGAACAGTGTCAGGTTGATTTCTCAAAGGGCAGAATTCAATGTTATAATCTTCACACATATGGAATTCAGCCTCACATACTTGGAAAAGAAAGCAAGGCTTTTTTTGTTTGAAGTTAATTAACACGGTAGTGAAACAGCCCATAAAACACTGTCTCCAGCCAACTAATTCTAATAGAGCAAGGATGTTGATTTATCTTGCTTCTGGTGCATATATTTTTTCCAAGGGTGTTTTTCTCCTTGAATTAAGAGAGACAACAATACTGCTATACAAACAAACAGGAGTGCTTTTCTGGTTGGAAAAAATACCAGAGGCAACAAAAATTGAAAGTTCCAAGTGCTTACTGCTATTCCTTTTTTCAGGCTACCGACAAGGGAACAAAATTGTTTTTCTGTTTTATTTAGTCTCTGTAATTTAGTAATGCTCCAGTCATTAAATAACCACACAATCATTTAGAGAACAAAGTTTTTCTCCATTGTTTTAAAACCATCTTGAAACCAAAGTAGATGTAGGCATTTACACAGAATAATATGAAATCCAGACTTTTCCTATTCATCTCCTTCCTTTTTCATCCATATACCAAGAATGTCTTATTAGATGTAAAGTCCTCAATGAATGTTTGTTAAATGAATATATATTTTTTTCATTTTTTTGTTTCTAACCTCTTGATGTTATCTTTACATAATCAGTAAGAATAAAGCAATTCCTAGATACTCCAAGATTACTTTTCTTTCCCACAGTTACACATCAAGAACCTTAAGTCCAATGGTTTCATTTCACATCTGGGGAAACTAAATGAGATAAAACGTTTAGCCCAAACTTTCAGGGCTTGTTCTAGGCCAATCTAAATTAGAAACCAGATTCAAATGCAAGCCTATTGTCTTTTTCACTTTGGAAAAAATAACTCATCCATGGCTAGTTTAATTACCTAGAACTTCTATAGCAGAAATATCAAAAGTGGATGGCTTTAACCAACATAAGATTATCTCAATTTAGTAGACTAGAAGTCTGAACTCAGAGTGCAAGATCTAAGGGAAGGGTTTCTCTCTCTGACAGTTTTGGAAGAAGGTCCTTGTCTCTTCAACTTCTGCTTGTGGGCAATCTTCATGTGACTTTACATCTCTCCTTTGCTTGCTTATTTAATCTCTTTTATAGTCAAAAAAGATTTACTCAACATACAATGTATACTAACCCTGCCTAATTAACCTAACAAAGACAACCGACTTCCAAATAGGGATATAATCACAGGCATGTGTTGTTGTTAAATGTCATCGAGTCAGTTTGGACTCATAGGGACTCTGTATAGGGTTTTTGAAGTACATCTGGTTGGTGTAAACTGTAGATCTTGTAGTTAGCAGTCCAGTGTTAACCCTTAACACCACACCAGGACCCAGCAACAGGGATAGAGGTTAGTATTTAAAACACATATTTTGAAGGACAAAATTCAGTTCTTAACAATGGTGGTGGTGGTGTGCCATGGAATCTGTTCCAATGCATAGCGACTCTGCATAGGTTTTCCGAGGCTATCAATATTTTCAGAAGCAGAAAGTCTTATCTTTCTCCCACAGGAGAGCTGGTAGTTTTGAACTACTGACCTTGAGGTTAGCAGCCTAACTTGTAACCACTAAGCTACCAAAACTCCTTATCGATCATAGAAGTATAATTCAATTTAATAACAACAAAGAAGTGTTGAAGAGCAAAGATGCAGCTTGAAGACTAAGGTACACCTGACCATGGTATTTTCAATAACCTCACATACATGCAAAAGTTGGAAAGTGAATAAGGAAGATCATAGAAGAATTGATGCTTTTGAGTTACAGTGTTGGAGGAGAATATTGAAAAGTGCCATGGGCTGCCAAAAGAACCAACAGGTCTGTGTTGGAAGAAGTGCAGCCAGAGTGCTCCTTGGAGGCCAGGATGGCCGAACTTCATCTCTCATACTTCGTACACATTGTCAGGAGGGAGCAGTCACTGGAGAGGGATATCATGTTAGGAAGACTCCCAGCGAGATGGATTGGCAAAGTGGGAGCCTCAATGGGCTCAAGTGTGGCAACAATTGTGAGGTTAGCCCAGGACCAGGCAGTGTTTTGTTATGTTGTACATAGGGTCACTATGAAACGGTACTGACTCGATGCCACCTAACAGCAACAATATCGAAGCACTCTTTACCAGAGTTTGTGTTCAATGATATTTCATTTCATCCTTTCCCCATTCTCCTGTCCCTTTATTTCTCCTGTACTTCATACAGTCAGCAAAAGTTTCATTCTCTTCACTATCCTCTTTTCTCTACTTTTCTTCTAATCAACCTGGCTCCTGCAGCATCTGACACTGAAATCCACATTCTTCTAAATGTTCTAATATGTTTTGGCTCCCTTGCCTTCTTTTGCTCCACATTTCCTTCCCAAATGATTGATATTTCTCAATCTCCTTTGTTTTCTTCTCTACCAGCACTTAGAATGCCTCCTATATCCATGATCTTCGCCATTTTCATTTCACTACCACCTTTTTAGAGAGCACTGTGGCTCAGTAGGATACCCACTGGATTGCAAACCAAAAAGTCCACCATGGTTTGAGCCCACCAACCCTTCTGAGGAAGAAAGCTGCGACTTTCTGCTACCAAAAAGATTTGCAGTCTCATATATTAACAACAATAAACAACATTTACACTAATGATTCCCCCATCAAACAATTTCATCTTTAGATTCAAACTAAAATTTAATATTATGTGCAGAGTACTCCAATCAGTTATTTTGCTAAGTGTCATCAATTCAGTTCCAACTCGTAACAACCATGTATAATTTTTCCCCGGCTACAAATCTTTGCAGGACAAAAAGCCTAATCTTTCTACTTCAAAGGGGCTGGTGGACTCCAATATCGGTCTTGTGATTTGCAGCCATTTGCTTATCCTACAGAGTCACTGCACTCCCTTCCAAAATCATGTGAAGTTATTAATGTAATACTAAATTCCTATGTCCAGTTTTAAACATATTTTCTTTGTTTCACATTACACTTGTTATTTTATTTTCTTTCTTTGCTAATTGCATTTACATCAACTTATTACAATAGAAACTGGCTAATTATTCATCAGTAATCAAGTTCTCTTCCTTAAAGTTATACTGCTAGACCATAGTTCCTCATTCTGTTAATGTTACATGGGTCATGTGACTGATATATATATATATATGTGTGTGTGTGTGTGTGTAGGTATATATAGGTGATATATAGATAGATAGATATCTATTTAGGTATATATACCTCCTGTATTCTCTCTTATAAGGAGCTCTCATAGCATAGTGGTTACGAATTGGACTGCTAATCTCAAAGTCGGCAGTTCGAAATTACCAGAGGTTCTGCAGAAGAAAGATGAGACATTCTGCTCCCTGTAAAGATTTATAGCCTGAGAAACCCTATGCAGGATCACTATGAGTCGGAACCGACTCCATGGTACTTAACAACAACAATTCTGTCTTATATAACCTGTTGACCAGATGTAAAGATTCCCTTATAGAAATTCAAGATCCTGTAAGGTTGTCCAGCCAAATCTGGACGGTACCTGAGTCTCTGAGTGACTCTATGGAGCAGAACTGATTATTTCTCTATCAACCCTATTAGATTTCAACTAAATGAAAATAAATTCTTGTTGGATTCAGTCACTGACTGAGGTGTTTTGGAGTTGTTACAGCAATTAGCTTCCCCTTACCTAGACAGTCACCTAAGTGAGGGAATTTTGTCATTAATGACCTTGTTATCTTATTTGTTTTAAATACCTAGTCCTTCAGAATCCCCAATGGTTTTCTCATTACATCTTTTTTTTCCCCCTTCCTTTGTAACGCTACTCTTTCAGTTTAATTTTCCCATTTTATTATCACACATTCATATATTTTCCTCTAATGAATACAGTTTATTCTCAACTCTTCTTTTTTTTTCAAATATCTTGTCCACTTCAACTCTCCCATTTATTGCCTTATTTTCTAAGCACAAGTTAACACTTCTTTTATCAATGTCTATAATTCTTTCAAGGCCTTAGGTCATTGATGTAAGAATGAAGTTCAATACTCAAATCCCTTAAAGGACATTCAAAGTGTGTTGAAAAATTCTCTCCTCTTTGCTGCTCCAAAATACTTACAATTTCACTCAAGCTGTTTATTTTTTTCTTCCATCACTTTGTTTATTCTATTTATAGTTATGTAAACATAATTATAAACAATTATAATTATTTTCACATTCTTCATTGCTATCAAAATCTAACTTATTTTTCAAGGCCCAAAGGCATATAAATAAACCAAAAATCCAAATCAATTGCCAGCAAGTCTATTCTAACTCATAGCACCTATATGTTGTTGTTGTTAAGTGCTGTTGAGTCAGTTCTGACCCATAGAAACCCTGTAAAGGGTTTCCAAGGAGTGGTTGGTGAATTTGAACCACCAATCTTGTGATTCAAACCAATCTTGTAGTCCAGTGCTTTATCCCACAGCACCACATAAGACAGCATAAAACTACCAAGTTAGTAAATATTTACAGATTTAGAAGTGAAATCTATTTCCCATGTAGCAGCTTTTGGGTTCAAACTATCAACTTTTGATTACCATCTGAGTACTTCAACCACTGTACCACCAGGGAACATTAAAGGCATATAATTTATGGTGATGTCTTTATTTCTAAACTCATAATTGATTTCTATACCCTTCATGTAAATAACTAGTTTCTCAAGTTATGTGATCCTTAGCTCTAAAAATGCTGGTAGTGGTGGTGTACCTTGGAGTCAGTTGCAACTCATAGTGACCCTGCATAGGGTTTCTGAGGCTGTAAATCTTTATGGGAGCAGAAAACCTCATCTTTCTCCCTTGGAACAGCTGGTAGTTTCGAATTGCTGACCCTGAGTTAGTAAGATCATAACAACTAGGTTACCAGATCTCCTTCTAAAGATGCCACTCTTTCCATTATTTTGAGAGATCCTCTAGGTCAAATATCAATGTTTTCCACCAATGTTAATTTCCTTTTTTTTTTTTAAACCATTTGTCAATGATTAAGGAAATGAATGAATGTGTAAATACAGTGTCAAACATATTTACAAACATAGTGTTTAAACCTATAAACATTTTGTCAATGATTAAGGAAATGAATGAATGTGTAAATGCAGTGTCAAACATACTGCATATGTGAAATACTTTGTTAGCCAGTGGAGTTTATAAAAATAGTTTTAATATAGTCCCTGCTTTTTAAAGCACTTAGTGTCTAATGATTTCCCTATATATATCTCCACTTCATCAGATATTCAATGTTGTTGTCTTTTGTAGTTGTTCATTTATCTTAACTCTTTGAAGAGGTTGGATCTCAGTGCTACAATTTATCTTTTTTCATATTTTATTACATGTTTTATGCTGGACTGAAAACTACAAGGTCAGCAGTTCAAACCCACTAGCTATTTCATGCAAACTCTATACAAGGTCATTATTAGTCGGAACTGACTCGACTGCACTTAACAATAACAATATAACATAGTTTAGATTTTTTCAGATTACAATGCATAAAACTACTCACTGTAGAAAATATATAAAGTAAGAAAGTAAAGCATCTCTGAGAGTGTTGTTGTTGTTGCAATTACAAAGCACAACCAAACGAAACACTGTCCAGTCCTGTGCCAAACCTCACAATCATTACTTTACTTGAGTCCATTGCTGCTGCCACTGTGCCAATCCATCTCTTTTTTTACGCTGACCTTCCATTATTATCAAACATGATGTCCTTCTCCAGGGACTGGTCCCTCCTGATAATATGTCCACAGTATGAGAGACAAAGTCTGGCCATCTTGCTTCTAAGGAACATTCTGGCTGTACATTTAAGAATTAGGAGAAAGTAGTAATAATTGAATATACTATTCAATAGTATAATTGAATATACTTTTCAAATAATAACTCAGATTTTCTTTTGCTTGGGTGTGATCCTTCAAATACACCATGAAATATTCATGCTTGTATATTCTTTTGCTGTTTTGGAGTTTGTTTTATTTAGTTTATTTAAATGATCTCTATGTGCTTGCCCTTATTTTATTTATTTATTTTAAGTTTTTATTGTGAGTTAAGTGAAAGTTTACAGGGCAGATAATCAGTTTTACATTCAACAAAACATACACCTTGTTTAATTACAATGGTTATAATCCCTCCCATGTACCATCAGTTAACAGT
>NW_006408553.1:18812071-18817817 GCF_000296735.1 Chrysochloris asiatica | reverse complement strand
TAGCCCTCTGTGGCTATATCCTTGTCCATGGGCTCAGGTGTCCCCAGGTCTCACCACACTTTGGACCAACCAACCCTTCCTCTTCTCTCTCTCTCATCTCCAGGTCAACGAGATTTTATGGAACATGGTTGAACTTAGCCCATTTCTTCATTGCTGCCTTTCCCCCCTCGTCTACTCACCAGTAGACCAATGTGATGGCAGGAAGCTTACATGCCTGCTAATGTGTTCCCTTTGAGTTTCAGTCTTTGAGGGGGATTGTTCTGAAGGAACATGATTGCTTGCCTTGATGGCTCCCTGGTGAACAACTTGCTTATTCTTGTAGTAGCCAGTCATACTGCCATTTTTGTTTCGGGTTTTTCCTGATGATCTTTCTTTGAAGATGTAATTTTGTTGCTCTAATTGTTTCAGGCTGGTCTGCTTGTCCTTTCTAGTGGGAATGTCCCTCCTCAGAAGGTTCTGGATGTGGCTCAGGATTCCACCTAAGGTCCCATACACTGCAAAGGCTTAGCAAGAGGCCTATTTTACTGGGCAAGGTGTAGAACCCCTTTGAGGTATTCCTCTCTTATTTTTGTTATGGTAATCAAGGAACGTAATTCCGGTAAACTTCACTGGCTGTATTTTGTATGAATGTAACTGTGCAGTGGAATAATCTTATAGGGAAGCATCTTGTGATTCAGGACATGAATGATTATGTGTACATGACTCTAGAATTTGTTCTAAGAAAGAAATAACAAAAAATAGCAATTATTATTATTATTACCATTTGTGCTATTACTAAAGACAAAAAATCCAAACCCACTGCCATGGAGTCAATTGCAGCTCATGGAAAACTCATTTGTCACAGAGTATAACTGTGTTCCATGGTATTTGGTTCAAATTCACCAGCTGCTCCTCAGAAACCCTATACCGGGTCTCTGTGGGTTGGCACCGACTCCACGGCACTTCACAACAACAACAGGCTTTCTTCATTTTTCTTTTTTAATAATGTAATGTATTTTGTTGTGGTTGAAAGCATAGACAAATTCCACACTTTCTATATGAACAGTTCAACGATACTAATTATATTGTTAGAGTTGTGCTATCATGATTACCCTTCTTTTCTGAGTTGTTCCTCTTCCATTAACATAAAGTCACTGACTTCTAAGTTTCCTATCTAATCTTTTCATTTGCTTTTAATCTTTTAGTAAAAAATTTCAGGGAATAATTTTGGTTTCGATATTAAACATAATTTTTGTGCAATCATTTTGGTGGGTTTATCCAGACTCCATGATTCACAAAATCTGTATTCCATGAGAAATTGAAATTCTGTTCTCAATCTCCCCCATTTTGATTAGGGAGTCTCTACAGAATCTTTGATCAAAATGTTTAGAAATGGTAGTTGGGCACCATCCTGTTCTGATCTCTTAGCACAGAATTGCTGCTTATAAAAGCAATCAGTCTCACAGCCCATTCCTCCTCTTATTCCTAGTCTCCTTCTCTAGTTGCTGTAGATAACAAAATAATCAATCTTTGTGCTTTGGATGGACACTTGCAAGCTCTGAAGACCCCAGGCACTATACAACAAACTAAGAGGCAGAACAGAAGCACTAAACGCATTATTAGGCTCATTAACTGGATTTCCCATGAAACCATGACTCTAAACCTCCAAATCAAGGAACTAAATCCCCTGGGGTATTTGGCTATACACAAGCAGGCTTAGCAGCAATTATTTTATTTATTAATTTTCTTCTCATTGTAAATATATCACACAACTTTTGCCAATCTAATTTTTTATACATTTACAACTTATTGACCACAATTGCATTAATTGATTCTACAACCTTGCCCTTAATCAATGTGATTATTTGTGTGTGTGGATGTAAACTTTATAGAAGTAGGTCACAATACCTTTCTTCCATAACACCTCTGGGTGGGTTCAAACTACCAACCTGGTTAGTAGCTATATGCAAAGTATTTGCATCACCCAAAGAAGTTGGGTTAATTAATAATAATGGACTTTAACATGCTAAGTCTAATTTCAACTCAGTTTTTACTACTCTCCCCCTTAATGTAATTTTGTTGTTGTTGTTGTTAAGTACCATTGAATCGGTTCTGACTAATGGCAAAGTGATAGAGGGTTTCCAAGGATGGGCTGGTGAGTTTGAACTGTTGATGTGGTTCAAACTGAACTTGTTTCCCAGTGCTTTATCCCACTGCACCACTGTGCCACATAAGAACTATTTCTTAGTGTAATAGTCAACTATTATTTTACCCAATGCACCAGACTGCAAAGCTGTTTGAACTACAAGGTCGGTGGTTCAAGCTCACCAGTAGCTCCTTGGAATCCCTATACAGGGTTGCTATGGGTCAGAACCAACCTGACAGCACTTAACAACAACAACAACTGTAAGTTTTAACTATGTGTGTATGTGAGTATATATATATATATAAAATCAGGAAGGATTTTTCCTTTCATCTACCTGCTTGAGATTCTTACATCTGTATATGATTTCAATAAGGAATTTTTTTTTTTTAATGAGGGATTGGATCTGAGAAGTTTTTATTTGAAATAAATAAATGATCACAAGAATTATGGCTATGTGATGGCAATAAACTTGTCCACAACTTGGAGTGTAAGAGAAAGTCAAAGGAAAAAAGAAGTAGTCTCTCTACCCCTCAACATCAGCACTTACTTAGCTCATACTTGGAACACCAAAATTGCCTGGCTTCCTTCCTTCCCCTCTCAATTTGAATTTTTGCAATAAAAGATGGAAGTGGGTAATAGGAAGCAAAGAATAATATTAAACTATCCATAAGAATATTAGACTCTGTGGTACTGTAGGATAAAGCATGGGACTGTAAGGTCAGTTTGAACCACAAGGTTGGCAGTTCAAACTCACCAACCCCTCCTTGGAAATTCTATGTAGGGTCACTATAAGTCAGAAGAGACTTGACAACAACAACATCGGTGTTGCTTCATACTCCTTTATCTCTTTTCCCAACTACAAAAAAAAAAAAAAAATGGTTACAATTACACTTGGAATGCAAAGTAAGGAAAACTGATATCCAACGCCTTTCCGAATTTTGTGCAAAGTAACATCATTCTAATATTTACATTGCTGCGATGCATTCCTGTGCACCCAGTGAGATATTGGTGGTCCTTTGGTAGAGTTTTCACCTTTCATGCTATAGACCCAGGTTCAATTCCCAGCCAGTGCACCTCATGCATAGTCACCATCCTTCTGTCAATGGAGGCACGTGTGTTGCTATAATTTCAGCAGCTTCAGTGCAGACTACAACAAACTAAGAAGAAAGGTTTGGTGATCTACTTCCAAAATTCAGCCAATGAAAACCTATGAATCAAAACAGACCAATCTGCAACAATCATGGAAATGGCACAGGACCTAGTAGCATTTAGTACCATTTTGCCTGGGGTCCTCATGAGTCAAAAGTCAACTCCACAGGAGCTAACAACATCATCTGCAAGGATTCTTGAGGAAATCATCCACCCAACTGTCTTCACCCTACCTAGAATGTGATGGACACACCGTTTTATATTTTGGAATATCAATGTACAACCCACTTACCTACATTTCTGAAATTCCTAAACCAGAAAGCCTGCTTGACTTGTAGGATGGAATTCTATATTTAAATCATCAAAGTTCATTAACTTTAAAGAGATTCAGATTTTGTTTCCCACCTGACATATAGAAAAAGGCAAAGGCTATTGACAGGGTCTCCAAGGGATGTAATTCTTTGTTAATATTTGCTAGTGATAGCTCCAGACATTTTTCTTCATCTAGTCTACAAATCCCTCCACTGTCCTTTGGTGTGTAATGAAGTTAATTCCTGAAGCCAGCACTGACCTAATACATGATGATGACTCTCCCTCAGCTCACTTTGGGGCACATGGAGTGTCAGGTTCAAAATAACGGCCCCATATCCTGATGCCTTCTGTTTTCTAGCAGTGAGGTGTACTTCGGACAAATTTATTGAAATCTGTCTTGAAGCCAATTTGCATCAGTTGTCCCCTGCCCCTTGCTACCAATAGGTGGAGCTGCTGCAAAGCAGATCAATATATAGTGTTTACAGGACTGTGAACCAGTGCTACAAAATATATGCACTCTAACACACCCACATTCACCTAACAAGTATTAGAGACCAGCCTTAATTCTGTCACCAAAAAAGGTGATATTTATTCACTAAGCAATCGATTCATCCAGACATTAAAGTATGATATTTGCATAAGACTCAAACTTTTATCCATTTGTTAAAACAGATAAACGTGTCCTTAGTCATTTTAGAATTCCTTTCTTTTATACCTTAACTTTTGTTGGCATTATTAAAACATTTTTTAACACTGACAAAATTACAATTCTGTCAGGAAGTCCTATTGTTAAAGCATAGTTATTATCCATTTTATTAAAGGAGAAATGAGATTTTCTTTTCTCCATCTTCCTTCCTTTACCTGGAACTGTTTTTCTTGGCTTTGATGCCGTACTATTTAGTGATGCCATGGATATGAGCTGAAGATCTGACTTCAGTAATCTGTCCAGAAAAAAAAAAAAAATTTAAATCAAAACTGGATCAAATTGTGTGTCCATAACTGTCCATCCACATTTTATTCACTACATGGCTTGCTATATCTTGCCAAAGTAAATGCCATTCCACTGGAATTATGTACAAAAAAGCGAGGTTAAAGAAAAAGCAACAAGTTGAATGTCGCCTCTTACTGAAATGATTTGTTGGTCCACTACAAGAGAAGCTATGAGGAAGCAAATACCTAATAAGGCCAATTGTCCTGCGTTCTCTGTGCTTGTACAACTTTTTGCCCCAATTGTGTGGATTATTAGCCAACTTCCTCAAATAATATCTCACAAGGAAAGTGATATGGACCTATCAAAACTCTTTCTAATTCACAAGATCTCTGGATTTTCAAATCATAGAAAAATAGCTGTAAACCTTCCAAAAACACCCTAAATATTTGGCAAGATGTCAATTTTCAATTATACACCAATCTTGTAGCAAAATTTTTCCCAAGAAGCTGCTAAACTAAGCTACCTCCAGAAGTCACACAATTACTTTTTACATGATGACGTGAAAACAAGCAAACGTTAGCTTCATAGCTTGGAAGGGCAATGACAGTCAGGATGCAGAGCAGGTATCAGTATCATTTATTTCCATTGAGATTCTTGAAACACTAGTGTTCTCAATCCTAGTTGCATATCAGAATCTCAATGGAGCTTTTATTTGTTGTTCTTGCCAAGTCCAGTCTTCCAAAGGAGGGCCATCTCCTCACAAAGAGGTTTAACATACTCAACTCAGTTTTCAGTGCATCAAAATCGGGACACCATCACATGTTTCTGGTATCATTGAAACATTCCACTAGCTAATGTTCCATGATTAATATGTTTAAGTATTTAGTTTCAGTACTATTCCAGACAATGTTCTACTGCTATCTCTAAGGTTTTCCCTGGCCTTTTTTTTTAACACCCAAAAGAACCTCACCACTTCCTTCTTCCTAATGTTTAATTTGTAAGCTTCACTGAAATCTAGCCACTACAGATAACCCTACATGCATAGTGTTCAGCCTCATAGCAATACACAGGTCACCACAGTACAACAAACTGACAGATGATGGCACCTGAGAACAACAGTAGGTTTAATAAATCTGTCTCCTCCTAAGCTAGGTAAATAATACATTTCTGCATAAAAGAAAGGAGCTCTGGTAGCGTAGTGGTTATGAACCGGGCTATGAACCGCAAGA
>NW_006408553.1:18768940-18808931 GCF_000296735.1 Chrysochloris asiatica | reverse complement strand
GAGTCTGTCTTTGTCTGGAAGCTCCATAGGGGTTTACTTTAGATGGCAAACTAAAATCCCCACCATTTCTGATCTCTCTTGTATCTTCAGCTCTGCTCCCTGACTCTTGAGTCTTCAAATTCAACTTAAAATGCAACAAAGCAAACAATAACAACAGCAAAATAAATAAATAGGTAAATAACCAGGTGCTTGAATCTCACTCCCAGAGATTATTGTTCACTTGATCTGCAAGCAAGAGATTTTAGAACCAGAGATCCAGTGAAAGATTATAGTTTATTGAATTTGTTTTGAACAACATATTTGCAAAGCATCATTTCAAAGTATCTACAACACATTCAATAGTCTCATGAATTTGTATTAAGTTTTTAGTTCATAGTGTAAATGAAAACTTAGGTAGTTAGTGGTTATCAAAATGTAATTCTTCGAAGTGGTTCATCTCAATCACAGGACAATATTCTTAATAATACTCATCACTTTCTAAAATTATCTTATTTATATTGCTTTTATTGTCTCTCTCTCTAATTTAATATAAATTTCATAAAAATCACTAAAACCATACATAATAGGAATGCAATAAATAATTGTGATGAATAAATAATATCCCACAAATTTTGTTTATTACTGTTGGAAATCATATAAAAAGTTAATTTACATTCATTAATTCTGGTAAGGCAGACACTTTGAAAACAGTTTGCTAGAGTCTTAGTAAGTAAACATAAAATTATAGTACGACCCAGAAATTCCACTTCTAGCTATTTATCTGGTGACAGGCTTCTAATGAAAAGACCATGCAAAGGGAAAAACAAGAACAAAAATACACAGACCTGGCAGATATTGCCTTGATAAAGTATATGAGGTTCACATTACCAGTTAAAAACCATTTTGATATCATGTATCCTCTGGTATGATGCCATAAAACCATTTCACCTCTGTGGCAATATTCACACCAAACCATTCATCTAATCATGAAAACCATTTCTGTTGTTTTTAAGGGCCATCAAGTTGGTTCCTATTCTTAGTGACACTGTATAGAGTTTATGAGTGGCTGGTGCATTATAAACAGGGACCTTTTGGTTAACAATCCAGTGTTTATCCTACAGCACCAAACCAGGATTCCATGAAAAGCCATGAGACAAACCTAAGTTGAGATACATTCTACATAATGGTGGTGGTGGTGGCTATGTACCTTGAAGTCATTTCTGATTCATAGCGACACTGTATAGGTTTTCTGAGGCTGTACATCTTTATAGAAGCCGAAAGCCTCATCCTTCTCTCACAGAACCATTGGTAGTCTCAAACTGCTGACATTGAGATTAACAACCATTATGCTATCAGAGTCCTATTCCACATAATACCAGCCAATTAATTTTCCAGAGTATGTACTTCACACACAAAGTCTGAGAAATTGTCACAATTTGTAGTACATTTAGGAGACGTAATGACTAAATGCAACATGGTATCCTGGATTGGATCTTGGAACAGAAAATGTATAAAGAGTGGATAAAATAGTAAAATTCAGATAGAGTACATAATTCAGTTAATAGTATTGCATCTTATTAATGTCTTAGTTGTAATAAATGGATCAGGTTTGTGTAAGATTTTGACATTTAAGACAGCTGGGTAAAGGGTATACAGGAAGTTTCTCTGCTATCTTTTCAACACGTGTTATTTTTGTTGTTAAATGCCAACCAGTCAGTTCTAAGCACAGAAACCCTACATAGAGTTTCCAAGAAGGGGCTGGTGAGTTTGAACCACCAACCTTGCAGTTAGCAGTCCAATGTTTATCCTACAGCACCACACCAAGACTTCACTTACATATCTTCACTGCATAATATAAGTTTAAAAAAAAAACAAAAAAAAACTTTTTTAAAAGCTTGAAAATACAAGAGAAATGGATGGTGAAGGCCAAATTGAGGATAAGACAGTGAACATAGATGGAATCAATGAGACAACAGATGAGAAATTGGATGTTGAAGATTAGGAGATCTAGAAAATAAGAGAAAAGCTTATAACAGCAGATGTGCACAAGCACAAGAATTGCACAAGGCAACAATGAGTGAATCAGATCAACTGAATTTTAGATTAGAAAATAATGAGAAGCAGAGTTTGTAGGACTCTTTTATGGAATAAACAATGTTATTGCGATGTAGGTATATATTGATTTTGTTGTTGCTGTTGTTGCTAAGTGCTGCTGAGTCAGTTCTGACTCATATTGACCTTGTATAGGGTTTCTGAGGAGTGACTGGTGAGTTTGAACCATCGACCTTATGGTTCAAACCAACATTGCAATCCAGCACATTAACCCAATGCCACATCAGGACTCCTTAAATATTGATTTAAATACTTAGACAAATTATTTTTCTAAAGGAAAATATTTTTCTCCTCATTCCTAGATAAAAAGCTGAGTTTCTTACCATAAACCAGATATTATCTCATGACCCCGTATAGTTAGTAAAGACCTAAGTTTGGTTTTAAGGTGCTCTGGCAGAGGTCCCTGGGACCATCAAGGAAGAAGAGCGAAGTATGGGATCCTACCCAGAGGAACAGTGACACCAGAGATGGAGGCAGAGATGACGATGTGGAGAGATGTAGTAGCTGGGAACTCTAGACCCAGAGAGGGAGACGGGCTGTGTACTGATGACTTGGGGGGAGAGGCTGGCTTGTGGAGTATACCCTTTAGTTGTTTGATGATGCATTGAGGGGATTGTAATCATGGCAGTGAAACGATATATGATAGGATGAATGTAAACCTAAAGTTCTTCCATGTAAACAATCACATAATTCACAATAAAAACTTAAAAAAAAAAAGGTGCTCTGGTAGCATAGTTGTTACTAACTGGGCTGCTAACTTCAACGTCAGCAGTTTGAAACCACCAAAAGTTCAGTGAGAGAAAAATGAGGCTTGAATTACATGTATAGGACCTTAGGTAGAATCCTGGGCCCCATCCAGAACCTTCTCAGGTGGGACATTCCCACTTGACATGACAAGCAGACCAGTCCGGAGTAGCTAGAGGAACAGAAGATACCTCTTGAAAGGAACAACAGCAGCAGAATACAAAAACAAAAATAGCAGTACGTTTGGCTATTACAAGAACAAGCAATCTGTTTGCCAAGTTGCTGTAAAGGCAAGCAATCAAGTCCCTTCGAGACACATCCCCCTCCAAGACTGAAACTCAAAGGGAACACATAAGCTTGCTGGAGACCATGTTGGACCACATGTGAGTGGAAATGGTGGAAAGACAGTAATGAAGATATGGGCTGAGTTCCATAATGTTCCCTAGCTTCCTGTTGACCTTGAGATTAGAGATTGAAGAAGAAAGACTGGCTGGTGTGAAGTTTGGGGAGACTTGGGAACTGAGCCCATAGACGCTGACCTAGCCATGGAGGTCTAGAGATGAGAGTGAAGCATCCAGTTGATATGAAGTGAAGGGAGACACACAAGAATTCCAAAACTTGCAGATAGTACGCATTTCACCTAGCTTTGATGGCTTGATGATCAGAACTCAACTACAGGAAGATAAAGAAATTTGATAAAAGAAACAAATGTAAATTGCTGCAATTTCAGAACTTTTCAAACAAGTACCCAAAATCCACCTAATGTCTGAAGAGGAGTGGAGGAGCCTAGGTGTTCAACAAAGTCTAGGCTGGGTGAACTACATGATTCATGAGCCAGAGCTGCATATTCTTCTCTTTAGATGACCTCTTCCAAAAGATCAACAAAAATGAAGTGTATCTGAGGATCGCCAATGAAATATTTTTCAAATTTAATGTATGTGTGTATATATGGTAATGAATTTTTTCAAGTATTCACTGAATACTTGAAAAATGTACAAATAATTAATCCATACCTGTGCATGAGCTGTATTCTTCACAGCAACAGAGCTCAGTTAAATGCAACTACAAGTAGATTGCTATAAAGTGTTTAAACTTTCTTCTAGTTAGTTTTTCTCTTAACTATAAGTGCCTGTTGAAATTTACCAGTTACTTTTGTTTAATAAAGTTTTTATGTTGCATTTGTCAAAAAAAAAAAAAAGTGCTACAATTTGATGAAATTGACCTATACTTTGGATGTAGTACCACTATACCAACTGAGAGGGAAGGAGTATTTGTATCAAGGATCAAACATATTCCCTCTGTACACAAGGTTGATGAGGACAGTCAACTTAGACATTGGTTGCCTAAAATGGGCAGGGGTGGGGGGAGGTCGGGATATAAAGGCATGAAGTGGCCTTCTCACAAGTCTTCAAGAAGGAGATTAGTATCAGAGTATGTGGGGGGGGGGGGAAGGTACAGTCCCTACTGAGTAGTTTTCATCTTGTCTACATGGGGGTTCTGGTGAAAGGAGATGAGGCTAGGATTCATTTGATTCAATAGTGAGGAATTGTTATTAGGACTAATTGTGACTATCACAACTGTGAAGGTAGAAGTTGTGTAACGAAAAGAGGGGAGTCATTAATCTTACATTACAGAGACCCTAGGACCATCAACAGAGAAGAGCATGAGTGGAACATGGGACCCTAACCAGAGAAGTAGTGACACCAGAAATGGAACAGAGATGATGGCATGGAAATATAAAGCAGCTGATGACTCTAAACTCGAAGAAAGAGAAAGACTGTGTGCTGAAGGCCAGGAGGTGGGCTTGCAGAATGTACCCTTTGGGTGTTTAAACAGTTATATATATCTGTGTGTTTTTGTGTACATCAAAAAAATAGAAGGAATAAAAGCAAATACTGTTAACTAATGATGTATTGAGTGTACCTTCTTGCAGTGAAACAAAATACTGCAGATTGAGTGTAAAACCAATGTTCTCCCATGTAAACTATCAGTCATTTCACTATAAAAAGTCAGAACCAACTCCATGGCACACCACCATCACCAAGATTGGTTTTTATTTAGTTTGGGACTTTTCCTCCCACAGCAATGAATCCATTACTGACCTCGATGGTTGTTAAAATTGAGAATGAAGTCAGTACCTCAGAGGAAGCTTAGGTGGAGAAGTTAAGTTCAATGAATCTGAATGAATCCTAATTAATGGGTTGTTGTTTTTGGTGGTGGCCGTGTTCCGTGGTCCTGTTCTGTTACTCATAGCAGAAAGCCTCATCTTTCTCCCATTGAGTGGTGGTAGATTTGAACTTTTACCTTGTGGTTAGTATACCAACTCCTCCCTACTACATTATCATGGCTTTTTTGTTAATGGATTAGAACACCAAAAATTATGTGGACTCCCTTGGATGACTACAATTTTCTTCAATTGTCTATTAAAGACCTTTCCTAGTGTTTTAGAGCCACTGTCTTTGGATTTTGGCAATTTCTCCTCCACAGGTGGTTTCTTCCCAAAGTTCTCTCTTCCTTCTTCTCATCTGAGTGCTTGTGAGATTTGAGTCATCTTTACTGGAAGTATTAATAATTGCTTCTATAAGACTTAACATTTATTTTAATTAAGGACTCTTCCTGGGATGACGGTAGCATTGTGCATTCTCATATCTTATTTTATCTCCATCTAGAAAGATTCCAATGCACTCAAGAGCCCTTTGTGGTGTTTTTGTTTGTTTGTTTTTGTTTTTGGTGTGAAACATCTTTTCCACTTCAACATTTTATGGACTAAATACAAAGCTAGGCCTGTAGGGGGCTAGCATGCTATTCAGCTGGAAGTTAGACTAATGATAGGAACTACAGATGAAGCAAAGAAACTAATTCCCTTCACTATCTTGTTTCATTGGTGATCATCAGATGCTACTGACAAAGAATTTCTAAGTATCAATCTCTCTAGCTAAATGTAAACATTCCTTCACCCTTCTCTTTGTCATCAATCCTATACACACACACACACACACACACACACACACACACACACAAACAAATCACCTTTATTACCGGGAAATCAAGCCTGGAAATTATTACTTTTAGAGTGGAAATTTCTTTCTTTCCTCTTGGTAATGAAACGTGTAAAAATGTACCCATGAAACTTCTGTCTCCTAGGAATTCATTGCTGCTCAAGCCAGGATCTCTGCTGGTAACAAATTACTGATGAAAAAAAACAAAAACCCAAAAACTTCTCACAGTTTGAGAAGGGCAGAAATGTGTCTTCATTAAGTTCCCTGCTAAAAGCTGGATTGTAGATGACAAAGTAATCTTGAATATTTATACAGTGTTACCAAAGCGATCAAATATGGGTAACATTTAACAATTTTACTTTTGTTTTAAAATTAAGTATGACTAGTCCAGAGAGCACTGAAGATTAGCTCATTCCTGACAACAGCATCTTATTGTGGAGGAAGACAGGAGACAGTGTTTCCTAAGATTTGGGCTTAATTAAACTGAAAATACATAGTGCTAAGGTAAAAACTGTAGACTAACAGTGTGATCTGACCTAGCAAGGAAAAAGGCCTTTGAACCCACGCAGAAAGTCATGTAAGAATGTGAATTCATGCCCAGGAGACATGCAGGTCAGAGAATCACAGAGGCCAAAGGAAAGTCTAGGTCATTGTGACCAAGAGTTTGTTTTTTCTCCCCTTATCCTCTCAGGCCCTGCCTGGTACCATGGCCCTGCCCCAAGTGCTAGCATTCTGTTTACACAGTAGCTTACACTCAGACCTTGGCATCGGTGTGAAGATTCGAACAAAGGCATGTTTATAGAAGTGGTTTTCATCCTGAGGACATCTCATATTCTAAAGGCAAAAGCACTGTGTCTGGGTCCTGATTTTTCCATTCTTCCTTGCTTTGTTCTGCTGATGAATTTGCCTGCATGAATTCTCTTAGCTCTCCCCAGGTTTCCAAATCCTTTCTCCCTGGCACACAAACTCCTGAAACTCATTGGAACTGAGTCCCCAAGAAAACAAATATGGGCCTCTTTCTCATGCATGATGCCAAGTAGGAGCAAAAACTGTCTGCTCCTACTCATAAATTCTGTTTCATTTCAACAAGAAAGCCTGCTCTTTCTCTCTGTCTCTCCTCACACACATACTCATACACATCCATAAACAGAAATTTTCTTATTTCCAGCTCATGATCAGTAAAAGGACATACGCTCTGTAGGAAAGTTTACAGAGGGGGGCCTCCTACTTGCAGCAAGTACTGAGAACTCTAGCAAAACTTTCTGGAAGAAAATCCAAGGTGATTAGCATAAAACCGGATATTCATCACCATGGAAAAAATGAGTGAGCATTGGCCAGTGTAAGCCAGTAGCACACCATCACTTCATCAGCTAAACTTGTTACCTGACATGACATGATAGCATGACATTAGTAAATAGATAAACTAGGTGAGAAACCATTGAGGAAAATAATTGCACCCAGCAGAGAGGGATAGTGTGACATTTCTGTATTCCACAACCTCTCTTTCAAGGAAATTGCTCCCCAGCACCAGAAATTCTCCTAGTTAAAGTCAGGCGGGCATAAAGGATTTTATTACCTCTGAAAGAAAACTAAATAAATAAATAACAGTAGTCAAAATTGTTTAATAGGAAAACAATACCAAGCTTCCTTTCACACCTCAGATGAAAAGCTCAAAAAATCAATTTACAAGGACAGTCTTGGTTTTCTTGTGAATTAGGTACTTTGCAATTGGAAACACCCCTTCCTTGTCTTCAACTTCAGCTGCAACCCTGAGCAGCAGCTACTTTCATGGTCTTGAGAGCTCCCCTTATTAAGTTAAGGGTGTAACATGTCCAAGGATAAAACCATCCTTTGTTATGCAACCCCCTTCAATTTTCTTCTCCTTGATGCTTCAGCAAATGCAAGCAGAGCTCTCCATTTAAGTCGACTTTGTCCTCTAGCTTTCTTCAGGCATTATGTCTAAGTCTAACTTGAATAATTTCAAATAGTACTTAATGAAATAATTTTCCTTGCTAAAGGGAAAAAAAAAGTAGTATCAAACTTTGAAATGTGATAATGCTGTTTTCTCAGCTCATTACAATTACCCTTTAAATAATCAGTAATTACCCTCTTTTAACCTGTAGTTCTATCTTGGTCTACAGCTGAAGAATTTGCAAAAGTCAGAGGAAGGGGAGAATTTTCCTCTCCATGAGGCAATTTGTTCTGTAAGGTTTATTTCGGTGTGCATGCTATCATCCTTGTCCACTTTGCCTCCTTCAATTGGGCAGCTAGCTCTCCATTTGGCACTCTCATTTAAAAAAAAAAAAAAAAAGTGCTTGTCTTAAAACAGAAAGGATTTCCTAAATCAGTAAGATATTACCTCTTAATAAGAAGAGGATGCATGGCTGAATTAAAATTTTTTAGCTTAAATTAAAATGTTGTCTATGGAAAAGCAAACTTAGAAATCCTATACAATAAAATCTATACCTCAATCAATACATAACATTTAACTGAAATCTCATTTCTTAATTATGTTTTTTTGTAGGTAATAGGTATCGGAATACTATTACAAAGCTAGCTGTTTATCATACCAATTATTGTTGTTGTTGTTGTTAAGTGCGTCATAGTCTATTCCAACTCATAATGACACTATATAGGATATCCAAAGCTTTAAGTCTTTTTTGTAGCAGAAAAACCTCATCTTTCTCCATTGAACAGCGGGCGGGCTTGAACCATGGATCTTTTGGTTCACAGTTCAGTGCTTATCATCTGGAACGTATTAAGAATAAATCATATAAATCTAGAAAATAATTATAAGTTGCATAGTCTGATGTTAAGGTATCATGTGAGTGCCTGTATGTATGTACTTTATCAACATTAAGGATTGTCAAACTCCATCCAAAGGTTCAACCCTGACCTTCCTACTTACACTTCTGTTTGACTGAAGCACAGCAGTGCTCATTTATTTAAATATTATTTTTAGTTACTTTCATGTACAATGACAAAATTCAAATATTTGTGCCTTAAAGCCTAAAATATTTACTATCTGACTTTTTTACAGAAAAAGTTTGCCAACCCTTGATTTACATAATACATATAATTACATATCAGTTTTTCTGGGATTAAATTTCATTAAATCTGTTGCAGCAACAAATTTTCAAGTTAAGTCTATAAATTCGTTAACATTTAGTGTTCATCTTGCTTGAATACAGGCAAATGATCATATAAACTATTCAGGAAGAATAAAACTACTCTTTACAAGTTATGAGACGTTGACTTTTTCCTCTTCTTAATGGTTACATCTTCTTATTGGTAAAATAGTGATGAAGCTAGTCTAAACAGCACAAGATTACTGCAAAGATTAAATAAGTGTTTAGCATAGTGCTTAGCACAAAATAAGCACCTAATAAATGTCAGTCATTATTTTCCTATATTGTGTTTTATTAATATAATGCAATAATATTATGTTATTGCCATTGCTATTATTGGGATTCCCTACCCACAGACAGGAATCTGGGTCTATCTTTGAGAGAAAATACAATGATCTTGTATACAAGACTTTGAAGCATTATCAGAATGTTAGCTCACCATCTACACAGCCGATATATGAAGGGGCTTCAAAAAGTTCATGGAAAAATTGAATTAAAATATAATGGTATTTTCCCATGAACTTTTTGAAGTTCCCTCTTATAAAGCAAATAGCTGTTATCTTATCAACATCTGAATTCAAGTTCCATGCCTGGGATTCATTTAGATTATTTTTTTATTCAACTCATGTTAAAAGAAAACTCAGAATGATTGAAATATGCTAAGGGAATCCTTATGTGGTGCTGTGGGTTAAAGCACTGAACTGCAAAAGTCAGTTTGAAAGGCAAGGTTCACAGTTCAAGCTCATCAGCAGCTCCTCAAAAACTGTATACAGGGGTGTTGTGAGTCAGAACCCACTTAGCGAAAGCAACAAGGGTAGTATAAGGCAAATGTTAACCACCCATTTTACAGACTCCCTTGGATTTACTTTGTATAAAGTTTGCTGGTAAGGAGAATAGCGGATCTAGATTGTGTTACCTCAGCAACTGAACAGGTGCCAGGGAATGCCTTTACAGCACCATTAATACTAGACCAACTCTACAGAAAATCTCTTCAGATTGAAGATTTTGTACATCCAGTATTTGCTTTCAGAACCTCTTACTCCCAACAGCTCAATCTAGTTTTCTAGTTACTGATCTCTGGTTTTCTAGGATATAGCACTGGTTTCTCTATTATTCAGTTTTTGTCATCTCCTATATATCTCATCACCTCTGTCTCCAACTCTGTTTTTGACACCCCCACCTGGACAGAAATGGGATCCTGGTGTTATGCTGTAGGATAAGATCCAGACTGCTAACCAAAGCATCAATGGTTAGAACCCACCAGCTGTTCCTCTCTAGAAAGATGAGATTTTCTGCTTCCACAAAGATATACAAATCTCACAACCCCTGTACAGGTCATTATGAGTCAGACTGACATGATGGCACTTAACTAACAACAATAACAACCTGGATAGAATAGGATTAATTCTCCTTGCTTACCAGAAAAGCAGCGTACCACCAGCCCCCACTAATCTTCATTCTTTTTCCAGTATCACACCAAATATAATTAACTGCTTTACTGAATTAAAACTTAATACTACATCTTTATTTTCTTTAATGACACTATAAGAAGCAAGTGTTTGCATTCTATAGATTTTTTTTTTCTTTTAAGAATTGTATATTTTAGACACATGAGTGGGATAGAAAGGAATATCAGAAACATGATTATAGAAAGCTTGCAGGCCCATATTCAGCCTACAACTGATTGGAATACCTAAAGGGGTTCACTTACCTAGTGAAATAGGCTTCTTGTGGAGACTTTGTAGTGTATAAGACCTTAGGTGAGATCCTGAGCCCCATCCAGAACCTTCTGAGGTGGGGCATTCCCACTTGAAAGAACAACCAGAGCAGCCTGGAACAGCTAGAGGAACAGAAGATACTTCTTGAAAGAAAGACCAGGAGAAAAAATCCAAATCAAAAAAAGGCAGTCTGATTGACTACTACAAGAACAAGCAAGTTGTTTGCTGAGGAGCTATCAAGGCAAGCAATCAAGTCCCTTCAGAATAAACCCCTCTCCAAGGCTGAAACTCAAAGGAAACACATAAGCAAGCATATAAGCTTGCTAGCAACCATACTGGTCTACTGGTGAGTGGAAGAGCGGGGAAAGGCAGCAATGAGGATATGGGCTGAGTTCAATCACATTCTATAGACTCGTCTCGACCTAAAGATGAGAGAGACAGAAGAGGAAGGGCTGGTTGTTCCAAAGTGTGGTGAGACCCGGGGAATCCTGAGCCTATGGGCAAGGACATAGACATGAAGGGCTCGAGCTGAGAGTGAAGCATCCAGCTGGTATGAAGTGAGAGGAGACACACAGAACACCCAAACTTGTAGACAGTACCTATTCAACCTAGCTTCGATGGCTTGATGATCAAAATTTGACTAGAAAAAGATTAAAAAAAAAAAAAATGTTAAAAGAAACAAGTGTAAGTTGCTACAATTTGATGAATTTGACCTATACTTATGGATGTAGTAGCTCAAAATGCCAACTGAGAGGGAAGGAGTCTTCACATCAAGGATCAAACCTATCTCCTCTGTACACAGAGTTGATAAGAATGGGCAACTTAGACATTGGCTACCTAAAATTGGGGGTGGGGGGCTAAAAGGTAGGAAGTGACTGGCTTACAGTTTTTAAGAGAGAGTTTAGTTTAAGCGTGTGTGAGTGAAGGCAGAATCCCCACTGAACAATTTTCCTGTCTAGATGGGTCTGGTGAAAGGAGATGGTGATAAGATTCTTATGGTTCAATAGAATCATAATTTTTATCATGACTAATTGTGACTATCACAACAGTAAAAGTAAAAGTAAAAGTTTTGTAACAAAAAGGTGGGAGTAGTTAATCTTACAGTTCAGGAACGGAGGACCCTAGGACCATCAAGACAGAAGAGCACAAGCAGAATGTGGGACCCTATCCAGAGAAACAGCAACACCAGAGATTGAGGCAGATATGATAACATGAAGAGATAGAGCAACTGAGGACTCTAGACTCATGGAAAGAGAAAGGCTGTGTGCTGGTGGCCAGGAGACAGGCTTGCAGAATGTGCCCTTTGGTTGTTTAAATGATTATATATTCCTGAGTGTTTTTGTGTACATCCCCTCCCCCCAAAAAAAACAACCCAGAGGAAATAGAAGCAAATCCTGTTGAATGAGGATACAATGAGTGTAAAACCAATGCATTCCATGTAAACAACCATTCAATGCACAATAAAAACTTTTTTTAAATGTCTATTTTTACACGAGGACTCTGATAAAAGGAGTTGTATAAAGTTGTTTTGTATAGAATTTAATGTAAGAAACTATCTTAAATAATTAATATGTATTTTTGTTTAGTTGCTTGTATTCTTCAGGCTTTAAAACAATATAATCCCTTCTACTTATCTATTTTTCCTGCCTCATTACTTGATGAAATGAAAATAACAGTGTCTGTGCAATTTTTCACTCCCCATTTCTAAATCATAAGATATTTTGGAGAACTGTGTTGTATTTCTTGTTGTTAGGTGCCGTCGAGTCAGTGCTGACTCATAGCAACCTTATGCACAAAGAATGCAACACTGCTTGGTCCTGCACCAACTTCACAATCTCTGCTATGCTTGATCACATTGCTATTTCATTGGCGGTTCCTCCAGTTTATGAAGCTTGATGTTTTTCTCTAGAGACTGGTCTCTCCTGGTAATGTGTCTAAAATAGAGAAATGAAGTCTTGCCATCCTGGCTTCTAAGGAACATTCTGGCTGTACTTCTTCAAACACAATTTTTTTTTCGTTCTCTTGGCAGTCTATGTTAATTTAAATATTCTCCTCCAACACTGTAACTTAAACGCATCAATTTTTCTATCATCTTCTTTATTAATTGTCCAGCTTTCTCAAGCATATATTGTTGTTGTTGTTAAGTACCTTAGAGTTGGTTCCAACTCATAGTGACCCTGCACAGGGTTTCCAAAGCTGCAAATCTTTACCAGAGCAGAAAGCTTCATCTTTCTCCCATGGAACAGCTGGTTGTTTCAAACTGCCGTCCTTGAGGTTAGCAGCCGGAAACCACTATGCTACTAGAGCTCCTTCAAGCATTTGAAATTACCATGGCTTGGGTCAGGTATATCTTAGTTCTCAAACTGACAAATTTGAGCTTCAATGCTTTCAAGAGGTCTTGTGCAGCAGATTTGCATAATTCAATACATCATTAGATTTCTTGACTGCTGCTTGCATGAGAATTAGTGGTTGATACAAGTAAAATGAAGTCTTTGACAACTTCAATCTTTTCTCTATTTATATGGATGTTGTTTATTGGTCCAGTGGTGAGGATTTTGTTTTCCTTACTTTGAGATGAACCCATACTGAGAGCTATGGTCTTTGATCTTCATCAGTAAGTATTTTACATCCTCTTCACTTTCAACAAAGTTGTATCATCTTCCTATCACAGGTTGTTAATGAGTCTTTCTCCAATCCTGATGCCACGTTCTTCTTCATATAATACAGCTTCTCGAATTATATGCTCTGAGTACAGATTGAGAAAATGTGGAGAGAGAATATAACCCTGGTACACACTTTTCATAATTTTAAACCATTCAGTGTTCACTTGTTCTTTTTGAACAACTGCCTCTTGGTCGATGGACAGGTTCCTCATGAGCACAATTAAGTCTCCCAGAATACTCATTCTCTGTGATGTTATCCATAGGTTGTCATGATCCACACAATAAAAAGCCTTTACACAGTCAATAAAGCACAGATAAACATCTTTCTGGTATTCTCTGCTTTCAACCAAGACCCATATGACATCAGCAATGATATTCCTCATTCCATGCCCTCTTTTGAATCCGGCTTGAACCTCTGGAAGTTCTCTGTCAATGTATGTTACCTCTTGAAATGGTTGAACATCAACTATTTCTTTTTTTTGGTGCAGTGATCCTGTGTATTCCTTCCATCTTCTTTCAATACTTTCTGCATCATTTAATATTTTGCCAATAGAATCCTTCAATATCTCAAGTCGAGGCCTAAGTTTTCTTCAGTTCCCTCAATCTAAAAATGCTAAGTGTGTTCTTCCCTTTTGATTTCTAGTTCCAAGTCTTTGCACATTTCATTATAATATTATACTTTGTCTTCTTCAGCTGCCCTTTGAAATGTTCTATTTAGCTCTTTTACGTCCTCATTTCTCCCATTTGCTTTAGCATCTCTATGCTAGAGAGCACGTTTCAGAGTTTCCTCTGACGTTCATTTTGGTCTTTTCCTTGTTTCTTTTTTTTTTCCAAACTTATTATTGTGAATTGAGTGAAGGTTTGCAGACAAAATCATCCACTTTACGTTCAACAGATTACACTCCTTGTTTCAACTCAATGGCTACAATCCCCTCCCACAACAACAATTATCTTACTTCCTACCTGTGGGTCCTCTCTGGCATCTTATACAAATACAAAAAAACAAAAACAAAAACAAAAATACACATACAAAACAAAGCACATGGCCAAAGGGCACTTTTGGCAAGCCAGCCTTCTGCCCATAGGCCCACAGTCTTTCTCAGTCCATGGTTCTAGAGCCTGAAATTGCTCTGTCTCTCCATGCTGCCTCCTCTGCCACCATCTCTGCAGTGACCACTTTTCTAAGTTGGGATCTCACACTCCACTCATGCTCTTCCTTCTTGATGTCCCTGGAAACATCTGTTCTTGAAATGAAAGATTAGCTATTCCCCACTTTTAGTTACATATCTTCTACAATTTTACTTGTGATAATCACAATTAATCCTGATAAAAATAACTCATAATTGAATCATAATATCCCATCATCATTATCTCTCATCCCCTTTCTCCAGACCCCTCTTGAAAAGAGGAAATCTATTCTTTAGGGGTTCTACTTTACCCACCTCATTCTGAAACAAAACACATTCATGAAATCTTATAAGCCAGCCACCTCATGCCTTTGTAGCACCCCATTTTTGATAGACAATATATTTGCTATACTGGCAATTTATATGTTGTCTATCTTAGTGTGGCACTGTGGGTTAATACACTGGATTGGAAAGTCAGTTTGAACCTCAAGGTCAGTGGTTCAAGCTCATCAGCCTCTGTTTGGAAACCCTATTCAGGGTCTCTATTAGTCAGAACCAACTCGATGACACTTAACATCAACAACAATCAACTCAATACACTGATGAAACAAGCGTGTTCCTTTATATGAAGAATCCTTCCATTCTGATTGGAATTTTGAACAACTGCATCCACAAGCAAAAGCCTAATTCATCAAATTTTAGCAATTTGCACATCTTTATGGTGGTTCAAGCTCACTAGATGCTTCTTGGAAACCCTATACAGGATCGCTATGGGTCAGAACCAACTTGATGGCACTTAACAACAAAAACAACATCTTAATCTCATCAAGTTCTTTTCTGCTGTCCATTCAAGCTAGGTTAAATGGATACTAGTGACAAGTTTGGGAGTTCTCACACATCTCCCTGCTCTTCAGACCAGCTGACAGCTTCACACTAAGTCCTAGGGCTAGATCACTGTCTGTGGACTTAGGAGTTCACACATATTACTAAACGTCAGACCAGCCAGTTCTTCCTCATCTCTCTCTCTCATCTCAAGGTCAGTGGTGTCAGTGGAACATGGTCAAACTCAGCCTATGTCTTCATTGTTGCATTTCTCCCAATTCCACTCACTAGTAGACCCAGCTAGTCACCAGCCAGCATACTAGACTGCTCGAGGGTTTCATTCCTAAAAGGGTGTTTCCCCTGGTTGGCTAACATTTCTTGCCTTGATGCCTCCAAAGCAAATAGTCTGCTTAAAATTTTAACAGTCCAAATAGATCACTATTATTCTGCAGGTCTTTCTGCCAATAAGAATCTTCTCTTCTCCCAGAAGTTCTAGATTGGTTTGCAAGTAGGAATGTCCCAATTCAGAAGGTTCTAGGTGGGGCTAGGATTCCACCTGAGGCCCCATACTTTACAAAGGCTTAATAAGAAGGCTATTTCCCTTGGCAAATTCTAACTCCCTTTTTAGAAACTCCTATCTGCTATGTGGGAGGGCCCCAGTATCTCCACACCCTCACCAGCATTTCTTGTTTTCTGTTATTTTGAACTTCTTTGTTAATGTTGATGTGAGATGATAATTCATTGTGTTTTGATTTGCATCTGTAATGGCTAATGACTGTGAACATTTCTCCATATGTTTGTTGGCTGGCTGAATGTCTTCCTTGGTAAAGTGTCTGTTCATTTACTGGGCCCACTTTTTAATTGGGTTGTCTTTTTCTCATAGAGGTATTGTTACTATTTTGTTGTTGTTAAGTACTGTTGAGTCAGTTACAATTCATAGAGACCCTGTATAAGATTT
Organism: Chrysochloris asiatica; assembly: GCF_000296735.1. NCBI lineage: Eukaryota > Metazoa > Chordata > Mammalia > Afrosoricida > Chrysochloridae > Chrysochloris > Chrysochloris asiatica. The sequence continues at coordinate 18,792,681 of NW_006408553.1, read as the reverse complement.
CCAAGCTGCCAGAGAGTTTGAACCACCAACCTTTGTTTCAAACTCACCTTGAAGTCCAGTGCTTTATCCCAAAGTGCCACAGAGGCATTGTAGTTGTCTATATATTTTACAGATTAATCCTTTTTCTGATACATCACGACAAAAATTTTCCCAAGTGGGATCTCATTTTACTCTTTTGGTGAAATCTTTTGAAACATATAAGTTTGTAATTTTTAAAAGGGTCCAGTCATCTATTTTGTCTTCTACTGTTTGTGAGTTCTTTGTAATGTTTGGTAGTGTATTTATGCCATGTATTAGAGCCTCTAAGTTTGTCCCTATTTTTTCTCTGAAGATCTTTATAGTTCTAGGTTTTACGTTAAAGTCTTTAATCCATTTTGAATTTGTTTTTGTATGTGATGTGAGATATGGGTTTTGTTTCATTCTTTTGAAAATCAATTTCCAGTTTTGCCAGCACCATTTGTTGAAAACACTATCTCTTCCCAATTTAATATGCTTTGGCCTTTTGTCAAAGATCAGTGGATTATATGTGTATAGATTTACTTCTGAGTTCTCAATTCTATTCCATTGATTTATGCATCTTTCATTGTACAAATACCAGGTTGTTTTGACCACTGTGGCTGTATAATAAATTTTTAGATAAGGGATTGAGAGACCTTTGACTTTGTTCTTCGTCTTAAGCAGTGTTTTGCTTATCCAAGGTCTCTTTCCTTTCCATATAAAGTTCATGATCATTATTTCCATCTCTTTAAAGAGTGTTGGAATTTGAATTGGGATTGAATGATATCTGTAGATTGCTTTGGGTAGGATTGGCATTTTCACAATGTTAACTCTTCCTATCCATGAACATGGTATATTCTTCCATTTTTGTAAATCTCATTTGTTTCTTTGCCTTTTGTTTCTCTAGTTATATGTATTCCTAAGTATTTCATCACTTGAATGGCAATTGTAAATGGTATTGTTTTCCTAATTTACTTTTCAGAGCTGTCTTTGCTAGTATAGAGGAATCCCACTAATTTTTTGTATAATGATATTGTATCCTGCCACATTGCTGAACTTCCAATGAGTTCCAATAATTATCTTGCTGCATCTTTGAGATTTTCTATGGATGGGATCATATCTTTTGAAAAACAAGAGATTTTTCATCATTTTTTGCAAATTTGAAAACCTTAGTTTTCGTTTCTTAGCTTAAAGCTCTGGATAGGACTTCCAACACAATATTGAGTAGGAGTGGTGATAAAGGGCATCCTTCTCTGGTTCCTGTTCCCAAAGGGAATGCTTCCAGTCTCTCTCTGTCTTGAGTGATGTTGGCTGTTGGTCTTGTATTGTTGTTGTTGTTGTTAAGTGTCATTTCTGATTCATATTGAACTTGTGTAGGGTTTCCAAGGAGCAGTTGGTCAGTTTGAAATATAGACCTTTTGGTTCGAAGTCCAGATTTTTTGGTTCGAAATACAGTGCTGATCCTACAGTTTCACACCAGGAGTCCAGTTGGTTTTGTATAAATACTCTTAAATATGTTAAGGAATTTCCCTTCAATTCCTACTTTGTGGAGTGCTTTTTTAAGTATTAGATTTTGTCAAATGTCTTTTCTGCACATATTGTTATGATCATGTGGTTCTTTTCCTTTTTTATTTATATGGTATATAATGTTGATTATTTTTTCTACTAGTGAACCATCCTTGTATTCCTATGAATTTCATTTGATCATAATACATTAGTTTTTTGTTTCATTTTGTTTTGTTTTGACATGTTGTTGAATTCTATTTTCTAGAGATTTGTTGAAAATGTTTGCATCTATATTCATGAAGGATTTTGGTCCTTAATTTTCTTTTTCAGTGATGTTCTTGCCTGGTTTTGGTTATAGGATTATGCTGGCTTCATAAAATATATTATGAAGTGTTCCATCCTTCTCTATATTCTGGAATAATTTTGGTAAAATTGGCATCAACTCTTCTCTGAATGTTTGGTAAACTTCACCAGTAAAGCCATCTGGGCCTGGACTTTATTTTGTTGGGAGATTTTTAATGACCTGATCAATGTCTTCTTTTATTATAGATCTGTTCAAGTTCTCTGCTTCATTCTGTGTTAGGTTAAATAGGTTGTGTCTCTAAAGATGTATCCATTTCTTCTAGATTTTCAAATTTATTGGAGTACAACTATTCAAAGTATCCTATTATTATCCTTTTTGTTTCAGTTTGTTCTGTTGTGAAGTCACTCATATATGTGTGCTATTTGCATCTTCTCCCTCTTACCTTTTGTTAGATTTGCCAGTGGTTTGTCGATTTTATAAATCCTTTTAAAGAAGCAGCTTCTTGTCTTGATTATTTCTATTGTTTTTCTGGTTTCTAATTAATTTATGTCTGCTCTAATCAGTGCTGATAATTAGTGCTGTGGGCTGCAAGATTGGTTTAAACTGCAAGGTCAACAGTTCAAGCTCACCAGACACTCCTCAAACCTCTATACAGGGTCACTGTAGGTCGGTCCTGATTCAATGGCACTTAACAAGAACAACACAATATTATTTCTTTTATCTAGTGATTGTAGACTTACTTAGCTGATGTTTTTCTAATTGTTGGATGTATTGTGCCAGTGTGTTAATTTTGGTTCTTTCTTCTTTTTGGATATGTACATTTATTGCTATAAATTGCCCTCTAAGCACTATTGCTATGTCCAAAATGTTTTGATATAATCTGTTTTCATTCTCATTTGCTTCAAGAATTTTTTTTTTTTTAAATTTCTGTTTGTTCTATTACCCAGTGGCCTTTAAGATACAGTTTCCATGTATTTGCATTTGTTTCCTTGTTCTTCCTATTCTTGATTTCTAATATTATAGCATTGTAATTTGAAAAGGCTGTAGTATTTTGATGTTTTTAAATGTATTGAGACTTGTTTTTTGCCTAACCTATGGTCTATTCTGGAGAATGTTGCATGTGCACATGAAAATAATGTATGTCAGGCTGTTGTCAGGTTTAGTGCTTTGTATAAATCTATGAGGTCAAGCTGATTGATTGTGTTATTTAGCTCCTCCTTGTCTATGTTGAGTTTATTTATGGTTGATCTGTCCATTTTTTGACAGTGATATATTAAAAATCTCCAACTATCATTGTACATTTATCTACTTATTTTTTCTTCAATTTTATTAGAATTCAATTTATGTATTTTAGACACTTTCATTGGGAATCCTGGTATGGCACTGTAGGGTAAGCACTCGATCACAAGGTCAGTTTGAACTGCAAGGTCAATGGTTCAACTCACCAGCCACTCCTCAGAAACCCTATACAGGACTGCTATGAGTCATAACTGAGTTGGCAGCACGTAACAATAACACCAACAGCAAAGATATTTATTATGGTTGTGTCCTCTTGTTCAATTGACATTTTAATCTTGAGATCGTGTCTTTCCTTGTTTCATATGCTGGTTTTTTGCCTTAAAGTCTATTTTATTAGAGATTAATATTGCCAAGCCTGTTTTTTTGTTGCTGTTTTTTAAGTTTTATTGTGATTTGAGTGAAAGTTTACAGGGCAGATCATCAGTTTTACATTCAATAAATCATGTACAATGATTATAAACCCCTCCATGTGCCATCAGTTTACAGTAAATCTCTCTATTGTTTTTTGTTTTGTTTTTTTTTTAACACTCAGGTGTATATAATAAAGTCACCAAAGGGCATATTCTGCAAGCCTGCCTCCTCTCTTTCAGTCCCTCTCTTTCCATGAATTTAGAGTCCTCAGCTGCTCCCTTTCTCCATGTCTCCATCTGTGCTTCCATCTCTGGTGTCGCTGCTTCTCTGGATAGGGTCCCATTTTCCGCTTGTGCTCTTCTCTCTTGATGGTCCCAGGGTCCTCTGTTTTTGTCACAAAACTTTTACTTTTACAAGTGTGACAGTCTCAATTAGTCATGATAAGAATTACTCCCTATTGAATCATAAGATTCTTATCCCCATCTCTTTTCATCAGCCCCATCTAGACAAGGTGAAAGCTATTCAGGGGGAACTCTAGCTTCCCCCACACACTCTTAAACTAAACTTCCTCTTGAAAACTTGTAAGCCAGTCATTTAATGCCTTTATAATCACCTCACTTTAGGTAGCCAATGTCTAAATTGCCCATCCCTATCTACCCTGTGTACAGAGGGATAGCATTGATACTTGATGTGAAAACTACTTCCCTCTCAGTTGGTATTTTGAGCTACTACATCCATGAGTATGGTCAAGTTTCCTGTTGGTTCTTGATTGCCATCAATTTGATACAGTTTGTTCTGTCCTTTAATATTTAATCTATGTTTTTGAGTGTAAGGTGTATCTCTGGAAAGCATATTGAAAGATCCTGTTTTCTTAGACATTCTGCTACTCTTGTCCTCTTGACTGGTGCATTTAATCCATTGACGTTCAGCATAATTATTGATAGGTATGAATTTTTTTCATTCATTTTGCTTTGTGTTTTTCACTGAGGTGCTGCTGGATTCTTTGTTCTGCATTTTTTCCTCTGTTAAGTTCCTTTTGTGTGTGATTATTTTCTTGTCAATTTCTTCAAAATCTTTAATGTTTTCAAAATCTTCATGGATTTTCTTTTCTTGATTTGATGTGTAGGTGCATTAAATGTCTCTGAGGTTACCCTGTAATTTATTAATTTCTTCCCCAAACTAAAACATTCTGTTCTATCTTGACATCTACTTGACTTCCTCACTGTTTGGTATTCTGTAACTATGTTGCTGTTCTTAGGTGCCATCAAGTTGGTACCAACTCATAATGATCCTATGCACAATAAACAAAATACTGCCCAATCCTGTGTCAACCACACAATCATTGCTCTATTTGTGCCCATCACTGCTGCCACTATGCTAATCCACCTCATTTGGGGTCTTCCTACTTTTCTCTGACCCTCTGTTTTACCAAGCATAATACCTTTCTCCAGGGACCATTCCTTCCTGATGATATGTCCAAAATATGAGAGATAAAATCTGGCCATCCTGCTGTCCAGGGAGCATTCTGGCTGTACTTCTTCCAACATAGGTTGGTTTATTCTTTTGACAGCCCATGGAACTTTTAATATTCTCCTACAACATCATAGCTTAAATGCATCAATTCTTCTACAGTCTTCTTTATTCACTGTTCAACTTTCACATGCATATGAGGTGATTGAAAATACTATGGCTTAACTCAGGCATCAAACTGCCATCTTTGCTCTTCAACACTTTCAAGAAGTCTTGTGCAGCAGATCTGCCTAATACAATACATCATTTGATTTCTTGAATGATGCTTCCATGATTGTTGATGGTTAATTCAAGAAAAATGAAGTCTTTGACAACTTCAGTATTCTCTCCATTTATATGATGTTATTCATTTGTCCAGTGGTGAGGATTCTTGTTTTCTTTACATTGAGATGTAACCCATATGAAAGGTTGTGGTGGTTTTTTTTGTGTGTGTGTTTTTTTTTAATCTTCATCAGTATTTTAAGTCCTCTTCATGTTCATTAAGCAAGGTTGTATCATCTGCATATCACAGGTTGTTAATGAGTCTTCTCCTATCCTGATGCCACATTTTTCTTCATATAATTCACCTCCTCAGATCATCTGCTCAGCATACAGATTTAATAAGTATGGTGAAAAAATATAATTCTGGCACACATCTTTCTAATTTTAAACTCTTCAGTGTTTCCTTGTAACTACACTTTTCCCTATTTTTGCTCTGAAGTTGTGTTCCTTATAGAATGATATAGCTGACTCCCTATCTTCAGTCTTGTAGTTTTATTTTAGTCTGGACACTTTTATATCTGGATTGTTTTCTGAGTGGTGCTACCACATATGTCAATCTATGGTTGTTTTCTGCTGTTGTTGATTTTCAGTCTAAAGGACTCCCTTTAGTATTTTTTGTAATGTTGGCTTGGCTTTTACAAATTCCTTTAATTTCTGTTCATTGGGAAATGATCTAATTTTGCTTTTGCATTTTAAGGACAGTTTTGCTGGGTATATGATTCTTGATAGCAGTTGTTTTCTTTCAGAGTTTTATATCTGTCTCCCCATTGCCTTCTTGCTTGCATGGTTTCTGCCGAGAAGTCAGAACTTAGTATTTTTGGTTTCCTTTGTAAATAACATTTCATTTTTCCCAATCTGCTTTTAGGATTATTTTCTTGTCTTTGATTTTAGAGTATTTGATTATGATATCTTGGTGATTTTCTTTTGAGACCTATCGTATTTGGGGTTTGTTGACCTCCTTGAATATTGATCATCTCATCTTTCATGATGTCAGGGAAATTTTCTCCCAGCTCTTCAAGTATCTTTTCTGTGGTTTTCTTTGTCCCTTCCTATTCTAGAATTCCAATTAGCAGTCATTCCTCTTCATGTTGTTGCATATGAATCTTAGGGGCTTTCTACAGTTACTTTCTTTCTCTTTTTTCATTGTTCTTTTACTAATATTGATAGATTTATCTTCAAGCTCACTAATTCTGGCTTCCATTGATTCAATTCTACTCCTTTGCCTTGTTGGTGTATTGTCCATTTCTTATATCTTATTACTGGTCTGGGTTTCAGTTTGCACGTTTTGTATTGTCTCCATAGTTATATCTATTTCAATTGTTCCTGTAGCATTTTTCTGATTTCTTCCTTGTTTTCCTTGACCTTCCTGTGAAACATTTGGATGTACCTCAATATCATTCTCCTGAAATCTTTATGAGGTGGTGCTAGTGCATCTTCTTCCACAAAATCATTTTTTAGCTCTTTCTATTGGTCTTTTGCTTGAGCTATTTTTTTCTTCTTCTTCTTCTTCTTCATGTGAAATGAACTTTTCTTATGCTATATAGCCATTGTGGTGATGTTGTATGTGTATTAAGTTGATGAAAGTATGTTGGTATATTCTTAAGTACTCATCAATTGCCCCTTGGTGTGTGTGATCAGGAGATAAGCTTCTTCTGTTTGTACAATTCAGTTAAGAGTGGATTTAGTCAATGTTGGTTATAGTTGCTGCTTTTGCATATGTTATTGTTAAGTGCCATCAAGTTGGTTCCAGCTCATAGCAACCATATATAGAGTTTCTGAGGAGTGACTGGTAAGCTTGAACCACCGACTTGTGATTCAAACTGACCTTGAAGTCCAGTGAGTTAACCCACAGTACCACATCAGCTGGTATTGGTTTTTGCCCTATTTGTGGGGCTTAAGAGAGTACAGCTGTGGCTGTCTCATAAGGTATAATGCAAGAAGAAGGAAAACAAACAAACAAAACATCCCACAGAATGGAAAACAAAAGTCAAAGACTTTCTCTCTGTCAATTTGTGGTGTAATGTGCCATCTACTGGCCTCTTGCCTTCACAGCTGCCTGAGAAAGTTCAAAATGGCCATGCTGTGTCCAGCAGGCCCACGCAGATTGCCTGCCTCCGCTCTTTCATTTTTTAAATTTTCTTTTTCTTTTGTCTCTCTACCCAATGCAGCCATTCATCCCCCTCTTCTAGTGAGAACCGGTTCAGGGCTGGTCAGAAACAACTTTAAAGTCCTGGATCAGAGCCTGACCTAGTAGGGTTATTGTATATTGCTCCTCCCCAGGGCTCATGACCTCACATAGCTCTGACTTCCTGGAAAGTGGGAGATTCCAGTGGGGTTGTACAGTAGTTGGGGGGAAAATTAAAATTGCACCTTTTTCTCTGTGATCCACAGGTAGGTTTCTGCCATGTAAATATGTTTTCTCATCTCTAACGCTGTTCATGAACTCTAAAGATGACAGGTAGTTTCTGTCTGCTGCTGTTGCTAGTTTGTCACATCCTCTCTTGCTGCATCTATTCAACTTTTTCTCCCAGTAAGCACTTGGCCCAGGATCGGACATTGTTTCGTTCCGCTGTGCATGGGGTCGCTATGAGTCGGTTCTGACTCGATGGCACCTGATAACAACAACAAGCACTTGATCCACTTTTCTATCCCTTCCTCTGCAACTTAGAGTTCTAGGACTGTCCTCTGTATCTGTCGCATCTGGTTTTTAACATCCTTGCTGCAGAGTCCACACAACCTTTCTGCCTAGTCTGTGATCTTCCTATATTATATCCTCTCTAGTCTTCTTAATGGCATTTTGTTTTCTTCCTGTATGAAGTTCTTAATAGCCAGCCACAATTATTTTGATCTTTGGTCATTTGTGTCTAATTCATCAAATCTGTTCTTGAGATGATCTCTAAATAGAGGTAAAATATATTCAAGGTCATATTTTTGCTCTAGTGGACTTGTTTTAGGTTTCTTCAGGTTCAGCCTGAACTCACATATGAGCAATTGATAGTTTGTTCCACAATCTGCCCTCGCTTTGTTTTGGCTGATTCTATGGAGTTTTTCAACTGTCCCTTTCTGCAGATGTAATCAGTTTGATTTCTGTGTATCCTGTCTCATGAGATCCATGTGTATAGTGGTCGATTATGTTGTTTAAAAACGTATTTGCAATGAAGAAATAATTGGTCTTGCAAAGTTCTGCAATGGAACTTCCAACATTGTTTCTATCATCAGGGCCGTATTTTCCAATGACTGATCCTTTCTCTTTGTTTCCAGCATTTGCATTCCAATTGCCAGTAATTATTAATACATCTTGATTGCATGTTTGATCAACTTCACACTGAAGAAGTTGGTAGAATTCCTCAATTTCATCATCTCTGGCTTTGGAGATGGATGGCTAATTTTGACTAATAGTTGTACTAATGGGTCTTCCTTGTAGGCATATGGATATTATCCTATCACAGACAGCACTGTACTTCAAAATAGGTTTTGAAATGTTCTTTTTGATAATGAATGTGATTTCATTGCTCTTAAATTTGTTATTCCAAGCATAGTAAACCATAAGATTGTAAGATTCAAAATAGCAAATATCATCAGTCTGTTGTAGCTCACCAATTCCTATGATATTGATGTTTATGTATTTCATTTCAATTTTGACAATTTCCAGTATTCCTAGATTCATATTTCATACATTCCATGTTCATATTAATTAATGGATATTTACAGCTGTTTCTCCTCATTTTGAGTTTTTCTTCATCAGCAAATACAGATCCTGAAAGCTTTAATCCATCATCAAGGTCAACTTTACTTTGAGGAGGCAACATTTCTCGAGACATATTTTGAGTGCTTTCCAACCTGAGGGCCTCATCTTCCGGCACTATATCTGACAGTATCCTGGTTCTCTTCATCATTTTTCAATATTCGCGTGCTGACAGTATTCCACTTCTATTCATACGTTTTTCTGTGACTAAATATCTGGAAGTAATGTGTCTCTCATTATTCATAGTCTGTCTTAGTCTGATAGCTCAGCTGAAACCTGCCCATCATGGATGACCCTGCTGGTATTTAAAATACTGGTGGCATAGCTTCCAGAATCATAAAAGCATGTAAGCCCCCACAGTATGACAAACTGACACATGAGTGGTGGTTGGAGGCCTGTAGCAAATACTAAAAATTTCAAAACTGCAAATCTTTTTAAATATATGTTGTTGTGAGATGTTTTAATATTTTTGTTCTTATCATTTATAGATAAATTAGACATATTTTTGACATACCTGCAATTCCCAATGAGTAATCATTGTTTTTGTATATATAGAATTACAGTTACATGTCAGAAAAAGAGAACTTTTCTGTGAAAATTTTTGGAAAGAAAATTAAGAGATCTGAGATTTATGTATTCATATCATTATAGAGATTCTTAGATTATGGCATGCTGGAATGTTGGTTTAATAAAGACATAAAAGTGAATTTGTAGTCCACCTAAAAATAGTGATTTAAGGTAGGGGCAAGACATTAAGAAGCAGAAAACAGTGAAATACATTACACTTTATTAAAAGACATCACAATATTTTGTGGCGTAAAAAACAATTTATTATTGCTGCTTATGATTTTGCCCAGCGGATTGGTTTTGCATGAGGTTGCTCTTGTTGATGCAGTTAGATGACTAGGACTGGAGACAGATATATGGATGCTTTTCCACTCATGCATTTGGTACTGGGCTTAGGTGGCTGGAACAACTGAAGAATGGTTGGCCATTTCTGTCTCACTCTCTCTTTCATTCTGTATCTCTCACTCTTCCTGTCCATGTGAGCTTACCATATAACTTCCTTTTATATCATTGTCACAGGGTAATTGGACTTCTCATATAGCAGCTAGCTTCCCCTACAGCTAGAAATCACTTTTAAAGAGACAAACTATAATTATAATAATAAGTTACTGAGCATCAATTCCTATGGTTGTTGTTGTTGCTGTTAGGTGTCATGGAGTTGATACCAATTCATAGAGACCCTATTTACAATAGAATGAAACGCTGACCAATCCTCAGCTAACCTTACAATTGTTGCCATGCTTGAATCCATCGATGCTGCCACTTTGCCAATCCCTCTCGCTGGAGTGTCTTGCTCTTGTTCTCTGACCCTCCACCTTACCAAACACGATATCCTTCTCCAGTGACTGGTCTCTCCTGACAATATGTCTGAAATATAAGAGACAAGGTTTGGCCATCGTGACCCCCAAGGAGCACTCTGGCTGCACTTCTTTCAGCACAGATCTGTTGGTTCTTTTGGCAGTCCATGGCACTTTCAATATTCTCATCCAATCCCATAACTCAAAAGTATCAATTCTTCTATGGTCTTCCTTATTCACTGTCCAGATTTTGCATGCATATGAGGTTATTGAAACACCATGGCTTGGGTCAGGCACACCTTAGTCCTCAAGCTAACATCTTTGCTCTTCAATACTTTCAAAAGGTCTTGTGCAGCAGATTTGCCTAATGAAATACGTCATTTGATTTCTTGACTGCTGCTTCTATGAGTGTTGATAGTTGGTCCAAGAAGAATGAAATCCTTGACAACTTCAATCTTTTCTCCGTTGATAAGAATGTTGTTTATTGGTCCAGTGGCGAGGATTTTTGTTTTCTTGACATTGAGATGTAATCTATACTGAAGGCTGTGCTCTTTAATCTTTATCAGTAAGTGTTTTAAGTCTTCACTTTCAGCAAGCAAGGTTATATCATCTGCATATTGCAGGTTGTTAATGAGTTTTTCTCCGATACTGATGCCACATTTTTCTTCATATAACCCATCTTCTCAGATTATTTGCTCGGCATACAGGTTGAATAAGCTTTCATAAGTATTCCTATGGTAGATACTATGAATACATTTTATTTAATTTTCATGATAAACCTGTAAAATGGGGTATTGTTATTGCTACTTTAAAGACAAGAAACATAGCTTAGATTGTTACTTATTTGCACCAAAACACAGATCTATAAAATGTGCAATCCAAACTTCAAATCCAGCTTATTCTTTCACCAAAACTAAAATTCTTTTTTCACTGCTAAATCCCCTCTCATAAAACCGTGAAAAGTAAAATGACAATGCAAAAGATAACTACAAATTTAATTCACAGTACCAGTAATGTCATTAATTCAGCTTGATTAATATCTACATTTAATAAGCTGTATTGGAGTAGAGTATAGGAAAAGCAACCCGAGAATAAACATTTCTGGGAAACGTTAGAGAAAAGCATGAGTGATCTAAATGCTGCAATTTTGTTCCCAAACTAGAAGCAATTAAGCAAGGACACCTTTTTTTGTTTTATTATTTAAAACAAGCATTTTTGCTTACTTCAAAAATCTGTTGCTTTGACTTCCAGCAAGACAGTGGACTAGGCAGACACACTACACAGACCCTCTACAGCAAAGATATTAGAGACAAAGTAAAATAGACACAGATGAAAATTCTGGCACTCTGAACTTCAGAAGAAAGGCTTGTGAGGTGTATAAAGTACTTGCTAGGGTGAGAAGTCAATCAGTGATGGCGAGAATGGGAGACTGACTGGTGAATGGATGACCAGAAGCAGCTTAACAATCTTGTGAGCAACTTTGGCAGTGAAGGAAGGCCTGGCAGAGTAGAGTCTCATGGGAGAAAGAAAAGGTGCAGTTTCTTTTTCCTCACACTGCTCTGATGACCAGAAGTGTAGCTAACCCCCACCTTCATCCACCCCCATCACAGAACCTGCTCTCTAGGAGCTCAGAGCCACTTGGTTGTTAGTTATGCCATTGTGTGGAGGCCTGCTGCACTGCCTTGGTGTGCTGCTTTAGTGCCTTGATTCAGGTGTTCTTGGCTATAGACCTACAAAACCTAGAGAGCCACCTGACCAGAATTTAACCCAGTCACTGGCCCTAGGTTCCCTGTAGTCCTAACAGACACTAAAAGCAGGTCTATCAAGGATTCACATGAACTACTTATGGATTACATGCCCTGAACATAGATAACATCACAGCCAATAGGAACTCCATCTAGGGCCAGGAACTCTGCTGTCACATCCATTTTACAATGACCTCATGAGCTACTTGAATTGTAGGAAACCCCAGAGATTTCTACCCTCTGGGCCAAACAACTGCTGCACTCTTTGTTGTTAAAAATACAACAGCCCCTGAATGCCCCAGAGACAGCAAATAATTTTAGTTCACAAGAAGAAACAAGAGAGAATGGCTCAAACAATTTACCAAGATGCAGAGCCAGGAAACAATTCTGAGGAGGAAAAGGTAACAGAACTAATTGAAAAAAATTTAAAAAGAAGAACAATTAAGTACCTTCAAAATGATCAATACACAGATTGAGGAGAACATAATTTAAAAAAGTAAATAAAATAAAAGAACTCAGGAAAGCACTATAAGAACTAACAGATTAAATAAATGTAAATTTTGAAATAATACAAAACCTGAAATAAGAAATCCAGAAAATTAATACTAAGATCTCAGAAATTGACACTACATTGAAAGGGCAAAGGAGTAGATGTGGAGCAATGGAAGCCCAAATTAGTGAACTGGAAGAGAAATCTATCAACACTATTATGCTAGAAGAACAACCAGGAAAAATAAAGAAATTTCCAAAGACATCTTAAGAGTTATGTGGGGCACTATGAAAAAGACAAACTTACGGTGATCAGAATTCCAGAACAGTAAGAAACAAGCACAAACAAAATTGTCAAAGAGTTGTTGGAAGACAACAAACATCCCTGACATTATTAAAGATGAGAAGAAAAACATATTATTCTGCATGAACCCCAAACAGGATAAATCCCCCTGCAAAAAATCACCAAGACATATCATAGTCAAACTCTCCAAAACCAAAACCAAGGAGAAAAATCCTGAGAGCAGCTTAGGAATAATGAAAAATTTCCTACAAAGGAAGACCAATGAGGTTAAGCTTTGATTTCTCAGTAGAACCATGCAGGCAAGAAGGTAATATACAACTCTGAAATAATAATAATAAAAAAAAAAAAAATTGCCAACCACGAATCACATACAAAGGAAAGCTGTCCTTCAAATATGACAGCAAAATTAGGACATTTCCTGATAAACAGAAATTAAAGGATTTTTTAGTGACCAGACCAACTTTACAAAAAATGCTAACGTGTATTCTTTGGACTGAGAACCAACAACAGCAGAGAACATCTTGAAATTACCATACATGACAACACCGCCAAGAACTCAATCTAAATATAGATGTATTAAAAGTAAAACAAACCTACAAGACTGAAAATAGTGAACCAGAGATATCAGTGTATAATATAAGCAACTATAAAGCAAAAAAGAGGGAATAGTGTAGATACAGTACTTCCAAATGGCAAGTAAGTCAATTAGATTACAAGATAAAACAGACTGTTTTAAGAAGGGAGATCATTAATATACCACAAGGTAACTTCAAAGAAAAATAATAACTTGCACATAAAAACAAAAAGAGAGGTAAATCATAAAGATTCTGTAAACATTAACACAACAGAATTAAAATGAAAACACACACACAAATGAACTCAGCATAGAAAATTATGTGGAGCAAAATAACCAGGAACACCACAAATAAAAACACAAAAAGTGACAACAATCAATTCATACCTAATGATAATTACAGAGACTATAAATGGATTAAATGTACCACTCAAGAGATGTAAAGAACACAATGATTAAGAAAATAGGATCCTTCAATATGCTCTCTACAAGAGACATAACAAAAAGATAGAGACAGTCTAAAAGTCCACACAATGGAATACCATAAAATGTATTATTTGGATAATAATGATGAATCTATGAAACACCTCACAACATGGTTGAACCAGGAGGATATTATGCTGAGTGAAATTAGTCAATAACAAAATGACATACATTGTAAGAAACCAATGTTGTATAAAGTTTACTTGATAAAAAATGTTTACTTGATAAAAGAAGCAATCTATGATTGTTATGGCGGCAAACGGAAAGGAAAATTATTCATGGACTTGAGGGTAGACACATGTGGCACATAGACACATAGGTGACAGGGCATGCAATATACAATAGGGAGATTAACAGAGGAATGATAAAGACAGAGGGGCACACAGTAATGAATACAATAGTTAAAGTGAACAGAGGTTAAATGCTGTTAACTTTTTGTACATGGAGTGGATTGCAGCCATATAATGAAGCAAAGTATGATTTGTTGAATGTAAAACTGATGATCTGTTCTATAGACCTCCACTCAATTCAAAATAAAAAGTTTAAAACCAAACAAAAATGAAGGAAGGACAAAAAGACTAAAATAAAATTTAAAAATTTGTGATTTTTTTGGCCAGATCTCTAAAAAGGCAAGTCAGATATTATAAGTGTCTTGGATAATAACCTCTTGGTCAACTAGTTAGTTGTTTTTGTTGATGTCCTTTTTTACTGTGTTGGATTTCGTGACTATTATTATTTAATCCTAAAAGAGGGTCCAATCTGCTGATTAAAGCAAGAAGACACAGCCATTTCATTTGAAGAGACAGCTGTACTATCTCATGGGGAGAATAGCAATCACAATGCTAAATGAACTATTTTCACTGCTGGTTTCAGACAAAGAGAGAAGAGCTTTGTGCATCCTTGAAATGTGTATCCAACTTTGTTTTATGTGTGTTTGATCTGTTACCAAGTTTAGAGCCTGAGATTTTAGTTGACACTTCTTTTGCACCCTCATCCCTGGTAAAATTCCCAGTGAATGACCATTCCAGTAAGTACAGGCTCCAAAGAGAGGGAGAGAAATGAGGCATGCTTATATGGGACATGCAGCGGATTCATCTTCATGCTGATTAAATTGCCCAAATCAAGTAAAGTGGGCCTATGACAAATTAGGCAGTGAAGCCATGTGATTGGTTTTCAGGCTAGAGTTTCACAGAGCTTTAGAATATTTTTTAAAGCTAGAGCTGATATCATTTCCTAGAGAAGAGAGAAGGAAAGTTATCTGGGTTAGAATTTACATACAAATGTTGTTCAGATAACTTTGTTTCTCGATCCTTTCCATTGTTAGGCCTGAAAATTTTCTTAGAAGTTCAGTGACCCTGGGTATATTGGCTTAATAGAGAATTTTGATGACACCATCAGGAACCTATATTCTAAGCTACTGGAGGTAAGGATATAGACAAGACAACCAGTTACTTCCAGTTTTCTAAGTTACTGCTGACCACTATATGTTGTTGATGTTAAGTGCTGTCAAGTTGGTTCCGACCCATAACAACGCTGTACAGGGTTTCCAGGGAGCAGTTGGTGAGCTTAAACTACCGACCTTGCAGTTCAAATGGCTTTGCAGTCTGTTACATTAACCCACAGCACCACACCAGGACTCCAATATGTATTACTTAATAAATGCATAACTTTTGAATGCCCCATTGTACTTTACACTAGTAATAGCAAACCCTTGCAGTTCACTCACACTGAAACATGCAATAAATTCAAATGAATTTTTTCACTCTTTCATCACCTCACCTTACCCTCACTTTTCTTCAGGTTTCATCTTTGAACCCATGTGTCTAGTATAGGGTCTGGCTGGTTGCTTGAACTCAGTAATATTTGTCCATCTGAACTGAAGGATAGGGATATAGACAGGCTGAGCAAACAAGGGAGCTAGAGTCAGCAGTTTTCTGCATCTCTTGGGACAATTATTTATACTGAGATTTTCTTTAAATTAGTTCCACATTGCTTCACAGAGGAATAAATACATTTTATTTAACTTTCCAAAGTTCAAAACTGCTATATAAAACAAAATTGGGAGGTCTTAAATTGTTTAATCTTCTTTCTCAACCTGGCAGGGGTAGTAATCTTACGAGAAGCGAGGGAAAAAGAGGTAGAAGCTGATGCAAATAGAGGGGTCCCATGGGTTTCAGGGCTAATCTAGGAATATCATATTTATCACCAGAAAAGTACCAAACCTAATTGAATAGACAGATGAAGTATACCAAACTCAAGGGTGTGTCATCTTGGCACAGGAAAAGAGAGAGTATGCCAGAAAGGTTAAACATAAATGAAAAGTAATCCAAGTTAATTTCCTCAAAGAGCTGACACTATTTGAGACTTGCTAGGATTTTCCAGACAGCATTTAAATAGTCACAGTCTGAAAGGATCATGTTGTGGCCTACCTCGCAGCACTTTCCAGCCTTGGCAGCATTCACTGGTCTGCTCTGTAGCATATCAGAAATGAGTAAACCTGGGATGTTGGCTACTTATAGCAATGATTTTAGCACTGATCAGCAGATCACAGAATTAGCTAAAGACCATCTGAAACAGAAGTGGGGATCAGGGAAACCTTAAGGGTTTCTGATCAGTTTGGAATGCAGGGAGGAAAGAGAAGGAAGTAGATAGTCCTCCAAATCAATGACCAGTTATTTGCATCTCCCTGGGGAGTGGAGATGATACCAGCATTAAAGGCCAAGAAGGCATGCCTTCACCTTTGTATTGTGAAGCAGACAGGAATTTAGCCCAAGACTTGCTGCTTCAATGCTGTTAGAATCAGATCTTGTGCAAAATACTACAACTACAAATAATGGTGGCAACCCTGAACTTAAAGAAAAGGAGTCAAAGAATTGCATCATCTTCCTTAGACTCATCATCAGTGAATAGAATTCATGACCCTGAACAAGTTGAAATTTGGTTTCTTCAAAGAGTATCCATGAAAGCAAGGCATGTGGGTTGCCTTGAGCTATTGAGAGATGCTCCTGAACAGAGAACAATGAAATGTGGTTCCCAACTGCATACTGAATATTTCCTATTAACTCACTCTCCTTTGCAGTAAATCAACTTAGTCTCCATTACAATAGATGGCAATAGTGCATTACTTGTCAGCAACATGCTACAATAATAAGGCTGTTTCAGACGCCCTCACAAAACAGATAGTGATGTCTATGGAGAAATAGAATTGCTTTTACAAATAATATGAGCAATAGCTCCATAATAAGGTCAGACCCAGTATTTCAACAGAAGGTTCCCTGAATTTTCTTACATCATGACAAGAAATATATTGCAAAGAGTATGATGAGAATTCATTTATTTAATTGAAAGCTATTTAAAAAAACTAAGGGCCTATTAATTCAGCAACTGCAATATAGCCTTCGAAATATCCAAAATCTGAAGACACTATGAGTTATATAGTGGACTCTTGAGTCAACCAGAATGCCTGGATTAAAGTCTCTCTAATGTTGAACATCTGTATGACAATGGGTAGGTTACTTTATACATAATAAAATGATAAGGCGTGGCTGTCTGTTCCATAAAGCACACCGCCTCATAGCCCCTATCAAGCAATTCTCTCTTACAGTTAGAATTGACTCAGTGATTTGGCTTATAAAGGATTGTGGGTTAAATGAGAGAACATTTGTAAAGTGCTTACACTTAGTGCTTACACTAAGTTAGATATTGTCTACTAACTTAACAAATATCTGCATCAGCTGCTGCTGCTGCTCTCAGTTGGTTCTGACCCATAGTGGCCTCATCTTTCTCCCACAGAGGCACTGGTGAATTTGAACTGCTGACCTTTCTGTTAGCAGTCTAACATGTAACCCAATAAGCCACGAGGACTCCTTGACAATTGATGGTGGTGATGAAATGGTTGTGTGCCACTGAGTTGGTTCCAACACATAGTGATACTGCATAGAGTTTCTGAGGCTGTACATCTTTATGCGAGCAGAAAGCCTCATCTTCCTCTCATGGAACAGCTGGTTCCAAGTGCTGACCTTCTTGATAGCACCACATCTTGTAACCCACTATGTTACCAGTGTTCCTTAATTATCTGATTTATTGTTGTTAAGTGTCATCTAGTCTGTTGCGACTCATAGCAACAATTTATAGGGTTTCTGAGGCGCTGCTGGTGAGCTTGAACTTTACGGTTCAAACTAAATTTGCAGTCCAGTGCATTACTCCGCAGTGCCACATGAGGAATCCAATTATCTGGTAGATGTTATTTATTATTACATTATGCCCAATGATTTAAGTTGACATTGTAAACCAGATGCCTCTTTAATTCAGGGCACCGATGAGAATGCCTGCTCCTTTTCTGTTACCCTTCCATCACACAAACATAGGTTTGAATTCTCAGAAAATATTCCAAGGAGATTGAATTTTGAGCTTCCCAAAGGAAGAAATAAAGAGACCAAAGTCAGCCTGTTCCCACTGTGTTGTCATATGACAAAGATTTGAAATGGCTCTGAGGCATCATAGAGAACAGCTAAAAATCACATTGTCAATCTGAAAAGCATCAAAACTCTTTCCTCTGCTTTAGCCACCCTGGGTAGAATCCCCATTCAGTACAGTCAGTGCAGAATCATGTCTGGCCACGGTAAAACTAGGACTAATTTAACATCCCATATGCCACCTAGTTTGAAGTAAGCACTCGATGAGAAAGAAATAATGGTAGTAATAACCCCTGTTCACCCACAAACAGTACCCTGTTAGGGACATCTGTCACCATTATCACCATTGAGACATTGTGATTTTGTGCTCTTGAAAACCTGACAGAAGTCTACATTTTGTACCTAATAAGGAGAATATCTTGCATAAGTTATGAATATTAAGGAAGTCCACTGGTATTAACAAGCACCTCTGCTCCTGTTCTCTCTGGGTGTGTTGTGAGCACTAAGAAAGAACTGAGCTATCCACTTCAAGTTACTTTTCTTGGAATTAATTCCACTTCATTAGCTAGTCTTCCTTGTACCTTAGTATGATTTAGATTCATTGACACTCTTATTTTTCTCCGTATGCCCTATCAAAAAGGACTCTGTATTCTCTGGGGGGAAACTCCAACTAGGTTAACAGAGACTACCCTGTCCTTATTCTCCCAATTCATCAGACCTCTCCTGTTACGTTGTCATTACTGGGGTCTTGAATAATTCCACTTTCTCATAACCAGGGATGTACAGTGTTCTTGGGGCAGAGAATTATAGTAAATATGAATTTACATTCAGATATCTCAGAGACTTAAGGCTCTGATACATTGTAGGGATGTTTCTAGGAAGAAGGAAGCAGACTAATAACAAAATGTTTCCAAACATATTAGAGTTTGACAAAGATCAGTTCAAAATTGAATTTCTTTTTCCTCATGATTTCTTAGCAAATGTCCGTATTCTGGTTGTTGCTGTTGTTAGGTGACATTGAGCTGGCAACCCTATGCACAACAGAATGAAACACTGCCCATTCCTGCACCTTCCTCACAATTGTTGTTATGCTTGAATCCATTGCTACTGCCTCTATGTCAATCCATCTCTTTGGAGGTCTTTCACATTTTTTCTAACCCTCCACTTTATGAAGCATGCTATCTTTCTCCAGGAACTGTATCTCCTGAAAACATGTCAAAATTATGAAAGACAAAGTCTTGCCATCCTGGCTTCTAAGGAGAATTCAGGTATGCTTTTTCCAACACAGATTTATTCGGTCTTCTGGCAATCCATTGTGGGTTTAGGAGCCATCCAGTTAATTCTAATTCATAAGTACCATATGCACAACAGAGTGAAAAACCACCCACTTCTGGACCATTATCATAATTATTGCTATACATGATTTCATTGTGACTGCCATTGTATCAATCCATCTTCTTCCAACACAGATTTGTTAATTTTTTTGGCAGTCCATGATACTTGTAATATTCTTCTTCAGCACCATAACTCAAATGCATCCTCAATATTCCTTATTCATTGTCCAAATTTCACATTCAAAAGAAGCTATGGAAAATACCATAGCTTGGGTCAGGCGCATTATAGTCCTTAAACCTTTGCTATTGAACACTTTAAAGATGTCTTGCACAACAGAATTGCTTAGTACAATCTGTCCTTTGATTTCTTGACTGCTGCATCCATGAGTGTTGATTGTGGATCCAAGCAAAGGAGGTCTTCCGCAGTTTCAATCTTTTCTCCATTTATCATGATGTTTTTGTTTTGTTTTGGTCCAGTGGTGAGGAATTTTTTTCTTTACATTGAGATGCAACCTATATGCAAGGCTGTGGTCTTTGATATTCATCAGTAAGTATTTTAAGCCCTCTTCACTCTCAGTAAGCAAGATTGTATAGTCTGTATATCGTAAATTGTTAATCAATCTTCCTCCAATCCTGATATCAAGTTCTTCTTCATATAATTCAGTTTCTCAGATTGTTTAGTTATCATGCAGATTTTATAAATTTGATATAAGAATACAACACTGGAGCACTCCTTTCCTGATTTTAAGCAATTGAGGAAAAACTATTCTGCTTGAAAAACTATCTCTTGTTCTATGTACAGGTTCCTTATGAGCACAAGTAAGTGCTCAGGAATAGCCATTCTCCACAATGTTGTCCATAGCTTGTCATGATCTGTAGATCAATAAAGTTAAGGTAAACATCTTTATAGTATTCTCTACTTTCAGTCAGGCTCCATCTGACATTAGCAATGAGATCCCTTCTTCCATATATTCATCTGAATCCAGCTTGAACTTGTAGCAGTTCCCTGTCAGTATATTGTTGCAGATGATCTTGAATAATCTTGAGCAAAATTTTACTTGCATGTGAGTTTATTGAAATTGTCCAAGGATTTCTGCAATTACTTGGACTATCGCCAATCAATTGATCAGGTCTTCCAAATTTCTAATCAATTGGTCAGTTCTTACAAATTTCTTGACATAGATGAGGGAATGCCTTCAGTGCTGTGTCAGTTTGTTTAAGGGTTTCAATTTGTATTCTGTAGATTTCCAGAGCCTTGGTCTTTGTCAGTACCTTCAGTGCATCTTGGATTTCTTCATTCTGTACCATTGGCTCTTGATCATATGCTACCCCTTGAAAAGATTTGGTGGGGAAGAAAGCAGGGAACAGTGACTTTGTGTATTCTTTCGATCTTCTCTTAGTGCTTTCTGCTCAATCAATATTTGCACACAGAACCCTTCAATATTTCATGTTGAGGTTGGAATTTTTCCTTCAGTTCTTTCAGCCTTTGAAATGCTGTGCATGTTCGTCCCTTTGGGTTTTATAAGTCCAGGGCTATACACTTTTCACTGTAATATTTGATTTTGTCTTGTCAAGGTGCCCTTTGAAATATTCAACTCAGTTCTTGTGCCTCCTTGCTTTAGCATCTCTATGCTGGAGAACAAGTTTCAGAGTCTCTTCTGACATCCATTTTGGTCTTTTCCTTCTTTCTCATCTTCATAATGACCTTTTTCTCTCTTCCTTTATGATATTCTTAATGTCATCACACAAGTCTTAAGGTCTTCACTCATTACTGTCCAGTGCATCAAATCTATTCTTGATATACACTCTAATTGAAGCTCGGTTATGTTAAAGGTTATATTTTGGATCTCATTAAATTATTTCACTTTTCTTCAGCTTCAGTTTGAACTTGCATATGATGGTCTTGCAATTGATTTCTTGTCACATTTTGCCCTTATGCTTATTTTCAAGTTTATAGCTATCTTTTATTTATTTATTTATTTATTCATTTATTTATTTTAAGTATTTGTTAACAGACCATTGACAAACTTAACAAAAGAAAAGAGAGAGAAGACACAAATAACATGTATTAGAAATGACATGGGTGGTGTCACAATGGAACCAATGAAAAACAAAAGGAAAATAACAGAATACTATGAAAAGTTGTACTCCAACAGAATTTTAAAACTTAGAAGAGATGAATACATTTTTTATAAACACGGCCTACCTAAACTTACACAAAGTGAAGTAAAATACCTGAACAGACCCATAACAAAAGAAGAAATTGATCAGGATATCCAAAAATGCTCAACTGAAAGAAGTCCAGGCCCAGATGGCTTCACTGGTGAGTTCTACCAAAAATTCAGGGAAGAGCTATCACCAATTCTACTCAAATTATTCCAGAATATACAGGAGGATGGAGAACTTCCTGATATATTTTATGAAATGAGTATAAACCTCATACCAAAACCAGGGAAGGACATCGCAAAGAAAGAAAATTATAGACCAATATCCCTCATGAACATAGATGTAAAATTTCTCAAAAAAATCCTAGCCAACAGAATAAAGCAGCATATCAAGAAAATAATACATCATGATCAAATGGGATTCATATCAGGGATGCAAGGATGGTTCAACATTAGAAAAACGATCTACGTTATCCACCATATAAATAAGAAAAAAGAAAAGAACCACATGATCATATTGATTGATGCAGAAAAGACATGTGACAAAATCCAACATCCATTCCTGATAAAAACACTCAACAGAGTAGGAATTGAAGGGAAATTACTCAACATAATTAAGAGTATATATACAAAACCAATAGCCAACATTACTCTTTACCACCATAACCATGTAGTAAAGTCTGAAATCGGGAGTGAGAGACCTCCAACCTTGTTCTACCTTTTAAGCAGTGCTTTGCTTATCCTGGGTCTCTTTCCTTTCCATATAAAATTAGTAATTGTCCTTTCCATCTCTTTGAAGAATGTTGTTGGAATCTGGATTGGGATTGCATTGTATGTGTAAATTGCTCTGGGTAGTATTGACGTTTTCACAATGTTGAGTCTTCCTATCCAGGAACATGGTATGTTCTTCCACTTCTGTATGTCTTGTTTGGTTTCTTGTAGTAGTGCTTTGTAGTTTTCTTTTTATAAGTCCTTTGTTTCTCTGGTTATGTTTATTCCTAGGTATTTTGTATTTTGCATGGCTTTTGCAAATGGTATTGTTCTCTTAATGTTCTTTTCATTGTTATTGTTGTTGCTACAGAGAAATCCAATTGATTTCTGTATGTTGATCTTGTACCCTGCCACTTTACTGAATCTTTCAATGAGGTCTAATAGTTTTTTTACTGAGTCTTTGGGGTTCTCTATGTATAGGATCATATTGTCTGCAAATAAGGAGAGTTTTACTTCCTCTTTGCCAATTTGGATGCCTTTAATTTCTTTATCATGCCATATAGCTCTGGCTAAAACTTCCAACACAATATTGAATAGGAGCGGTGATAAAGGGCATCCTTGTCTGGTTCCTGTTCGCAGAGGGAAGGCTTTCAGTTTCTCTCCATTAAGCCTGATGTAAGCTGTTGGTTTTGTATATATGCTCTTGATTATGTTTAGGAATTTCCCTTCAATTCCTACTTTGTTGAGAGTTTTTATCAGGAATGGATGTTGGATTTTGTCAAATGCCTTTTCTACATCAATCGACACGATCATGTGGTTCTTTTCCTTTTTCTTATTTATATGATGAATTATGTTGATTATTTTCCTGATATTGAACCATCCATCCTTGCATCCACTTTATGAAACCCACTTAGTCATGGTGTATTATTTTTTTGATGTGCTGTTGGATTCTGTTGGCTAGGATTTTGTTGAGGATTTTTGCGTCTATGTTCATAGGGATATTGGTCTATGATTTTCCTTCTTAGTGATGTCCTTCCCTGGTTTTGGTATGAGGGTTGTGCTTGTTTTGTAAAAAGTATTAGGGAATTTTCCATTCTCTTCTATGTTCTGGAGTAATTTGAGTAGAATTGGTGACAGTTCTTCTCTGAATGTTTGGTAGAACTC
>NW_006408553.1:18764331-18768205 GCF_000296735.1 Chrysochloris asiatica | reverse complement strand
ATGGAAAAAAACAATTACAAACTTTATATGGAAAGGAAAGAGACTCAGGATAAGCAAAGCACTGCTTAAGAAGAAGATTAAGGTTGGAAACCTACCAGACTTCAAAATTTACTGCATGGCTACAATGTTCAAAACAGTTTGGAACTGGTACAATGAAACATACATACATAAATGGAACAGAATTGAGAATCCAGAAATTAAACCATCCACATACAGCCAACTTATTTTCAACAAAGTATCTAAATATGCCTCATGGGGAGGGGATAGTCTTTTCAACAGATGGTGCTGGCAGAACTGGAAAGCAATATACAAAACACTGAAACAAGACCTTTACCTCACGCCTTATACAAAAACCAACTCAGCACAGATTACAGACCTAAATGTGAATTCCAGAATTATGAAGGCCTTCAAGGAAAAAATGGGGACAAATGTGAGGGGGCTCTAATTTAAGACATACACACACTATGAAACATTTCCAAATCTATACAAATATAAGTAAACAAAAAGATGATTGGGACATACTAAATATTAAAATCTTATGTGAATCAAAAGACTTCACCAAAAGAGTAAAAAGGGAACACACAGAATGGGGAAAAATCTTTTGCAATAACACATCAGACAATGGGCTCATTTAGAAAATATACAGTAAGTACAACACCTCTACAAGAAAAAGACAAATAATCCAATTAAAAAGTGGGTACAGGGCATGAACAAATATTTCACCAAGGAAAAGATCCAGGCAGCCAACAAATATATGAAAAAATGCTTATGATCATTAGCCATTGTTGTTGTTGTCATAGTAACCCTGCACAGGGTTTCTGAGGCTGTAAATCTTTACGGGAGCAGAATGCTTCATCTTTCTCCCGCAGAACTGCTGGTAGTTTCGAACCGCTGACCTTGAGGATAGCAGCCTGATTCATAACCATGAGCCATTAGAGAGATGTAAAACAAAACAAAAATGAGATATCATCTCACACCAACAATAACAGCAAAGATCAAAAAATTAGAGGACAATAAATGCTGGCTGGGATGTGGAGAGACTGGGACACTCCTGCATTGCTGGTGGGACTACAAAATGGTCCAATCACTCTGGAAAGCAATATGGCGTTTCCTCAGAAGGTTGGAAATAGTAATGCCTTATGATCCAGCAATTCCTCTACTTGGTATTTACCCACAAGAAAATACGAGCCATAACATGAGTAGATATATGCACACCAATGTTCATAGCAGCAATATTTACAATAGCAAAAAGCTGGAGACAGACTAAGTGCCCCTCAAGTGAAGAATGGGTAAACAAACTGTGGTACATACAAACGATGGAATATTATGCTACCTTGAAGAATAACAAGGAAGCTGCAAGCTACTGCATAACATGAATGAACCTTGAGGACATTATATTGAGTGAAATTTGTCAGTGACAAAAGGAAAAATACTGCATAGGACCATTACTATAAAAGACAAAGGAAAAGAAACCATACTAAAGTGGGGGTGGGGTTCTTTGCTGGTTTCTCAGATGTAGGGGGTGCAGGGAGGGGAGGGAGAGGAAGGTGGAGCACAGAGTGAGGAATAGACACAGGATACTTTGTGTGCTGAGAGAAGGGCAGTACACAAGAAGGGGGAGGGGAATGGAAGAAGCTGATGGGAAAATAATTAGGCAGGTTTACATGGGCTAAATGGGACAGAGGTAAATAATGATGCATGTACAACCTTGGAGTAACAGGGTTCTCAGATACAGAGATTGAGACAGGGTTGGAATGGGGAAAAGGAGGGAAATAATGTTAAAATTCATGACTGTCTTCTGAATCCTGGTTTCCCTGGCATACCATTATAAAATAGACACTGGAGGGGGACAGATAAGAATAGCCAGAAATATCACCATAGAAAGCTTGTAAATCTGTCTTCTGCCTATAACAGTTTGGAATACCTAAAATGGGGCTACAATGTGTCCAGTGAAGGAGGCTTCCTGCGGAGCTTCTACATTACATAAGACCATAGGTGGAATCCTGAACCCCATCCAGAATCTTCTGAGGTGGGAAATTTCCACTGGAAAGGTCAAGTAGACCATCCTGGAGTGGCTAGAAGAACAGAAGATACTTCTTTCTTTTTAAAATGTTTTATTGTAAATTAAGTGATGGTTTACATGGGAGAACATTAGCTTTACATTCATCCTATCGTATATTGTTATATTGCCATGGTTACAATCCCCTCCATGCATCATCAACCAATCAAAGGATATAACCTGCAAGCATGCCCTGGTCATCAGCACACAGCCCCTCTCCCTCTCTGGGTCTAAAGTCCCAAGCTGCTCTACCTATCCACAACTCATCCTCCATCTCTGGTGTCACTGCTTCTCTGGGCAGGGTCCCGCACTCTGCTCTTCTTCCTTGGTGGTCCCAGGGTCTTCCGCTCCTAGTCTGCAAAGTCAATCACTCCCCCCTACCTTTGCTACAAAACATCTACCTTTTCATTTCCAGCCCTCACAAACAGTCCTGATAACGATTATTCACTATTGTATCAAAAGAGACCTATCTGCATCTCCTTTAATCATCCCCACCCATACAGATTGGATATTACTCAATGGAGATTCTACCTTCCTCCACACCCCCTGGATCTAGGCTTCCTCTTGAACGCTTGTAAGCCAGTCACTTCTTGCCTTTGTAGCACCCCCATTTTGGGTAGCCAATGTCCAAGTTGCCCATCCCTATCTACTCTGTGTGTGGAGGGGGTGGGAATGATCTTCACTGTAAATATTTGTTCCATCTATTGAGCTACTGCATCCATAGATGTGGGTCAAGTTCATCAAAGTGTATCAGATTACTCTTTCCTCTTCTTTCTTCTTCTAGTTGAGCTCTGATCATCCAGTCGTTGAAGCCAGGTCAAGTGGGTATTATCTGCAAGTGTGGGTGTTCTTATGCATATGCCCTCTCATCTTATCAGCTGGATGCTTCATTCTCCACTCTAGTCCTCTGTGGCTATGTCACTGACTCTGGGCTCAAAAGTCCCCATGTCTTGCCACACTGCTGGCCAACCAGGTCTCCACCCAGGTCTCCACCCAATAGGAGTCTATTGAATGTTTTAGGGCTTAGATAGCGGCTTCATTGCTGTTTTTCCCTCACTTCCCCTTATCGGTGTCGAGCGTGGTCACCAATCACAGCGTGTATTCTCGTTGAGTCTTAGTCTTGGAAGGGGGATTACCCTGAGGGGACCCAATCACTTGCCTTGATGTCTCCTGGGAGAGCAACTTGCTTGTTCTTGTAGTAATCAGGCAGACTGCCACTATTAGTTTGTATTTTTCCTGTCAGTCTTTCTTTCAAGAAGTATCTTCTGTCCTTCTAGCCACTCCAGGCTTGTCTACTTGACCTTTCAAGTGGAAATTTCCCACCTCAGAAGATTCTGGATAGGGTTCAGGATTCCAACTGTGGTTTTATTTAATGCAGAGACGCTACATGAAGCCTCCTTCTCTGGGTAGGTTGTAGCCCCATTTTAGGTATTCCAACAGTTATAGGCAGAAGGATACTTACAAGCTTTCTATGGTGATTATTTCTGGCTATTACTATCCCCCTCAAGTGTCTATTTTATAATGGTATGCAAGGGAAACCAAGATACAAAAGACAGACAAGCATCTTGATATTATTACCCCCTTTTCCCCATTCTAACCATGGCTCAATCCTTGTAGCCCAGAGCCCTGTTGTGCCTACATCATTATTTACCTCTGTCTCACTTAGCCCATGCAAACCTCCTAATTGTTTCCCGACCGTTTTGTTCTTCCATTTCCCCTCCCCCTTCTTGTGTATTGCTCCCCTCCCTAGCACCTAAACTATCTTGTGTCTATTCCTTACCCTGTGCTCCACCTTCCCCTCCCTCCCCTCACTTT
>NW_006408553.1:18742918-18763281 GCF_000296735.1 Chrysochloris asiatica | reverse complement strand
GTTTTTGTATAAGGCATGAGGTGAAGGTCTTGCTTCAGTCTTTTGCATATCGCTTTCCAGTTCTGCCAGCACCATCTGTTGAAGAGACTATCACTTCCTCTTGTGTTATATTTAGGTACTTTGTCAAAGTGGATGGATTAATTTCTGAATTCTCTATTCTGTTCCTTTGATCAATGTATCTTTCATTGTGCCAGTACCAAGCTGTTTTTTCCACTCTCGTCATGTAATAAATTTTGAAGTTGGGGAGGGAGTGGTTTCCAACCTATTTTTCTTCTTAAGCAGTGCTATCCTTATCCTGGGTCTCTTTCCTTTCCATAAAATTTTGTAGTCGTTTTTTCTATCTCTTTGAAGAATGTCATTGGAATCTGGATTGGGATTGCATTATATGTATAAATTACTTTGGGAAGTATTGACATTTTCACAATGTTAAGTCTTCCTATCCAAGAGCATGGTATATGCTTCCATCATTGTAGGTCTCTTTTGGTTTCTTGCAGTAGTGTTTTGCAGTTTCTTTGTATGAGTCCTTTGTTTCTCTGGTTACATTTATTCCTAGATATTTCATCCTTTGTGTGGCTATTGTAAATGGTATTGCTTTCCTAATGTCCTTTTCTGCCCTGTAGTTTTCAGAGAAGAAACTTCTTGAAAAAAAGACTGACAGAAAAATACAAAACAATAACAGCAGTCTGACTGACTACTACAAGAACAAGCAAGTTGCTTGCCCAGGTGACATCAAAGGAATTGGTTGGGTCCCCTGAGGGCAAATCCCCTCCCAAGACTAAGATTCAATGTGAATACATTAGCAGACATGTGCTTTGACTGGTGACCAAGTTGGTCACAGATAAGGGGAAGTGAGGGAAAAACAGCAATGAAGCTGCGAGCTAAGTCCAACCACATCCAATACACTCCATTAACCTGGGTGGACACCTGATTTACCAGCAGTTTGTCAATACCTGTGTAATCCTGGGCCCAGAGTTGGTAGCATAGCCACAGAGGACTAGAGTGGAGAAGGAAGCATCCAGCTGATAAAAAGTGAGGGCATATGCATAAGAATGCCTACACTTGCAGATAATACCCACTTGACCTGGTTTCAATGGCTGGATGATCAGAGCTCAACTAGAAGAAGAAAGAAGAGGAAAAAAAAAAAAGTAATCTGATACAATTTGATGAACTTGAACTAAACCTATGGTTGCAGTAGCTCAAAATAGGGAACAAATATTTACAACAAGGATCATTCCCACCCCCTCCATACACAGGGTAGACAGGGATGAGCAACTTGGACATTGGCTACCCAAAATGGGCAGCTACAAAGGCAAGAAGTGACTGGCTTACAAGCTTTCAAGAGAGAGTCTAGATCAAGAGGGTGCAAAGGAAGGTAGAATCTCCACTGAGTAGTATCCAATCTGTCTGGGCGGCACTGATGAAAGGAGATGTGGATAGAACTCATGTGGTACAATAGTGAATAATTACTATCAGGACTGACTGTGAGGGTTGGAAATAGAAAGGTAGATGTTTTGTAGCAAAAGGAGGGAAGTGGTTGACTTTGCAGGCCAGGAGCAGAGGCCCCTGGGACCATCAAGGGAGAAAAGAGAAGTGTGGGACCCTACACAGAGAAACAGTGAAGCCAGATATGGAGGCAGAGACAATGACCTGGAGAGATGGAGCTGGTGGGAACTCTAGATCCAGAGAGGGTGAGGGCCAGGTTTGCTGGGTGTACCCTTTGGTCGGTTGATGATGCATGGAGGGGATTGTAAGCATGGCAATGTAACTATATAAAATAGGATGACTGTAAAACTCATGTTTTCCCATGTAAACTATCACATAAGTCACAATAAAACAGTTTTTAAAAAAGAAGTATTTGCAATAAACAAGTCATTGTTCTTGAAAATTCTATCATGTAATCTTTTCAATTGCCAGGGCCATATTATTCCAATACTGATCCTTTCTCTTTGTTTCCAGTCTTTGCATTCCAATTACCAGTAATTACCAATACAACTTTCTTGCATGTTTGATCAATTTAAGACCAGAAAAGCTGGTAGAATTTTTTAATATCATTATCACTGACTTTACTGATTGGTGTGTATATTTGAGTTAGTAGTGATATTAACTGATCTTCGTAGTAGGTGTATGGATAGATCTTGAACTGTTCTTTTGGACAATGAATATTACACCATGTCTCTTCAATTTGTAATTCCTTACATAATAAATCATATGATTGTCAGATTCAAAATGACAAGTGCCAGTACATTTCAGCTCACTAATGCTTAGGATATTGATTTTTATGCTATCCCTTTCATTTTTGTCAACTTTCAATTTTTCTAAATTATTAAATGGATGCCCACAGCTCTTTTTTCTTTATTTTAAGTTGTGCTCATCACTAAATGAAGGTCCCAAAATCTTTACTCTATTTGCATTATCATGGTGAACCCTATCTACTTTGAGGAGACATCTCTTCTGAAGTTGTGTTTTTGAGTGCCTTCCAACCTAATGGCTAATCTTCCAGCACTAAATATGATAATATATTCATGCTATTTGTGCTATTTCAATATTCAACATTCTGGTGCTATTTCACAGTATTGGTCTGCTATTCATAGCATCTATGATACTTCTAATTTTCTTCTCCAGTACCATAAATCAAATGCATCAATTCTTTTGTGTTTTTTCTTATTCATTGTTTAACTTTAACAGGCATTTGAAACCATTGGAAATATCATAGTTTGGATCAGGTGCACCTTAGTCCTCAAATTGATATATTTGCCCTTAAGCACTTTAGCAGATATCTGTACAGCAGAATTGCCTAATGCAGTCCTGGTGTGGTGCTGTGGGTTAACGTGCCAGACTGCAAAGCCATTTGAACTGCAAGGTCAGTGGTTCAAACTCACCAGCTACTCCTTGGAAACCCTGTACATGGTTGCCATGGGTTGGAATTGACTTGACAACAACAACATCCTTCCTTTAATTTCTTGAAAGCTGCTACATGAGTGCTGATTCTGGATCCAAGCAAAGGAGGTCTTTGACAACTTCAATTTTCTCTCAAATTTAAAATGATATATTTACTGGTCCAGTGTTGAGAATTTTTGTTTTCTTACGTTGAGGTATACCCATACTGAAGACTGTGATCTTTGATCTTCATCAGTAAGTACTTTAAGTCCTCTTCCCTTTCAGCAAACAAGGTTGTAACATCTGCACATCACAGGTTGTTAATGACTCTTCCTCCAGTCCAGATGTCATGTTCTTTTTCATGTAATCTAATTTCTCTGATTATTTGTTCTGCATACAGATAGAATAAGTATGATGAAAGAATACAAACCTGATAGACACTTTTCCTGATTTTAGACCATTCAGTATCTCCTTGGTCTGTTCAAAGGACTGCTTCTTCATCTACATACAGGTGCCTCAAGAGCATAATTAAGAGTTTTAGAATACTCATTCTGATCATAATGCTATCCATAGCTTGTCATGATCCACACAAATGAAAGCCTTTTCATAGTCAATAAAGCACAGATAAACATCATTTTAGTACTGTCTGCTTTCAGCAAAATCCATCTGATGTCAGCAATGATAACCCTTGTTCCAATCCCCGTCTAGATCCACCTTGAGTTTCTTGCTGTTCTCTGTCGATGTATTGCTGCAGCCATTTAAAAATTATCTTCAGAAACTTTTACTTGCATGTGATAGTAATAATATTTTTTGATGATTTCAGAATTTCTTTGGGTCACCTCCCTTTGGAATGGGCCCAAATATGGATCTCTTCAAATCAGTTGTTCAGGTAGCTGTCTTCCAAATCTCTTGGCAGAGATGAGTGAGTGCTTCCAGTGCAGCATCAGTTTGTTGAAAGATTTCAGTTTGTATTCCATCAATTCCCGGATCCTTGTTCTTTATCAATGTGTTCAGTACGCCTTGAAATTTTTCATTAGGTATCATTGACTAACCAAAGTGGTTGTTATTGTTGTTAAGTGCTACTGAGTTGGTTTCTACCCATAGTGACCCTATATAGGGTTTCCCTGAAGGGGTTGGTGAGCTGGAGCCACTGACATTGGGGTTCAACTGGTTTTTGAATTCCAGCATATTAACCTACAGCACCACAACAGGACTCCACCATAATGATTGGTAGTTGGTGGTTACGTGCCGTGGAGTTGGTTTCAACTCATAGCGACCCTGTATGGGTTTGAAGGCTGTAAATCTTTATGGGAGCAGAACTCCTCATTTTTCTCCTGCTGAACAGCTGGTAGTTTCAAACTGCTGACCCTGAGGTTAGCAGCCCGATTTCTAACCACTACGCTACCAGAGGAGAAAATAAGGGAGCAAAGTAGCTTCATAGAGTAATCATTGTACTATAAATCACAAGGTCAGCAATTCAAGTCCACCAACTGCTCTGTGGGATAAAGATGAGGTTTTCTGTTCCCATAAAAGTTTCAAAAATCTTCATAAAACCTACATAGTGTCCCTATGAGTCAATATCAACTCCACAGCACTTAACAGTAATAACAGGAGGAGGAAATAAAACTTCCATGTCATATTACTCCACAGTAAAGAACAAGTTAATGCCAAGTGAAATATCTTCAATGAAGGCAAAAACAATATGCAATGCAAATAATAAATAGCTGGTGGCTTTTGTGTTTATATTTTTTTATTATATTGACTACTGCCACTTGATCTACATGCTCAGACTTTTCTGCATAGTCTCATTATTCCTCAGGAAAAAAAAAAAAAAAAAACAAGAAAAAAGTTGAACTAATGGCAAGATATTTATGTGCAGTTCTAAATCATGAAACCATCAGACAATTTTCAAATTAGATATTTCTGATTTTCATGCTTGAAACTATTAACATGTATGAATGCATTGGCACTGAAAATAGCCTGAGTGGGAATTTTTCATTGAAAAATTCTCTTATGTTTCTATTCTATTTTTCTTGAACTTTTTGAAGCCCCTTTTTAGATATACAGCATATTTATATTTTCTAAAGGCAAGGTTTCTATAGGCCTGAAAATATTTAGATGAGCAAATAATTTGTATTGACTAGTGAGAGATTGAACTCCATGCTCTATTTTGTCTGCCTATATTCAGCTGAGCTGCTTCACCCCCCTCAAATTGTCTATTCTTTTTAACCCTTTTTCCTTTCTCTAAAAGAAAATAATAATATTCCTATTGTATAAGACCCAAAAATCAAACTCATTGCTATCAAGTTGATTCTGCATAATGCTGCTGCTTTTGTGTGCTATAGAATTGGTTCTGACTCTTAGCGACCCTGCATAGTGTTTCTGAGACTGTAAATATTACAGGAGCAAAAAGTCTCTTTATTCTGTTGCGGAGCTGCTGATGGATTCTAATTGCTGACCTTGAAGTGAGCAGCCCAGCTTGTAACCCACTGCACTACCAGGGCTCCATTTCTGAACTATAGTGACTCTTACAAGACATTGAAGAACTGTAAAGCTTCCAAGACTGTAAATCTTTATAAAAGCAAACAGCTTTAGCCTTCTCCTGGGGAGCAGCTGGTGGGTTTGAACTGCCAATCATTTGATTAGCAGTCTAATACTTTACCCAGTGTACCACCAGAGTTCCTTTCCTATTTCATCAGACTGTTGTTGTTGTTGTTATTTGCCATGGAGTCGGTTCTGATTCATAGCGACCCTGTACAGGGTTTCCGAGGCTGTAAATCTTTGCGGGAACAGAACGCCTCATCTTTCTCCCGCAAAACAGCTGGTAGTTTCGAACTGCTGACCTTGCAGTTCACAGCCCGATTCGTAACCACTAGGCTACCAGAGCTATTATCTGAACCCTAAGTGATGATTCACCCAGTGCCTCCACACACTAAGCCATCAGTGACTGAGCATTACTCATGATGATTCATAATTCACTTTGAATTTTATTAAGAATATCTATATAGCATATGGGATTTCCTTCTGAATTGCATTCCTCTTGTTCCTCTGTATCTTTATCCCTAAAAGAATGGAGTGTTTGAGGGTTGGTCAATATCAGCAACAGTGAGTATGCGTTGCCTCATAGATGGACCACTTTAGAGGGGGTGAGTATCAAGTGCTAGAGATGAGATTTCCCAGAATAGATTTTTAAAAGTAGAGATGAGTAAGGATTTTGTGACAATGACTAGCAAAGGATGGAAAGAAGGATCTCACCTGTAAGGAGATCTCAATTCATTTTGGGAGCCCTGGGAGGTAAACTTACCACTGTGTGAATGGAGACCCAAAGGAAATGATAAAGATGATATTTACCATTGTCTAGGCAAAGAGTCTTTTACTAATTGGCTTCCAGTAAGAACAGATTCTTGAGTAAATAAAATATGAATACTTTTAAGATATGAGGACACAAGGATAGGGATACAAACACTTTCTCAACTAATTGTATCATCACCTTGAGGTGGACAGCCGTATTATCCATATTTAATAAGTAAGGAATTGATTAGTGCATAACTTTTTTGAGATCACACTCATTTGAGACTGTAATGAAAGCTATGGTCTCTTCCCTAGAAAAGTTTATATATATATATATAATGTTACATGCAATATATAGGAGCCTACCTAACACCTAGCTCTGGTAGCGTAGTGGTTACGAATCGGGCTGTGAACCTTAAGGTCAGCGGTTCGAAACTACCAGCCGCTCCGAGGGAGAAAGATGAGGCTTTCTACTCCCGTAAAGATTTACACCCTCGGAAACCCTATACAGGGTCGCTATGGGTCAGAACCTACTCGACGGCACTTAACAACAACAACAACCTAACACCTAACTCCTATTCATAAATGTTTTTAAGAATAATACCAAGAACCCACACGTCTCCCTCCAATATAGAGTGATCTCCTTTAGTTTATGGATCTTGGTTTTCCTATTCTCTCACTAACCCAACTTCTAGAGTAGATATGTAATGAATGATTTTCAATGAAAAAAGTTAATGTTTATGATGTGGGGCTGGAGTATAAGTATTTGCCTGTGAACCAAAGGTCGGTGGTTCAAACCCACCATTTGCTCCTCAGAAACCCTGTACAAGATCGCTATGTGTCAGAATCCACTCGATGTAGTTTCACAACTACAACATACAAGATCAAGTGTCTTACAAATATAATCTCAATTCATCCTCACAACATCTTTTAATGGAGAGATTATGATAAAGAAACAAACATAGAAGGGTTATGCACTTTCCCCAAAAGTTACAAGCTACAGAGCTTATAAATTACAAATTCAGAATTAGAATTTACATATTTCTGGATTAAAGTTTATGCGCTTACCTCTGCATTATTTGTATCTAGAGGGGAGTTATGAAATGGAAACTTTTGGGTTCCTTGTTATACCAACTGACCAAAAACTGCATTTTTCATGTTACTCTACTACTGAAGTGCATTTTGCTTAAATGGGTGATTTATCATCAAAACAGAAACAGAAATATCATTTGAAAAACAAGGTGTGCATCACCATGGTCTTTTCAATTGCTGGACAGTGAATGTGAAAGTTGGACAATGAATGCATATGATCAGAGAAGAATTGATTCATTTGAATTATGATGTTGTTGAAGAATATTGAATATACCATGGACTATGAGAAGAAAGAACAAATCTGTCTTGGAAGAAGTATAGACAGAATGTTAACTAGAAGCAAGGATGGTGAGATTTCATCTCATATACTTTGAACATGTTATCAGGAGTGACGTCTCTGGAGAAGAATATCATTCTTTCTAAAGTAGAAGGTCAGTGAAAAAGAGGAAGATCCTCAATGAAGTATATTGACACAGTGTCGGTAACAGTGGGCTCAAGCATAGTATAGATTGCAAGGACTTGACAGTGTTTCGTTCTATTGTACATAGTATTATACAGGTATCTATGAGTTGGAACCAACAATTGGAACCTAACAGCAACATATTAAAAAGATGCATTGATCTAACATATTACCTGTCACAATTTCTTCTGTTTACTTTCTTTGTTTCCCCTCTCTACATTGCAGAAGTGCTGGTGGTTATGATTAGTAGTGACTCAAATGCAACAACTTATTGAACAAGTATTTATTGAGGACTATGAATGTGTAAAAGAAAACTCAACTGTAGAGAGAAGAGAAAAGGAATACATGAATAATTATTTTCTGAATTCTCAGTGATTATTTCTTTCTATACATCTTGTGTGGTAAATATAATCTCTATTCTGCTTTTTCCTATAAAAACTATGTAGCTTTTTGTATTGAAAAATCTCTATTTTAAACTATGCAATACTGTGCAAAACAATGTATAAGATGTTTTAAAGACCACCTTGGGTAATTGCCTGCAATGTTTGAATCTGCATACTTTCCCCTAAACCCACAATTTTCCATATAGTCAAGCTGCTAAATTGCCTCTCTGAGAGACAAAATTATTCTGTTGATTTGATTTCCTTTATACTTAAGCAAGTATAAGATATTACTGATTTCTCTTTAATCCTGATTCTATTGCCACATCTCTCTTTTATTTATAAAACTCTAGAAATTTTTCAACAATAAATACTTGAAGAAATAGTAACTTTTAAAGCATGAGATATGTTAAGTATACTAGTATAATCCATATTCTTAGCTCTCTAAGATATTTCTAGACGAGGTTTTTAAAAAGATCATCAACAAATGAATAATCACAATAGTCAGGAGTCTTCATCATTTCTTGTATACTAATTGTGTAAGTATCATTATTAAGCAGCTATTATAAGACTGCCTTAAATGTCAGATGCTATTTTTAAAACCTTTTCTATGTGCTTATGTTGTTGTTGTAGCTAGGTGCCTTTGAGTTGATTCTGACTCATAGTTACCCCGTATAGGGTTTTAGAGGAGAGGCTGGGGAGTTTGAACCGCCAACCTTGCAGATCAAACAGACCTTGAGGTTGAGTGCTTATTCTATAGCACCACACCAGGACTAATAAATCAATGTAAATAGGTAAAGACGTCCACACAAATATACAAAGGTTTGACAGAGAATATTTGCACATGGGTATTCACCTGTACTGCAAACATACATATGAAAGTGGAGGAGCACACAGAGGGCAATGCTGCAAAAACTTCTTAGACGTTATCTAATACCTTTGAAGGAATGAGACACTGGGTCTAGGCACTAAGGACTATAGTCTCAGAGGACACCAGTACCAAGTGGCATACTTTGGAGTCCTGCTGTGGTGTTATAGGATAAACTCTGGATTTCTAATTGCAAGGTCAGTGGTTCAAACCCACCAACCTGTCCTTTAAAACCCTATAGAGATCACTGCAAGTCAGAACCAACTCAACAGCACCTATAAACAACAACAACAACCAACTCAACTTTGGTAACTAGTAACCATTATCTTAAAGGATCTTGAGCTGCCATGCAATTATTGGTCTCTCCCTCTTTGGAGGAAAGAAGAATGATGGAAATTAAAGATGTATAGCATTATAGGATAAGTTCTGAACAGTAAGTTCAATTTGAACCTCAAGGTGGGCTGTTCAAACCCACCAGTGGTTCTTCAGAAACCGTATACAGAGTCAAGTGGGAACTGACTCAACAGCATTCAGCAACAATAAAAGAAACAATTAGTCCAATGAACTAATGGACCTAGTCCAATAAACTAATGGACCACATGAACATCAGTTTCAATGACCCTGACACCAGAATATATGGATGGTGTCTGGCTACGACTACCAACTGCTCTGAAAGGGATCAGATTAAAAGGTCCTGGATAGAATAGTAGAAAATACAGAACAAAACTCAAAATCATAAAAACGAAAAAAACCCACAAAGTTTTCTGGTCAGATAGAGACTGGTGGAACCTGGAGACAATGGACCTTTGTCACCCTTCAGATGTGGAACTGGCTTCACCTCTGTGACTTAATTTTTATCCAAGCAAGGAGCTCTGATACAGTAGTGGTTACAAATCAGGCTATGAACCGCAATGTCAGCAGTTCGAATCTACCAGCTGTTCCGCGGGAGAAAGGGGAGGCTTTCTGCTCCCATAAAGATTTACAGCCTCAGAAACCCTGTACAGGATCGCTATGAGTCGGAACCATGGCACATAACCACAACCAATAGACAGTTATATGGGGAAGGATGGGTAACAACACTAGTGAGGTGTGCACACCACAGAAAGTCAATTTCTCAAGATCAAAAGAGCAACATTTATCCAAAGACAAAGTTATGAAAGGTTGGGAAAGAAGGAGGCATTGAAACAAGAAACACAAAAAGCATGTGGAGTAAGTGATGTTACACTGAGGGGATTGCAATCATTGAGATGAAACAAAGTGTGTGATTTATTGAATGTAAAACTGAGGATCTGCTCTGCAAACCTTCACTCAATTCACAACAACTAAAAATGACTCAGACCTTTGTGTTGTGAAAATTTGTCATAGCAATTACATTCATTTGGACAATGATGAATTTGAACTGCTGCTTCCTATATGTCAGGGTACTTAAAATTAGAAGAGAACAAGTAGGTAATGACTTGAGTTCCTTTCCTGAACTAGGATCATGACACAATTAAGTCAAGGGAATATCAAATAGGGATCATTTCTCTCAGTTACAGAACATGTAATGTATTATAAGGATTTATGCCACTTCTTTAAATAACTGAATCTAATGATTCGAGAACTTGCATTTTATTATGCACTTTTGACCAGAATCCCAGCTTTATACCTACTTAAAATGAACCATCTCCTAATACGTATCACTTTAGTGATGAGTTTCTTTATGGAATTTGATTGGTTTGGAATGTGTAATCAACTATGTTAAAAAATACAGGTAGTCTCTGACTCACAACATAGTTGTGTTATGGTGAGCTGCATTTGTTACCATCTGTTTATCATTTGCAACATTTACAACATACAATGTTGCAACACATATTTGCTGATGTCATTACTCTCAGATTTTCATTTGCATGTCTTCATATATCAGATTTATATAGATACTGGAAGTGAAAGGCAATATTATAAGGCAACTTCAAAAATTTGTGAGGAAATGGTATTAAAAGATAATGGAATTCCCCCCAGAATTTTTTAAGCCACCTCATCAAGAAAACTAAAAATAAAAGAGGTAGTCAACTCAGAAAGATTTATGATGGAATCACTGAAAGGAAACCTCATCACAAATTGGGGATTACTTGTGTTTATGATGCAAACATATATTGGTTTTGCTCTGTACAGTCTGATTTGAGATCTTTCAAAACCTAAAAGCTAAAGACGTCAGTACAATCAAATAGTGTTGGGGAAATATAACTTAAATCAAAATTTCCTCCCAATCCAGGAAACCTCTCCATATGAATACAAAAAAATGAGAAAAATTCTATCATTTAATAAGTCTTAGACAGAATACGATATATTACATGCAATCTTCTAAACAGATTGCAAAAACAGAAAGAAATTTTACCCTTGTTATACCTAAGTGGATACAATGTATTGCATTTCTGTTTTCATGATAAAATTGCTAATTTCCTAGTATTTTTGTGTCACGGCACCTAAATGATATTAATCTCTTTTCAGGAAATTGGAAGGTAATGCCAAGATCTTCCTTGATGACTATATTTCAAGAGATGACTCTCAGATCCTTGAGGGAGCAGCCATAATTTAAACACCTTTCAAAGAGAAGTAGAAAGAACTTACAAGTTTTCTAATGTTGATGTTGGGAAAAAGGGAAGTCTGAGTT
The DNA here is from genome assembly GCF_000296735.1 of Chrysochloris asiatica. NCBI lineage: Eukaryota > Metazoa > Chordata > Mammalia > Afrosoricida > Chrysochloridae > Chrysochloris > Chrysochloris asiatica. The sequence goes on along the minus strand of NW_006408553.1, from coordinate 18,751,660 downwards.
TTGAATATGTTATACATTTTTATTTATTCTGGCATATGAGCTCTGTATTACTGAATCTAAGCTTGTGTATTTCTATAAATAACAATGAAAACTACTTAGAATCATTTGCACAAATACACTCTCACACAACCTAAACTAGAAATCAAATAAATAAATAAATAAATTCACTATCACCAGAAAATGTGACTTTACTCAGATTAGAAGAGGGTAAGTGAATAAAATAGAAAAAGAGTAGAATACACTTTGAAGTTAACTCATTTTATATATATGTTAAAAAAATCTTGTATACATGGAACATGTATTTTAAGATAATTCAGAGTTCTTAACTAAGTAAAAATTGAGCATTGTTATGCAGAGTTTTTAGATGTTAGGATAATTATGTTAGTGCTTATAACAGTGAAAAGTACCCAGGCAGGCAAATCATGCTTATATATTATTTAGTTGTTGTTGTTGTTGTTATTAAGTGCCATTGAGTCGGGTCCGGCCCATAGCGACCCTGTACAGGGTTTCCGAGGGTGTAAATCTTTACGGGAGTAGAAAGCCTCATCTTTCTCCCGCGGAGCGGCTGGTAGTTTCAAACCGCTGACCTTAAGGTTCGCAGCCCGATTCGTAACCACTACGCTACCAGTAGGACACCTTATTTATTATTTGTGTAAATGTTATTGAATAAGACCTGGGTTAAAGATAGTGTGATTTAGATTAAAACTCAACCGACCCATGGTTACCATTTCATTAAAGTCTTCTTGAGTAGTTTAGATTTTCTCACAACTCCCCGCATTTCTGTTATTCACACTAAATCAGTTCTTAAAACTGAACCTTTCATTTCTTTTTTTTCTGATTTATGTAACCCTCTGCTGTTAAGCATGAAGAGACAGTTCTTAAAATTTTGTTTTCTGTCATCTCCTAAATTATCTATCCAACCTCAAATCAAGTTCTATATCTATTTTCAATCTGTTAGCCTCCTTAATCATCCACAACAGATGATTCCAGTTCTTTCTGTATGGCCAGTATCACATCTGCATCCCTCACTATCAATGGATGACCTTATTTTAAAAACAATGTTGAGAAATTCCAGCTCATTTAGAATTAATATGGTTTATGTGGTCCTAATTTTCTTTAATCTAAACCTGACAACAATTGCTTCCCATTAGCTCTGTATTCCCAGATATTGTCTTCATCTCTCTCCCCTCCTTTCTCAAAGGACAAAACATATGTATGTGGATTCTTAAGAATATGTCTCCTGCATCCTTAAAGAACTTATTACTTTTATCATTTTTTAAAACAGTTTTGGTCTCTAGCTTCCATTGGTTCTTTCCCTTCTGCTTTATTTAAATGATGCTCAGATTGTCTGACACAAACCAGATATTTTCAATAGCCTCATATGCATGTGAAAGTTGGAAAATGAATATAAAGAAGACCACAGAATAGCTGATGCATATGAGTTATGGTGTTGGAGAAGAATATTGAAAGTAACATGGGCTCCCAGAAGAACAAACAAATCTTTGTTAAGGGTATCAACAAGATGCTCCTTAGAAGACAGAATGGCAAGACTTCATCTCATACTTTGGACAAGTTATCAGGGGGGAGCAGTCCCTAGAGAAGGGCGGTATGCTTGGTAAAATGGAGGGTCATTGAAAAACAGGAAGACTGTCAGTGGCAGCAGCAATGCGCTTGAGTGTAACAGCAATTGTAAGGGTGGTACAGGGCCAGACTGTGTTTTGTTCTGTGGTGCATAGGGTCGTTATGAGTTGGAGGTGACTCAACAACACTTAACAACAAGAGCATCAAGTCTTCTTGCTTTTAAAAATAATTAAAATATAGCCAACAAAACTCATTGCCATCAAGTCCACTCTGTCTCACTGAGACCATTTGTAGGGTTTCTCTGTACTGGAGCAGAAAGCCTCATCTTTCTCCCACTGAGCAGCTAGACCTATCAACTTTGTGATTTGCAATCCAATGTCTATCCTTTGGTGCCACAAGGGCGCCTGACTAACAAATAAAAATGAAAAACAACAACAATAAAAAACCCAGAAGCAACAACAAATGTCTGCCCTAGCATGTAGTATCAAGAATTTAAATCATAATCTCTCACCTTTTCCTGTATAAAACCATAGAGGTAAATAGGATGATGAGAAAAATATTGCACATACACCCCATTTAAAATAAAACAAGAGGCCAGAAAACCTTCTGGGCTCAAAGTAAACCAGAAGAGTAGTAGTAGCTTTTGGCATCAAGTATGACAGTGTACAGTGAGGGAAATGGTAAGGAAGTTCAGTATAGCAATACCAAAAATCACTGCTAAAAGTATACTTCTTAAAGATGCAATACTTATCCATAGGTACAGTAATGAGCTCTGGTAGCGTAGTGGTTACAAATCGGGCTGCGAACCTTAAAGTCAGCAGTTCGAAACTACCAGCTGTTCCACGGAAGAAAGATGAGGCTTTCTGCTCCCGTAAAGATTTACAGCCTTGGAAACCCTGTACAGGGTCGCTATGGGTCGAAACTAACTCCACGGCACATAACCGCCACAGAAATGAGCTGAGTGATATCCTCCCAAAAGATATATCTATGCAGAAACTCAGAATATGGCCTTCTTTGGAAGACTTAGACATTAAGCTTCCCTTGATTAGTCCCATCCCACTGACCCTGAGTTGAATTCAGATTGTAAGGACCCTATACGACAGAGTATAACTGCCCTATAGGATTTCCAAGGTTGTAAATCTTCACAGAAACTCACTGATACATCTTTCCTCTGAGAAACAGCTGATGTGTTCAAAGCACTGACCTTACTGTTAACAGCCAAGTGCTTAAGCACTGCATCATCAGGGCGTCTTCCTTGAATGTTGCTGTTATTAAGTGTTGTCAAGTCAGTTCTGACTCATAGTGACTCTGTATAGGATTTCTGCGAAGCAGCTGGTGAGTTTGAACTGCCAACCTTATGTTTCCCAGTCCAGTGCTGATCCTGCAGTGCCATAATGATGAATATATTATAGAAGAGACAGTATCTCTAATAGTGTAGTGGTTATGAGTCGGCAATCCAACCTCGAGTTCAGCAGTTTGAAACTACCAGCTGTTCCATGGGAGAAAGATGAGGCTTTCTGCTCCTGTAAAGATTTACAACAACTGTGGATTAAGGCACCAGACTGCAAAGCCATTTGAACTGCAAGGTCAGTGGTTCAAGCTCACCAGCTGCTTCTTGGAAACCCTATATGGGTCATTATGGGTCAGAACCAACTCAACAGCACTTAACAACAACAACAACAAAAATACACCAGGTCACTATGAGTTGGAACTAACTCCACAGCACACAACCACCACCATATATAGAAGACAGAAAAGGAGCAGATCCACAGAGACACAGAGAAGAAGGCAATATGAAGATGGAGACAGGTACTGTAGAAATGTATCTATAAGCCAATGAAGATGAAGGATTGCTTACAACACCAGAAGGTAAGAGAGAAGCATGGATGAGATTGTCTCTCAGAGCTCCAGAAGAACCAAACCTCTTGTCCTGAACTGTAGGAGAATAAATCTCTTTTGTTTGAAGTCATTGTCTTTATGGTGATTTGCTAGGGCATTCCGAAGAAAAAGATACAAATATAGATAAAATAGGCATACATGCTGAAATGTTAACTGCTGAGTACAAGACTGGCAATGTCCAGAAGGTTCAAAGAAGAGAGATAACAACGTGCCCAGGGGATCTTGGGATAGCTGTGGCAGATAAAACAAAACATTTATTTGAAATTTCCCTAATATATGTCTGTTGGGAATAACCTTCAGCCTGGGAATGATGGTAGAACATTTCATGGATCAAGTTAATTCTGGAAAATGTAGAGAAGAACACATTTGCCATATTATAATAAACAGTGTAGTTCTCTGACACCGGAAGTTAGAACACTACAGTTGTAAACTCTCTTTCTTGCCTGTATTATATCACTAGTCCTGTCCACACAGAAACCTGCAAATAGCTGATTCTTAAAAAAAATCATCCCATTTAACTTTGAGTCATAAAAGTGTAGCGGCATAAATTCCCTGTAAAATGTATAAATAAGTAATAAAACTTTCCTACAGGACATTCACAAGAAACATATTTGCAAGTTGTAGGCCAAAGATTTAGCAAATATCTCACCATTAAAATAATTTACAAAATAACCATTACAAGAAGACTAGAGGGCACAAAAAGGAGAGATCATGGGAAAATGCCACCTTACTGTTGCTCATAGTGACCATCCAGTCAGTTGCTCATAGTGACCTTATGCATAACAGTTTGATAGACTGCTGGATTCTGTGCCGTACCCATAATTATTGTTAAGCTTAAACTCATTGCTATTGCCATGGTGCCAATCCCTCTCATTGGGGGGGAGGGTTTCCTGTTTTTTGCTGACCCTCCACTTTAACAAGCATGATGTCCTTCTCCAAAGACATTATTATGAAATTAGGATATTAGGATATCCCTCATAATAATATGTCCCAAGTATGAGAGACAAAGTCTCACCATCCTGGCTTCAGGAACATTGTAGCTGCACTTCTTGCAATACAGATTTGTTTGTTCTTCTAGCAGTCCATGGTACTTAGCATCTCAATGTTGAGAGAAAGTTTCAGAACCTCTTTTGAGACCCATTTGGTCTTTTCCTTCTTTTGTCGTCTTCATAATGACCTTTTGCTTTCATTCTGCACAATGTTCCCAATGTCATCCAACAACTCTTCTGATCTTCTGTCTTTAGTGTCTAATGTATCAAATCTGTTCTTGAGATGATCTACAAATTCAGGTGAGATATGTTCAAGGTAATATTTTGGCTCTTATGGACTTGTTTTAATATTCTTAAGCTTCAGCGTGAACTTGTATAGAAGCAACTTGTATAGTCTATTCCACAGTCGGCTCTGGGTTAGGTTTGGTTGATGATATGGAGCTATTTCACCGTCTCTTTCCACAAATGTAGTTAATTTGATTTCTGTGTATTCTATCTGCTGGGGTCCATGTGTATAGTCATCTTTATGTTGTTTAATAAAGGTATTTGCAAGGAACAAATCATTGGTCTTGGAAATTTCTATCATGTGATCTCCAGCATCATTTATATCACCAAGGCCATATTTTCCAACTACTGATGCTTCCTCTTTGTTTCCAATTTTTATATTCCAATCACCAATAATTATCCATACATTTTGTTTGCATGTTTGATCAGTTTCAGACTGAAGAAGTTGCTAGAATTATTCAAATTTATCTTCACTGACTTTAGTTGTTGGTGCAGACATTGAATAATAGTTGCATTAACTCCTCTTCTTTACAGGCATATGAATATTATTCTATCACAGATTGTACTTCATGACATATCTTGATATGCTCTTTTTGATGATAAATGTGACCCCATTTCTCTTCAAATTGTCATTCCTGGCATAATAAACCATTTGATTGTCAGAATCAAAATGGCCAATGCCAGTCCATTTCAGCTCACTAATGCTTAGGATATCGATGTTTATGTGTTCCTTTTCATTTTTTTACAATTTCTAGTTTTCCTAGATTCATACTTTGTATATTCCATGTTTCAATTATTAATGGATACTTACAGCTGTTGCTCTTCATTTTGAGTTGTGCTCTATCAGCCAACAAAAGTCCCGAAGACTTTACCACATTCATGTCAGCACAGTCAGCTCTGCTTTGTGGAGGCAGAGCTTCCCCAAATGCGTTTTGAGTGCCTTTCATCCTGAAAGACTCATCTTCCAACACTATACCTGATCGTATTCTGATGCTCTTCATCATATTCCAATATTCAGTATTCTTGTACTAACAGTGTTCTACTGTTATTCGTAAGATTTTCAGTGAACAAATATTCAGAAGTAGTCGGTCTCTCCTTCTTATTCTATCTTTGTCTCAAAGCTAAGCTGAAATCTGCCCACTGTGTGTGACCCTGCTGGTATTTAAAATACCTGTGACATACCTTTCAGCATCACAGCAACACAGAAGCCACAATAGTATATTAAACTGCAGATGAGTGGTAGATTTTCCCCATATTGTAAGTCAAGGCTAGAATTTCTTATTCAGTTCTTTCCTCTTGAGAAATGCTGAGCATGTTCTTCCATTTTGGTTTTCTAACTTCAGGTCCTTCAATATTTCATTATAATACTTTGTCTTTTTGAGCTGCCCTTCAAAATTTTCTGTTCAGCTCTTTTAATTTCTCATATCTCCCATTTTCTTTAGCATCACTACTCTAGCAAGCAAGTTTCAGAGTCTCTTCGGCCATCCATTTTGGTCTTTTCCTTCTTTCTTGTCTTCTTAATGACATTTTGCTTTCTTCCTGTATGATGTGCATGTTTTCATTACACAGCTTTTTCTGGTCTTTGATCATTAGTGTTTAATGCATCAAATATATTCTTGAGATGATCTCTAAATTCAAGAGAGATACATTCAAGATCAAAATTTGGCTTTCACAGACTTCTTTTAATTTTCTTCAGCTTCAACATGAACTTGCATAAGAACAATCGATGGTCTGTTCTACAATCTGTCACTAACCTTGCTATGGCTGTTTCTTCCCATAAATACAGTCAGTTGGATTTGAGTATACTCTCTCTGGTGAGGTCCATGTGAATAGTTGTCTTTTATGTTGTTTAAAAAGTTATTGCAATAAACAAGTCATTGGTCATGTAAAAGTCTATCATGTTATCTCCAGCATTGTTTCTATTACTAATGCCATGTTTTCCAAATACTGTTCCTTTCTCTTTGTTTCTAACCTTCACTTTCTAATCACCCATGGTGGTGGTGGTTACGTGCCATGGAGTTGGTTCTGACTCATAGCAACCCTGTACAGGGTTTCCGAGGCTGTAAATCTTTATGGGAGCTGAAAGCCTCATCTTTCTCCGGTGGAACACCTAGTAGTTTTGAACTTCTGACCTTAAGGTTCACAGCCCAATTTGCAACCAGTATGCTACCAGAGCTCCTCTATAAATTGATTGCATTTTTGACATTTTCACACTAAATAAATTGGCAGAATTCTTTAATTTAATCATCCCTCTCTTTATTAGTTGGTGTGTAAATTTGAATGATAGTAGTATTTACAGGTCTTCCTTGTAGGCATATAGATATTTTACTGTTACAGACAGCATTATACTTCAATTATATCTTAAGATTTATACCAGGAAATGTGGAAGATAGCTACCTGGTCAACAGACTGGAAGAGATTCCTATTTGTGTCCATTCCAAAGAAAGATGATCCAACAGAATAAATACATAACTAAAAAAATACCATTAATGGGGGTGGGGCTTGCTGGTAGATAGGGTGGAGGTGCAGTGAAGATCACCATCAGCAATAACACAAAATACCAGATGAAATGGGTTCAGAGGTGAGCTCCAAAACTCTGAACCACATAGGTAAGAATATTTTAAAAGTTTGAAGGCTTATAGCTAGTGGAACTTGTAGCAGAAGTAAGAAATCTTGCACTTCAGAATCTGCCTGGCTCAGTGGCCCGGAGCCTACAACTTGGATGAGACCAAACTACAAGAACAAGTGGGGGAGAACAGACCCACCAGGAATTAATGACCACAGGAACTTCGGCGCAAAGGTGACAATATTCTGTTTCGTTTTGCTTTGTTCTGATTTTTCTTTTCTTTTTTGCTATCTGTTCATTGCAATCTGTGTACCTCTATTCTGGTGACTAGAGGGAGGGGTCCTGAGCGAGTGGACACCCCCTCACCCCCATCAATGGAAGATTTTTCCATTACTCATGTGCAAAAATCCTCTCAGCATTTAGAGAGACTTGTCTTCTTGCTTTTTGGGTGATGTGGGTTGGTTTTAATTCATAGTGACCCGACCCAGGGTTTCCAAGGCTGTGAATCTTTGTGGGAGTCTAGTCTTTCTCCTGTGGAACTGCTGGTAGTATCAAGTTGTAAGCCTTAGGGTTAGAGGCCTGATTTGTAACCAATATCCTATGAGCAGGTAACTGAAAACAGCCACGTTGGCCATGAACTGTTTATTAGTAGGGAAATGTACAGAAGAGGGGGAGTTGAGAGGAAGAGAGTTTTAAAACAAAATAGGCTGAAAATTAAACCCTGAGGTACAACATAACAATGAACAGTGTCATCTTGAAATTTATCAGACAGCCTTGAAGGCAACAAGCTGAAAGAGGACATTAAAGTTATACTCATACTAGGCTAGAGATTTTTTTTGCTGTTTCTACTTTCTCTCCTCTCCTTTTTCCATGATTATAGACTACAATATCCAATCTGGTTTTTAGGGTTTTTTTGTTTTTGTTTTTTTTTCTTCAGTTCTGTTGTGTTTTGTTTTTACCTATATGGGGCTCTTTCTCTCCGTACACTACCCAAGAAGAGACAGCAATTGCTGCCATATAGTTAAGATACAATTGCATCTATAAAGTCACACAATCCAGGCAAGAACCAATATCAAGACACAAATAATGCGCATTTGAAACCACACGGGAGATGCCACGATGGAACCCAAGGAAATCAAAAGGATAATAACAGAATATTATGAAAAGTTGTACTACAACAAATTTGAAAACTTAGAAGAGATGGATACATTTTTAGAAAAACAAGACCTACTTAAACTTACACAGAGTGAAATAGAAAACCTGAACAGACCTATAACAAAAGAAGAAATTGATCAGTTCATCAAAAAACTCCCAACCAAAAGAAGTCCAGGCCCAGATGGCTTCACCGGTGAGTTCTACCAAACATTCAGGGAAGAGCTGTCACCAATTCTACTCAAATTATTCCAGAATATAGAAGAGGAT
>NW_006408553.1:18729178-18730478 GCF_000296735.1 Chrysochloris asiatica | reverse complement strand
AATGCTCATAACTGGAAATTATTAGAGAAAATGTATAAGTATAATGATGATAACCCAAAAATATATTTTTCATTATCGGGAGATGCACAATTTGTTAAATAAAATAATAATAATAAACCAGAAAAATAGTGGATGGTATATTCATATTTGCTTATATTTACATAAAGTTATCTAGGAAAGATATAAAAGAAACAGATACTAGGATCCAACAGCAAATCACTCAGGTAAATGGTGGCATGGCTAAGAGGAAAACTGCACTTTTATCTTCTGTTAAGTTTTTGACCATATTTTTGACTAGTAAAGATATATTTTTATTATTTAGATTTAAAATCATAAAAATCAAATCTAAAAATAAATTGCATTCCAATTACAAAATATTTACCAGAAAGATATCTTGATTCTGTTCCATCTTCACAATACCATCCTACATTTCTTTGATATCCTCAGACTTAGGAAAAGAGTAATAAATATTATTTCAGTAAAAGCCTGAAAAAAATTACATCAGTGTTTCTACTTCTTTGCCATCTTCTACTTACAACATAAATATTTGGAATTGATTTCTCAAGGTTACTAATGATCTCATGTGGACAAAGCTATAAAAACCATCATCATTAATATACCTTCTTTTACTTAACAGCTATGTATAATGCTGTAGCTAAATCAAATGTTAATAAGTTGACATAATGCTTAAGAGTTTTGAGCAAGCTGGACACTTTAAGGAAACCAAAAACGAATATCTTTTTAGTAAGTAGTATTTGTCTCCTAATTTGTTTCTTCTCTTTCAATTTTTGCTTTCCCAGATTTTTTTAAAGATAATTTTAAATTAATTGTTTTTGATTTTTGAAATGCGATTTTAGTAAGGTTATTTAATTTTGCTTCCACTCTTGCTAGTGTGCAGAAGTGGTGGCTTGCTTTTGCTATAATGCTGGTTTGGTGATATAATATAAACACTGTACTGCAAACCTCAAAGCTGGCAGTTCAAGCCCAACAGTTGCTCCTTGGAAACCCTATACAGGGCCACTATGAAGCAGAATTGACTTGACAGCACTTAACAACAGCAATACCATAGGTATTTCAAATATCATCAGGTTCACACATGGTGGACAAGTCTCAGTGGAACATTTAGACTAAGACAAAAAAGGAAGAAAGACATGGCAATTTACTTCCAGAAGTTGTTGTTAAGAGTTGTTATGTCACTTTTGCATTGCTGGTGGGACTGCAAAATGGTCCAACCTCTCTGGAAAGCAATATGGCACTTCCTCGGAAGGCTGAAAATAGAAATACCATTAGACCCAGCAAT
>NW_006408553.1:18725537-18727480 GCF_000296735.1 Chrysochloris asiatica | reverse complement strand
ATTCAGATGGGTCCCTTGGGATGCAAGGATGAATAATTGTTACCAGGACTGATTGTGAAGACTGGAAATGTAAAGGTAGACATTTTATAGCAAGGAGGGGAGTGATTAACCTTTCAGTCTAGGAGCGGAGGGCCCTGGGACCATCAATGGAGAAGAGCAGAGAGCGGGACCCCACCCAGAGGAGCAGTGAGACCTGAGACTGAGACAGAAAGGATGAAGTGAAGAGAGAGGATGACGTGAAGAGATGGAGTGGCTGGGGACTAGGGATTCAGAGAGGGAGAGGAGCTGTGTGCTGAGGACCGTGAGGGAAGGGTGGGCGGGATTGCAGGGTATACCCTTTAGTTGGGTGATGATGCATGGATGGGATGGTAACTATGGCAATGAGAAGATGTATGATGGAAGGAATGTAAAACTAATGTTCCCCCATGTAGAATATCACACAATACGCAATAAAACATTTAGAAAAAAAAAAAAAGTTGTTATGTCAGTTACAACTCATAGTGACCCTCTAGGGGTTTCTAAGTAGCGGCTGGTGTGTTTGAACTGCTGACCTTTTCATGAGCAGTCAAATACTTATCCTACAGTACCGCACAAGGACTCCAAAAGTTAGCCAGTGAAACTCTTTTGAAATTTAATAGAACATTATTTCCTTTGAACTCATAGTTAGGAGATAACAGTAGCTAGAGAAGGACATCATGCTTGATGACATAGGGAGCCATTGAAGGAATGGGACTCTCGGTGAGCTGGATTATCACAGCAGCCACACAGATAGATTCAAGCATGCTGATGATTATGAAGATGAAAGAAGATTGATCCATGTTTGGTTCACATGGTTGCTATGAGTCAGAGTCAATTTGATAACAGTTAGCAAGCATTACCTTATCATTCAATTATGAAGAAAAGAGTTAGATATGTATTTCTACATATTCACACCACATGGCGTCCATTTGTCACGTTTTTTATTCTTCCATTCCATCTTCATTTTCTTATATCCTACACATCCTTACACCCACCAGTTTTAAAAATGGACATTGTTGGATCAGCAAGTAGAGTTCATTGTTATATACTTTAGTTCATTGGTTAATAACAACTTTATTTTCCTTATACGTTGTTAGGTACCATTAAGTTGGTCCCAACTCATAATGACCCTATGCACACCAGAACGAAACAGTGCCTGAACCCGTGATATTCTCACAATCATTGCTAACCTTGAGCCCACTGAGTTTGCCACTGTGCCAATCCATCTGACAGGTGTCTTCTTCTTTTCACTGACCCTCCACTTTATCTAGTATGATGTCCTTCTCAAAGGACTGGTCCTCCTGATTAATATGCCTGGAGTATGAGAGACAAAGTCAAGCCATCCTGGCTTCTAAGGAGCATTCTGGCTGTACTTCTCCCAACACAGATTTGTTTGTTCTTCTAGCATTCTAAGATACTTTTAATGTTCTCCTCCAACACCATACCTTAAATGCATTAATTCTTCTGTGATCTTCCTTATTTATTGCCCAACTTTCTCATGCATAGAAAATTTTTATTATATTATTAAAAATACCATGGTTTTGGTCAGGAGCACCTTAGTCCTCAAACTCACACTTTAAAGAGATCTCGTGCAGTAGATTTGCCTAATACAATATGCCGTTTGATTTCTTGACTACTACTTCCATGGATGTTGATAGTGGATCCAAGCAAAAGAGGTATTTGATAACATCCATCTTTTAGCCATGGGCTGCCAAAAGAACCAATAGACCTGTTTTGGAAGAAGTGCAGCCAGAGTGCTCCTTAGAGGCCAAGATGGTCAAACTTCGTCTCTCGTACTTCAGACATATTATCAGGAGGGACCAGTCGCTGGAGAAGGACATCATGTTTGGTAAGGTGGAGGGTCAGAGGAAAGGAGGAAGACCCCAATGAGATGGATTGGCAAAGTGGCAGCAGCGATGGACTCA
>NW_006408553.1:18722872-18724432 GCF_000296735.1 Chrysochloris asiatica | reverse complement strand
GAGATGGATCAGCCAGGTGGCATCATTGATGGACTCAGGTGTGGCAGCGGTGGTGAGGTTGGCTCAGGATCGAACATTGTTTCATTCTGCTGTGCATAGGGTCGCTATGAGTCGGTCCCGACTCGATGGCACCTGACAACAACAACAACAACAACATCTTTTATCCATTTGTCATGATGTTATTTATTAATCCAGTGGTGAGAATTTTAGTGTTCTTTACACTGAGGTGCTACCCATACTAAAGATTATGGTCTTTGATCTTTATAAGCAAATATTTTAAATCCTCCTCATTTTCAGCAAGCAAAGTTACTTACATAGTGTCATCAAAAAGAACCTGACATTTTTTTATCTGAGGTGATAAAAGAGTACAAATTCTCACCGCAGAATTGAAAGATTATGTGTTTAAACATGAAGATATAATATACCCTAGAAAATGGCCTTTGTTTTCTTTCTAGTGCCGGATATTACTTCATTATGTTAATTCCAGAGGGCTAGCAAAAGAAAACTTACTTAAATTGAACAGTAATCCATAGTAAAATTGACTAATCCAGTTTCACTTATTACTGGCTCTCTTAAATGCAAGAAGTGGTACATTAAATTGGAAATAACAAAAGAGCAAACTATGTTTCTAAATTACTAATATATTGAAAAGTCAAGGTCTTCTTGCATGAGGTGTGAATGTAAAATAGGTAAGGTGTACAAATAGAAATTTTGTAGCCTGTTTTTGTAAGTACCTGTGTGAAACTATCATAATTCAAGAGTACACTTTAGCTCAAGCAAATCAAAGAACCATTTATATCTGGCAAAACGGGCCCCATGCAAAGAAGAACAAATTAATAGCAATTAATAATTTTGCTAGGAAAAGCCATAAGACAATACTAATAGCCCCTACACTATGTCATGAACTTCAGGTTTGTGTTTATCAGATGTTCACATTCATACAGGTTTTCCTTATACCCCATAGTCACTTCAGTCAGTGTTTGTCTTCTTAATTATTGCCTCCAATGCCAACATAAAACCTTTCACAAAGTGGAGAAAGTTACATGTAATTTATTATTTATTTAAAGGAAAGGAGAATGCAAAAACAGAGACATGTATGACTGCATATGTATATACCATATGAATGAGTAAATCACATAAATACACGTATTTATTTGTATGTATATATTGATGTGTATATACACATACATACACACACTATATATGCATTACTCACACACAGACACACACACACACACACACGCATATATATGTATATACACACATCTGTGGAAAGAGATGATAGAAAAGCTCCATATTATCAGTCAAAACAAGTCCAGGGACAGATTGTGGAACACACCATCAATTGCTCATATGCAAATTCAAACTGAAGGTGAAGAAAATGAAAACAAATCCACAGAGGTTAAAATATCACCTTGAATATATCCAACCTGAATTTAGAGATAATCTGAAGAACAGATTTGATACATTAAACATTAAAGACTGAAGACCAGAAGAGTTGCGGAATGATATCAAGAACATCATAAAAGAAGATAGCAAAAAGTCATTAAGACAAGAAAG
>NW_006408553.1:18720579-18721522 GCF_000296735.1 Chrysochloris asiatica | reverse complement strand
CAGGCTGTAAAGCGGTTTGAACTGCAAGGTCGGCAGTTCAAGCTCACCAGCTGCTCCTCAGAAACCCTATACAGGATCGCTATGGGTCAGAACCGACTCGACGACACTTACAACAACAACAACAAACCCAAACCATGGTATTTTCAATAACCTCATATGGATGCGAAAGCTGGACAGTGAATAAGGAAGACCATAGAAGAATTGATACTTTTTAGTTATGGTGTTGGAGGAGAATATTGAAAGTGCCATAGGCTGATCAGTGTTAGAAGTGCAGCCAGAGTGCTCCTTGGTGGCCAGGATGGTCAAACATCATCTCATACTTTTGACATATTGTCAAGAGGAACCAATCGCTGTAGAAGGATATCATGTTTGGTAAAGTGGAGGATCAGAGAAAACGAGGACAACCACCAGCGAGATGGATCGGCAATTTGGCAGCATCAGTGGGCTCAAACATGGCAACAATTTTGAGGTTGGTCAAGGATCGGGCAGTGTTTCCTTCTGTTGTGCTATGTTGTTGTTGTTGTTAGGTGCCATTGAGTAGTTACTGACCCATAGAGACCATATGCACAGCAGGATGAAACACGGCCCGATCCTGGGCAAACCTCACTACTGTTGCCACACTTGAGCCCATTGATGCTGCCACTTGGCCGATCCATCTCGATGTGGGTTTCCTCTCTTTCTCTGACCCTCCACCTTACTAAACATGATGTCCTTCTCAAGTGACTGGTCCCTTCTGACAATATATCCGAAGTACAAGAGATGAAATTTGGCCATCTTGGCCTCTAAGCAGCACTCTGGCTGCATTTATTCCAAAAGAGATATATTGGTTCTTTTGGCAACCCATGGCACTTTTAATATTCTCCTCCAACACCATAACTCAAAAGCATCAATTCTTCTACGGTCTTCCTTATTCACTGTCTAGCTTTCACATGCATATGAGGTG
>NW_006408553.1:18714415-18719114 GCF_000296735.1 Chrysochloris asiatica | reverse complement strand
GGTTGTTAATGAATCTTCCTCCAATCCTAATGCCACGTTTTTCTTCATATAACACAGCTTCTAGGATTATGAGTTCAGCATACAGGTTGAATAAGTATGGTGAAAGAATACAACCTTGTTGCACACCTTTTTTAATTTTAATACATTCAGTGTTCCCATGTTCTGTTTGAACAACTGTCTCTTGGTCCATGTACAGATTCTTCATGAGCATAATTAAGCATTCAGGAATACTCATACTTCGCAATGTTGTCCATAGCTTGTCATGATCCACACAATCAAAAGCCTTTGTATAGTCAAAAAAGCATAGGTAAACATCTTTCTGGTATTCCTCTGCATTCAGCAAAGGTCCATCAGACATCAGCAATGTTACCTCTTATTCCATGTCCTCTTCTGAATCCAGCTTGAACCTCGGGAAGTTCTCTGTCAATGTGTGCTTGCAGCAGTTTCTGTATTACTTTTAGTAAAACTTTAGTCATGTGTGATATCAAAGAGATTGTCTGATGATTTCTGTGTTCCATTGGGTCACCTCTCTTTAGAATGGGCACAAATATAGATTTCTTCCAATCAATCGGCCAGGTGGTTGTCTTCCAAATTTCTTGGCAGAGATGAATGAGTGCCTCCTGAGCATCCTCACTCTCTTGAATTATTTCAGTTTTCATTCCATCAATTCCTGGTGTCTTGTTCTTTGCCAGTTCCTTCAATGCACCTTAGACTTCTTCTTTCAGCATCATTGACTTTTGATCATATGTTACCTCTTGAAATGGTTGAACATCAGCCATTTCCTTTTGGTACAGTGACTCTGTGTATTCCTTCCATCTTACTTTGATGCTTCCTTCAATAATTTGCCCAAAGAATCCTTAAATATCAAAAGTCGAGGCTTGAATTTTTTCTTCAGTTCCCCCAGCTTGAGAAATGCTGAACGTGTTCTTCCTTTTTTGTTTTCTGACTCCAGATCTTTGCGCATTTTTTTGTAATATTTGACTTTGTCTTCTTGAACTGACCTTTGAAATTTTCTGTTCATCTCTTGTACCTCCTGATTTCTTCCATTTATTTTAACATCTCTACGCTAGAGAGCAAGTTTCAGTGTCTCTTCTGACATCCATTTTGATGTTTTCTTTCTTTCTTGTCTTCTTAATAACTTTTTGCTTTCTTCCTGTATGATGTTCTTGATGTCATCCCACAACTCTTCTGGTCTTCAGTCTTTAGTGTTTAATGTATCAAATCTGTTCTTCAGATTATCTCTAAATTCAGGTGGGATATATTCAAGGTGATATTTTGGTCTCTGTGGACTTCACCTTCAGTTTGAATTTGCATATGAGCAATTGATGGTGTATTCCACAATCTGTCCCTGAACTTGTTTTGACTGATGATATGGAACTTTTCCATCATCTCTTTCCACAGATATAGTCAATTTGATTTCTGTGTATTCCATCCGGTGAGGTCCACATATATAATTGTCTCTGATGCTGACTATAGAAGGTATTTGAAAGGAACAAATAATTGATTTTGCATAATTCTATCATGTGATCTCCAGCATCATTTCTATCACCAAGGCCATATTTTCCAACTACTGATCCTTCCTCTTTGTTCCCAACCTTTGCATTCCAGTCACCAGTAATGATCAATACATCTTGATTGCATGTTTGATCAATTTCAGATTGAAGAACTTGGTAGAATTCTTCTATTTCTTCCTCACTAGCTTTAGTGGTTGGTGCATAAATTTGAATAATAGTGGTCTTAATTGACCTTCCCTGTAGGCACATGGATATTATCCTATCACAGACAGTGCTGTACCTCCTGACTCATCTGGGTATTATCTTTTTCACAATGAATGCAACACCATTCCTCTTCAATTTGTCATTCCCGTCATAGTAAACCATGTTGTTATCAGATTCAAATGGCCAATACCAGTCCATTTCAGCTCATTAATGCCTAAGCTATTGATGTTTATGCATTCTGTTTCATTTTTGACAATTTCCAATTTTCCTAGATTCATACTTTGTACATTCTATGTTCTGATTATTAAAGGATGTTACAGCTGTTTCTCTTCATTTTGAGTTGTGTACCCTCAGCAAATGAAGGTCCCACAGTCTTTACTCCCAGAGCTTTACTCCATTTGAGTTAATAGCCATCAATTCTACTTTCAGTTAGCAGCTCTTCCCCAGCCATGTTAGCACAATCTTAATCGACGTTAGTTTTCTTTCTTGTTTCCTTACTTCCACTCTTAAAGCAGTTCATACTGACAACCAAACCTTTTCCTCAGAATCTTCTTTTAGGGAAAATCCAAATTAAGACACTCAGAATTTTATTATAATAAGTTATTTAACCTTTTTTTCTGGAATGTGATTATGATATTGTCAAATCACAAGTTTTTTTGTGTGATTTTAAAAGGGCTCCTTGGGGGTTCTGGCTTTTGCAGTGGTCATTGTGGGAGCTGCAGGCATGTACCTTTGGAAGCCATGGGAGGGCAGGACAACAGGTATGCAGAAAGAAATCTACACTTTCATGTCAAATTGACAGAACCTAGAAGTCAAAATGAATATTTTCCTACTACAGCAAGTATCCATTGGTCAACATCTGAGCCCGTCCAACTTGTTTGCCTAGGCTGGCGGCAATGCCTGACCTGAAGGCCTAATTACACCTGGGGGAGAGGCAGACCTCATCTGGCTCCCTGCCACCCCACCCCCACCCCAGCAGTGTTCTGCAACCTGATACTTGTAGTCATCTGTGCAGGGCCTTGGAATTGTCATAATAAAGATAGATATAGAGAGTTTGCAAGCCTTATCAAAAACAAAACCTTAAAAAAAAAGGGCTCCTTGTCTTTTAAGGGATGAATTTTTGAAATATTTACATATAAAGTTATGTGATGCCTAGGATTTGTTACAAAATAGTTTGTGAGGTGATTTTATTCTATAAACTCTCACAATTATTATTACCACAATTATGATTTCACTTTTATACAATAATTTGTATAGCAGGTATGATTTTATTCCACAAATCCAGCTCTTTTTAAATATATAGCATATCTCCAAGCACATGGTAGACATTTACTCTATATTTGTTGGATAGAAAGTGAAGAATGAAATAAATTAATGGAAGCATGCAGGTGGTAGTGGTTATGTGCCATGAAATCGGTTCTGACTCATAGAGAGCCTATATAGGGTTTCTGAGGCTGTAAATCTTTACTGGAGCAGAAAGCCTCATCTTTCTCCCATAGAGCAGTTGATAGATTCAAACTGCTGATCTTGCAGTTAGCAGTCCAACTCATCGTCCACTATGTTACCAGAGTACCTTATGCCTTTAGGAACAAATACCTTTACAATTCTGGGTATCAGTTTTGTTGCCCTATCAACGATTTGCATTAACATGTGGCTGATCTTTGTATTCTAGTTATTTAGAACCAAGTAAAAGCCTTTTGTTGTACACTAACAAAAAAACAAAACAAAAAAAAAGAATGAGAGAAAATATGAATTAAAGCAGGAACATCTTTGTGTAGGCCTCCTCCCTCCTTCCAACATGTATTTTACTTAGAAAAAAGTCATTCATCCCCCATTTTAACACTTCAATACAGCAGATGCTATGGGGAAAACACTACCTCCTTCACTACAACTTGGGAATGTTAAAACTGCACATAATATTGTTATGGATGTGACTAAGTAGTAATATCTCTTAAGATGGTTTGTAAACTATGAAGTGTTTTTAAATGAAAGTCTGTATTTGAAATCAGGTTAAAATTAAGCATGAAAGCCATTCTAGGGCAGGATAATTTGATACAAGAAGAAAAATACAACCTATGGAGGAGAGAAGAAGCTGTGTTGCCTGTGGTTTGTCAGTGTACTTCAATAGGCAATTAAATTCTTCCACTTTATTAAATCTTAGCCTTCAGAATCATTCCAGCCACTAGAAATGTAGCATTCTCTGATCTCAAAATGAGTTCCTCATTGAACCACTCTCCTGCTTCCTGCTTGCAGCGCATTTATTCTGGACCCATGCAATAACGTTTCATATTATCAGGAATTTGGACCATCTCAATAGCTTATTTGCAGGACTCCAGCTTTAAGAGGGAACCAAAATGCCTACAAGAGACAGATACTGTTCATACCTGGAAGGAATCAGTTTTATAACAAATCAATATACCTACATATAAGCTCCAGTGGTGTATTTTTGTGTGTCAGTATACAAACTGTGATAGTTAAGGTTTGGTGTCACCTTGACTGGGCCAGGATTCCCAGTGGTTTGGCAGTTGAGATGTGGTTATGCCCATGGTGACATCTAATACAACCTGGAGTCCTCGTAGGATAAAGCAATCATCAATGATGCTATGAGCAGCCAGTCAATGAAAGGATGTTTCCTTGGGGGTGTTGCCTGCTCACAGCATAACGGACATGCAGGAAAAGCTTGTTCTCTTTTCCACTGGATGTGGATCTCACAGCTGGATCATCCTTCAACCTCCAGTTCTTTGAACCTAAGCCAGTGGCCTGCTCTATTGTTTGTCTGCCTGTCTGCCTACTGGGCTTTCCCGCTGATCTTGGTTCACTTGGCCTGGACTTGGATCTCCTGTCTGCCCAACTGCCTGCCAGGCCTGCTGCCAATCTTGTCTCAGCTGACCTAGAAGTTCCCACCTCCTCACACGTGTAAGCCATTTTCTTGTTATAAACTCTCTCTCTCTCTCTCTCTCTCTCTCTCTCTCTCTCTCTCT
>NW_006408553.1:18696652-18714310 GCF_000296735.1 Chrysochloris asiatica | reverse complement strand
AAACTACCAGCTGCTCTGCAAGAGAAAGATGAGGCTTTCTACGCCGGTACAGATTTACAGCCACGGAAACCTTGTTCAGGGTCGCTATGGGTCGGAACCAACTCGGCGGCACTTAACAACAACAACATATACACATATGTTTCACTGGGTTTGCTTCTGTAGAGAACCCAGCCTAAGACACACACACACACACACACACACACACACACACACACACACGTTTATTTATATTTTTGTGAGCATGTGACTCCATCCCTCTATTGCCGCTAACATTATTAATGAAGGGAAACATAAACCACTTGGCCCTGGAAAATATAGATGCTGATGGTAACATTAATAAGAACTGCCTGGAAATGTCTGCTACCCAGAATCAGGGATCTTTAGGATGTTATAAAACCAATCTGCTGAAGAAAAGAAACCATGCGTTCCATAGGAACTAGCCTTTAACACAATCTCTCTTCCTGGAGAAATGTTCCCCACCCAAACCTGCCCCCAGGCCACCTGGAAGAAATCCCCAGAGTCATTTTTTAAATAATTCTACTTCTTGTGTTAAACAAAGAACCATTAATATGTCTGCCCAAATTCATTCTCAGCAGGGACATCAAGCACACAACTAAAAGTTGGCCTGTTTGCACTACCAATCAATGACAACATATAAATTGAATGAAAAAAAAAATTTTTTTTTCCCCAGGCTTCCCCTACCTGTGGATTCAGTGAAAGCAAAAAACAAAATTCTCTGGTTTCTCTTATGCTTGTATAACCCAATACCATCTTTTCTCTTCTTTCTATATATAAAACAGGAGTAGTTATACTCAGAACTAAAGAAACATCTTGGAATACAGGCCAACAAAGTGGAACAAGAAAAAATAAATCTCTACTTGCTGCCAGGAGGAGGGTCAGTCTGAAAATGACACTATCCTATCTTCTGATAACTAGCAGAAGTTTTATATGTTACAAGTGAACTAGGGAACAAGGAAACAGGTAGGGGTGCTGAACAAGGCAAATGCTTCCATCAATTAGAAGTAGATTGTATAAAGACTTTCAGGTTAGGATCAGCAAGGTAAATGGATGCTTTGGACAGGGCTTGCCACTCTTTGTAGTTTGCAAAAAGGAATTCTTGCAATTCTCTTGGTCATATATACAGTTACAAAAAAAAAAAAAACTTAACCCTTTACAAAAGCAAAAATGTCACCAAAAAATCACAGAAACATGAATATCTTCAATATTTCCTCTGATGCTGTCTGCACTGTCAAATATAGCTGGGGGAAAAAAGTCTTTTACTTTCAGGAAAAGTCTTTCTGGTAAGTACTTGAAGGCACAATCTATATGCTTATGAAAGCTATTTAGTTTCCATGGGCACTTAACTTGATTTTTTAAAAACTAGTATTGCAGGTGCAAATTGATCCTCATATACAAAGCTGTATTTTAGTTTAATTAACAAAATCCTTTCTGATGAGACTGTATATGTTGATTCCTCTCTTACCTAGGAGCAATCATTCATAAACTGACTCTTCCTCCTTCTCTGGTGTCACTAAAACCAACACCTGACTCAGCTACCACAGTCAGTTGAGTCATCAAAGCTGAACCCACTTTTTAAGAGATGACCTATAATTGCTGCAATTTTTTTTCCATCTGGCGATGTTACACCGGGCTACCAAATCCCAAATTCTTGTTTTCAGTATTTCACTAATGTTTCAGTTCTTGTAGTCATCAACTTTTGCTTATTTACTCAAATACAATCTTGATTTTAGACTTGAAACAAAAACTTTAAAAATTATATAACTGTAATTGAGCAAATCCTCAACTCCTCAAGATTCTGCTGTGATTAACCATATCTTCTTGGGCTTTGTTGTTGTTAAGTGTTGTCGAGTCAATTCTGACTCATAGCGACACTGCATAGGGTTTCTGAGGAGCAGCTGGTGAGTTTGAACTGCCAACTTTGTGGTTCACAGTCCAGTGCTAATCCTACATCACCATACCAGGGTGTCAAATTATTTCTGCTTTAACTACTTAATTTAGATTCAGTTGTTTTGGAAGAATTAATAGTGTGAGATTTGTAAATGAAAATTAAAAGCTACACAGTCTCTTATTTCATTGAATTCCATGAATCTCCCTATTACTGTGTAATGAACATAGCCATCATTGATTTTAAGATTCAGCATAACACTACCCAAGTAGGTGGGAGAGTTTTCTTTGTTTTTGTTTTTTTTTTAATGTAAATAATCTGTAATGCAAGTTGTCAAATGAGAAATGCTGCTAACTGAATTCAAACAAAGATCACTCCCACATCATATTACACACAGCGATGGAGAAAAAGTCCCACAATAGCGAAAAAAACCAGAACTCATTAGCAATAATGCTTTTGTTAATTGCTGCCCAATTGGTCCGAACTCATAGAGACCCTAGGTACACAGAAGAAAATTCTGCCCGATCCTGTGTCATTTTCACAATTGTTTGAGCCCATTGTTTCAGCCACTGTGTCAATTTGTCTCATTTAGAGTCTCCCTCTTTTTCACTAACCCTCTATACTTCTTCAGGGATTAATCCCTCCTGATAACATGTCTAAAGAATCTGAGATGAAGTTTGACACCTTCACTTCCAAGGAGCATTCTGGTTTTACTTTGTTTGTTCTTCTGGCAGTCTATGACATATTCATTTATATTCACCAAAGCCATGATTCAAATGCATCAATTCTTCTCCAGGTTTCCTTATGCATTGTCCAGCTTTTGTATGCAAATGAGATGACTGAAAATATCATGTATCAACAATGATACTAAACTCAAGTTAATTCAACACTCTTCTGCATGTGGATCACTTATTATTTTAACAAGTTTTACACCAGTAGTTGCTACTGTTCACCAGAGTCAAGCACACAAATTAGTTGTTCTTATATGTGAGGTCACTCCTATAAGCGCACTTTGATATCATGTCTTATTTGCATTGTGTTTCAAATTTTGTACACATAGATATGTCACATTAACTCTATAGCCAATGTTTTAAAAATAACTGATTGACAAAAAATATTAATGGACAGTAGATACAAAATATTAAGAATGCAGAAAGTTTCTGCAGGTCATGCATGTTCACTATTTTGAAGAAAATGATCATGGGGTTATGAATGAAATATACACAAATCAGTTGGTTCTGAAAGACAAGTGTTAAACAGAGATTTGGTCCAGTGTGGGCATATTTATACACACTATTACTTTGTGGTCCTACATAAAGGTGCCATTCAAATAAGGCAAAGCTGGTCCCTTCTTCTATACCTAAAAGGTGAGGAAGAAGATTCTAGGTGTAATTTTCCTCTCTGTGTATGTATGTGTATGTGTCTTTCTGTCTCTGCCTGTCTTTTTCTGTCTCTTCCTGTCTTCTCTGTTTATCTAACTTTGTGTGCCTATATTTGTCTGTTTCTCGCTATGTATACATAATATATATACCATATATATAAATGCATATACATCATAAATATATCACAATTTTCAGTACTTGTGCTTTTACTGAATTCTTTAATTCTGTAACTGAGTAACTTGTAAAGCTTTGCATCATTTAATTATGTCTGGTAATTAAATAACTACAGTCAGGGAGAGAGAGAGAGAGAAAAAAAAAAAAAAAAGACACCACCAAACAGATGTTGTATATTCAAGTAATGTCATATTTGCTCTACAGATAAAAATAACTATATTAGTTTAAAGTGGAAGATATATACATAGCACAATTTTTCCACATTGTTTATTTACAGTTTTTGTTAAACTGTACATACTCTAGGTTAGAAGTGTTTTTTCTATTACAATCTTAAATGTCTTTCCCAGTTTGTCAAGAGATCATTGTCTACTTTTTCTCATGCAAATCATGGACTTGGATATCTGAAATGAGTAGGTCATTTCAAAACCACCACCCAACCACTTTTCCCTCTCTAATTTTTTTGATTTGTTGTTCACACTTCTGAGGAAAGAGAATCCTCTTACACAAATGTGATGCACAATAAAGTCCATTTAATTTATTTTAACTGGATGGCTTTGCTCTGACCTGTTTCTTAGTGTGTGAAACTCTTCCTTGCTTATATTTATTTTTTATGAGAACGTATTATTTATGTTATGGTTATTATTAAAATCCTTAGTTGATGGGAATACTGCCTGCCTTGTGAAAAAAAATGAATAAAAGGTTAAATTTTTAAAAGTGTTTTTCTACAGTGTAGCAACAGCAATGTTGTTGTGTAGGAAAAACTTGTTGCCAAGTGAAATACCATGATGATGCACACTTTGTTCTTTAACAAAATACTCAAGCAATGTACTAATTGCTTTAAATTATGAGTTGATAATAACATTGACAACATAAATAACAAGAAGACACGTACTACTCTTTTGAAATAGAATTAAGCATAATGCAAATGTATTATATGACAATTTGCTACAGACTTAATTGCATTTTCCTTTAGTGGACATAAGTGATGAAAACTTAATTTTAAAAACCTGTACTAAGTGCCCTAAAGAGTGTATAAAAGGAATATCCAGTCACACTTAAGAATTTAGGCCTAGGTGGAAAACTATCACATCCTAACATTGTACCACAAAAGAATTGAGATACACATTAATCTTAAAAGAAGTCTCTATGACAAAAATAATTCAACTGTGGTTGATGAAATTTGGGGTATCTTCAAAATCATTTCACATATACATTATTTGGTATTGTCATAAACCCAGAATTTTTTTTTTTTTTTATCACTTTACCAACAACAAAGGATAATCTGTAGAATAAAAGATTTGTCAAAATGTTTTCAGATATTAAATGTAGAGAATTATTCTATTTATACCAGCATGATTATATAGAATATATTACACTATATTATAATACCATGTTGTATGTATCATTCAAGGTTGTCGTTCATCTTTTACCGGCTGAGTGTTTGGGTTTGAACCACCAAACTTGCAGTCAGCATTCTAACATCCAATCCACAGTGCTACCAAGGATCTCATTCAAACTCTCCAACACACACACACACATCTGTTACACACACAACTCTCCAACACATACATCTTTTACAAGCTCATAAGTAATAAGATAGGATTATTTGTTTAGTTATTCGTTTCCTTTCACTGTAACAATTGCTTGTCGGTTTCATGTGGATTTGGTATTACAAAGCAGCTCAATTAATTCTGGTTGAACCACTGAGAATGAATTATTAAACTCACCAAGGTTAGAAAAGACTTGACTAGCAGTAACAAAATTAAAGTGCTGATGATTCTTTTACAAATGTCTTAAGTTGGATATCAATGTTTTCTGTCCAATTTAGCAAAATTATTTTTCTCCAATAAAACAAAATGAACCATAACCATTGAGTTGATTCCAAATCATATGGCCCCTATAGGACAAAATAGAACTGCTCTATAGTGTTTCCAAGATTTTAAGTCTTTATAAGAGCAGATATCCTCATCTTTCTGTGGAGGTGAGTTCAAATTGTCAGTCTTGCATTTAGCAACTCAAAGCTTAACACACTGCACTACCAGCTTACAAATGACGTGGTATTTACAAAACCAAGTAAGATTTTAGTTTTGGTATCCTTAACTGATTTGTTGTATCATTAAATGTCATTATTCAGAATTTTCCCTAGTACTATTTCTATGTGATTATTATCATTAGCAAAATCTTCATCATTGTCATGCTCCTTATCATATCAAGTAGACCCTAGCCCCCATTAGTTATCTTGTTTAACCAGCCACGTTTCTGCCTCAGATGAGTGCATTAGGTCTTCTATTCCTTTCAGCTATTACAGGTAAAAATAACCCAAGTAACCATCTATGAAACAAAAGTTTCACTTCCCATGCCCCTTCCCACGCCCTGTTCTTTCTCTTACAAACCCCATACTTCCATGAATCTGGAACCATTGAAAGGAATGCCACTCCTGATGCCAAATTCCTGATGGTGTAAAAATTGGCACCAACAATCTGTCACACAGCATTCTCTACTCAGCTTGGCTCACTAATTCATTGTAATGATTCCAAAGAACTCAAACACCATACTTATGGATTTGGGACTTATTGGGGAAGTTAACAGGTTACAGCTGAGGGTCAGAAATGTTCAGGGCACAGTTCTCCCAGTCTGAACAACCTCTTTCTGGTCCTCAGCCTTTTGTCCTGACCTCTGCTCCAGAAATGTTACAAAACATTTTTTAGGGCTGCTTATAAACACTCACTGAGCACAAAACTTTACCATAAGTCTCAGCCATAACCATTCAGCTCAAGCTTAATGGGTCAGTAAACCTAGCTCCCCCAATTAAGTGACTGGAGGCATCATCTCACATTGCAAGCCTCCTGCCCAGAGTCACTCAGCTTTACTTGCACTGCGGTCTGAGATGCCCAAAATTTAGTCTCATGCTCTGGTTTTGGGCTCTGCTATTGTTTCTTTGTCACCCCTCCAATGTCATAACTTTCTGTACTTGGGTTAAGGAGGTTCAATGCATAGTGATCTCTAGGTCCAAAGGATGTGCTTCACTCCTGGCTCTTCTTTTTAAGTGGTAGTTAGATTCCCCTACTGCTTCTGTAAACCTACATTCGAGTTTCATGTTTTTAATCATTGCAATTAAGTTTTGATTGCATGTTAGATCCTTTTCAGATTTAAGAAATTGGTAGAATTCTTCAATTCCGTCATCACTGAGTTGGTTGGTGTGTAAATTTGAATATTGTGCTATTAAGTGGTCTTTATTGTAGGCGTATGAATATTATCACAGACAGCATGGTACTTCAAGACAGATCTTGATATGACACTTTTTTTTAAAGTTTTTATTGTGAATTAAGTGATAGTTTACATGGGAGAGCATCAGCTTTACACTCATCCTGTAGTATTTTGTTTCATTGCATTAATTACAATCCCCTCCACACATCATCATTCAACAGCATTTGCTTCCAATCCCTCTTATTTTTTTTTTAATGTACACTGAAGCACTCAGGAATATATAACCATTAAAACAACCAAAGGGTATATGCCCTACACGGCAGCCCCCTGGCTCCAGGCACATAGCCCCTCTTCCTCCTTGAATCTCAGCTGCTGCATCTCTCTACATCATCGTCTCTGCTGCCATCTCTGACATCGCTGCTTCTCTGGATATGGTCCCGCACTTTGCTCTTCTCCCTTAAGGGTCCAAGGGTCCTCCACTCCTGGACTGCAAAATAAACCACTCCCCTCCTTTTGTTACATAACATCTACCTTTACATTTGCAACATTCACAATCAATCCTGATAGCAATTATTCACTACTGAACCACAAGAGTCTTATCTCCATCTCTTTTCACCAGTTTATCTAGACAGGTTGGAAACCACTCAGTGGAGATTCTACCTTCCCTTGTGCCCTCTGAAGCTAAGCTCCCTCTTGAAAACTTGAAAGCCAGTCACTTCATGCCTATGTTGCTCTCCTTCCCCACCATTTTGGGTAACCAGTATCTAAGTTGCCCATCTCTGTCAACCTTGTGTACAGAGGGGGTGGGAATGATCCTTGTTGTAAAGATTCGTTCCCTCTTTTAAGCTACTGCATCCTAAGTATACGTCAAGTTCATCAAATTATAGCTGGTTACACTTTTTTTCTCCTCTTCTTTCTTCCTCTAGTCTGATCATCCAGTCATTGAAGCTAGGTCAAATGGGTACTATCTGCAAGTATAGGCATTCTTGTGCATCTCCCCTCACTTCATATCAGTTGGACACTTCACTCTCCACTTTAGTCATCTGTGACTATGCCCCTGTCCATGGACTCACGAATCCCCAGGTCTCGCTATACCGCTGGCCAACCAGGTCACGATTCAGTTTGACAGGAATCTATTGAACGTGGTCAGACTTAGCTCATAGCTTCATTGCTGGTTTTTCCCCACTTCCCCTTGTTGATAGACCAGTGTGGTCACCAGCAAGATTACATGCCTGCTCGTGTATTCCCTTTGACTTTGATATTATACTTTTGATGATGAATATGACACCATTCCTCTTCAATTTGTCATTTCCAACTTAGTAAGTCATGTGATTGTCAGATTCAAAATAGCCAATACCAGTCCATTTCAGCTCACTAATGCCTAGAATATCAATATTTATTCATTCATTTTCATTTTTAACAATTTTCTATTTTCTTAGATTTATACTTCATACATTCCATGTTCAAATCATTAATGGATGTTTACAACTCTTTCTCTTCATTTTGATTTGTGCCCCATCAGTAAATGAAGGTCCCAAGGGCTTTACTTCGTTCACATCATCATGGTGAACGCTACCTTGAGGAGGCAGCTCTTCCCCAGTTGTGTTTTGAGTGCCTTCCAACCTGAGGGGCTCATAGTCTGGTACTATATCTGACAATATTCTGGTGTTCATCATGTTTCAATATTCAGTAGTCTGGTGCTCACAGTATTCCACTGCTATTCTTAAGTTTTTCATTGAGTAAATATTAAGAAGTAGTCCATCTCTTCTTCTTCCTAGTTTACTCCATTTGGAAGCTCAGCTGAAACTTGTCCACTGTGGATGACCCTGTTGGTATTTAAAATACCCATGGCATAGCTTCCAGAATCACAGCAACATGCAAGCTATGATAGTATGACAAACTGACAGGTGGATGGTGGATAATTATCAGTTTGTTGTTGTGCCATAGAGTCAGATCCGACCCATAGCGACCCTGCATAGGGTTTCCAAGGAGCAGCTGGTGTGCCTGAACCACCGACCTTACAGTTCAAACCGACTTGCAGTCCAGCGCAGTAACCTGCAGCACCACACCAGGAATCCTAATTATCGGTTGTTTTAGATTAATTGTTGTCATTATGTTGTTTGTTATTTTTGTGCTGCTGGTTTCTTTGTTCTGTATGCTTTCCTGGCTGAGTTCATATTTTTGTGCTTATTCTTGTCAATTTCTTCATAATTTTAATGTTTCCATAATCTTGGACTTTTCCTTTCTTGATTTGATGGGGAGGTATATTAAATTTCTTTGAGTTTATCCTGTATTTTGGTAAGTTCTTCCTCTTTTTATGACATTATATTTTATTCTGAGATCTACTTGACATCCTCACCAACTAGATCTCTGTTAATATATTTTCCTTTATTTTACTTTGTAATTGCCCCAATCATGGTCTGACTTTCCAGATAACCTAATTTAATTCTTATAGGTTTGTTCCACTCTAGACTCTTCTATTTCTGGACTGAGTTCTGGGTGATGTGCTTCGTATGTAAATCTCTGGTTGTTGTCTGCTCTTGTTTGTTCTTAGTATAAAGAACTCCCTTTAGTATGTTTTCGAGCTCTGGTTTGGTCTTTACAAGATCTCTTAATTTATGTGTATCTTGAAATGTTCTTAATTTGCTGTGATATTTGATTGGCAGCTTTGTTGAGTGTATGATTTTTTTATTAGCAATTTTTTTTCTTTCAGGGTTTTGTAAATGTTTCCCCATTGTCTTCTTGCCTATATGGTTTCTGCTGAGAAACAAGAGCTTAATCTGATTGGCTTCCTTTTGTAGGTGATATTTCTTTTTTTCATAGCTGCTTTAAGGATTCTCTCCTTGTCTTAGATTTTGGAAAGTTTGATTATGGTATATCTTGGTGATTTTCTTTTGGGATCTATTCTGCCTGGGGTTCATTCAGTTTCTTGAATGCTTATCTTCTCATTCTTCTAAATGTTCAGAAAATCTTCCAGTAGCTCTTCAACTATCTTTTCTGTGGTTTTCTTCATCTCTTCCTACTCTGGAATTCCAATCAATCAAAGATTATTATTCTTCTTCATGTAATCCCACATGAATCTTAGGCTTTCTTCAGATTGTTTCATTCTTTTCTCTATTTGATCTTCAAACTTAGCAGTATTGAAAGGTTTATTCTCAGGCTCACTGAGTTCTGGCTTCCATCACTTAAATTCTACTCCTTTGCCCTTTCAGTGTGTTGTCCATTTTGGATATTTTACCTTAATTGTCTGGACCTCTTTTTGCAGGTTTTATATTGTTGCTAATGATGTATCTATTTTGTTCAATTATTATTTTAACACTTTTCTGACTACTTCCTTATTTTCACTACTTTCCTGTGGAATGTTTGTTGTTGTTGTTGTCAGGTGCCATTGAGTCAGAACCGACTCATAGTGACCCCATGCACAGCAGAACGAAACAATGTCCGATCCTGGGCCAACCCCACCACCACTGCCACATTTGACGGCATCAATGATGCCACCTGGCTGATCCATCTCGTTGGGGGTCTTCCTCTTTTTCTCTGACCCTCCATATTACCCAGCATGACATACTTCTCCAGTGACTGTTCTCTCCTGACAATACGTCCAAAGTATGAGAGACAAAGTTTAGCCATTCTAGCCTCCAAGGAGCTCTCTGGCTGCACTTCTTCCAAAACAGATCTATTGGTTCTTTTGGCAGTCCATGGCACTTTTAGTATTCTCCTCCAACACCACAACTCAAAGGCATCAATTCTTCTACAGTCTTCCTTATTCACTGTCCAGCTTTTGCATCCATATGAGGTTATTGAAAATACCATGGCTTGGGTCAGGCGCACCCTAGTCCTCAAGCTGACATCTCTGCTCTTCAACACTTTAAAAAGTTCCTGTGCAGCAGATTTGCCCAATGCAATACGTCATCTGATCTCTTGACTGCTGCTTCCACGAGTGTTGATAGTTGATCCAAGAAGAATGAAGTCCTTGACAACTTCAATCTTTTCTCTGTTGATAAGAATGTTGTTTATTGTTCCAGTGGTGAGGATTTTTGTTTTTCTGACATTGAGATGCAACCCATACCGAAGGCTGTGTTCTTTGATCTTCATCAGTAAATATTTCAAGTCCTCTTCATTTGTTTAAGTGTACCTCAATATCATTCTCCTAAATTTCCTTCCAGACAATTTCAAAGACTCTTCACCCTCTAATGCAATTCCTAGCTTTTCTTCTTAGTCATTTTCTTGAGGTACTCTGTCTTATTCTGCACATGAGCAGAAACTTTCTGCTGCTTATCATACACTGTGGTTTTGTTGTATTTGTATATAATTAGATGAATGTGTGATGGAGTATTCTTAAACACACTCTAGTTGCCTCCTGGTAGTTGTGCTCAGGAGATGGGTTTCTCTGTTCAGTGCTTTTACAGCTCCTTCAGAGTATTTTTAGCAAGTGTTGGTTGTAGATACTGCTCTTATATAGCAGCTGGTATTGGCTCTTGCCTTATTGGTAGGGTTTCACAGGGTGCAATTGTAGATTGGATGTATAGGCACAGTTGCTGTCTTTTGTCAAGTGAGGTATGAATAGAAACTCTCCCACAAAATAGAAGCAAGGCCAATATTCAAGATCAAACAAGAAAGTCAAAAGTCATAAAAACTGAGGAAAGACATTTATATAAATCTAGAAATCCAGAAAAATCAAAGAAGAAGAAGAAGAAGAAACCACTGGAAAATATGAGTAATTCTTTAGCACAACCTAATGGACTCTTTTCTTCAAAGCCAACTGAGAAATTCCATACTGTTTCCACTGTACCAATGTGATATGACCCTGGCCTTACTTTTCTCCCACTTCTCCCCTCAAGTCTGTTGATATGTGTTTCCTAATGAGAAGGAAGGGATAGATTTAGAAGAAACTCCTGCATCAGTTTCTGTCTTATGTCTCCACCTGTGCCTGGTGCAAATCCTTTCCTGAAAAGCACAAACAATACCAATTGTTTTGCGCATTGCAAAACATTGCACACATGATGTAGAACCTTCCCTGGTGGTGTGTACTCATACAAGTGCCCCCTCTGGTCACCAGCATGGAGATAAGTAAATAAAGTAATGGAAAAGATATGTTAAGACAAAAGACACTCTCACATCTGTTTCTGTAGATCGCTGGGTAATTTCTGCACTAAGAGTGCTATTGTGTTCCTTTCTCCACCGTCTCCCATTGCAATGGCTGTGGTACCTGCCAGCCACCCTGGACCAGAAGTCATGTCTTTTCTTGCTCCTGTTCCATATCTTACTCCCAGTAAACACTCAAACCACTTATTTATCACTTTATCTGAAGTTCAAAGTTCCAGGATGGTTCGCTGAAACTTTTTTGCCTGGTTTTCTGTGCTTTCACTGATGGGGTCTGTACTGTCTTTGTACCTAATCTGCCATCAAGTCCTGCTTCTGAGTTTTAAATAATACATTCAGAAATTGCAATTGTCTTGTTTTCAACACATATATACACACATATACACTCTGGATAGATACACCAGCATGTACGGTCCTATCACTAGAGAAGTATTTCATTAATCATTTGAGAACACCTTTATTTATTGTTTGAATTATTTCCTTACCAAAGCACTAAAAATATTCATTGCCTTCTACTGGCTTCTGCCATCTACTCTAGAACTAGATTCTTCCTCTTTAGGGAGCTGGTACTTGAATTAAGATGAAGTCATCCTTATACCTGACAAGAGCAGTGAAACATGTTGTTGAATTAAATTGCAAATGGTACTCCTTTAATTTTTATTTTCAGTAAAATACTATTTAACATGTAAGGCAGATCTTTTCTCCTTCAAAATGTATGACAGCCACTAACTAATGAATGCTTTTAAATCTACTGCCTGAGCCTTAAGATATAACAAATTATAAAGTCATAGCTCCTTTTTACTATAAAGATTGAGACAAGAAAGGAAGTATACCATTTGGGCAAACAAAATCAAAGTTTTACTTGAAAACTAGAGAAGACTATGTTGCTCAAGCCAGCATCTTCTCATTGTACGTCTCCAATAGGAGTTGTGTAAATGTTATTTAAATCTTATTTTAAAGGATCTACTGTAGTTTTGTCAATGTATGCTTGCAGCTGCTTCTGTATTACCTTTAGTAAAACTTTACTCCGATGGGATATCAAAGAGTTTGTCCAATGATTGCTGCATTCCACAGGGTCACCTCTCTTTGGAATGGGCACAAATATAGATCTCTTCCAATCAGTTGGCCAGATAGCTGTCTTCCAAATTTCTTGGCATAGATGAATGAGTGCCTCCTGTGCCTCCTCACTTTCTTAAAAGATTTTAATTTTGATTGCATCAATTTCTGGTGCCTTGTTCTTTGCCAATTCCTTCAATGCACCTTGGACTTCCTCCTTGAGTATCATTGACTCTAGATCATATGCTACCTCTTGAAAAGGTGGGACATTAACCATTTCCTTTTGGTACAGTGACTCTGTGTATTCCTTCCATCTTCTTTTAATGCTTTTTGTATCATTCAATAATTTCCCCAGAGAATCTTTCAATAACAAAAGTCGAGGCTTGAATTTTTTTCTTCAGTTCCCCCAGCTTAAGAAATGCTGAGTGTGTTCTTCCTTTTTGGTTTTCTAAGTCCAGATCTTTTCATATTTTGTTGTAATATTTGGCTTTATCTTCTCCAGCTGATCTTTGAAATTTTCTGTTCAGCTTGTGTACCTCCTCATTTCTTCCATTTGCTTTAGCATCTCTACACTGGAGAGCAAGTTCCAGTGTCTCTTCTGACATCCATTTTGACCTTTTCCTTCTTTCTTGTCTTCTTAATAATTTGTTGCTTTCTTCCTTTATGATGTTCTTGATGTCATCCCACAACTCTTCTGGTCTTCTGTACATTGACAGATAACTTCCAGAGGTTCAAACCAGATTCAGAAGAGGCCATGGAATGAGAGATATCATTACTGATACCTGATGGACCTTGGCTGAAAGCAGAAAATATCAGAAAGATGTTTACCTGTGCTTTATTGAATACACAAAGGCTTTTGAGTATGTGGATCATGACAAGCTATGGACAACATTGCGAAGTATGAGTATTCAGGAACACTTAATTGTGCTCATGAGGAATCTGTACCTGGACCAAGAAGCAGTTGTTCGAACAGAACATGGGAACACTGAGTGTTGTAAAATTCAAAAAGGTGTGCGACAAGGTTGTATTCTTTCACCATATTTATTCAATCTGTATGCTGAGCAAGTAATCCGAGAAGCTGGGTTATATGAAAAAAAAAAAATTTGGCATCAGGATTGCAGGAAGACTCATTAACAACCTGCGATATGCTGAAAGTGAAGAGGACTTAAAACATTTACTGATGAAGATCAAAGAGTACAGCCTTCTGTATGGATTACATCTCAATGTAAAGAAAACAGAAATCCTCACCACTGGACCTATAAACAACATTCTTATCAATAGAGAAAAGATTGAAGTTGTCAAGGACTTCATTCTTCTTAGATCAAGTATCAACACTCATGGAAGCAGCAGTCAAGAAATCAAATGACGCATTGCACTAGGCAAATCTGCTGCACAAGACCTTTTTAAAGTGTTGAAGAGCAGAGATGTCAGCTTGAGGACTAAGGTGCGCCTGACCCAAGCCATGATATTTTCAATAACCTCATATGCATCCGAAATCTGGACAGTGAGTAAGGAAGACCATAGAAGAATTGATGCTTTTGAGTTATGGTATTGGAGGAGAATATTGAAAGTGCCATGGGCTGCCAAAAGAACCAACAGATCTGTGTTGGAAGAAGTGCAGTCAGAGTGCTCCTTGGAGGCCAGGATGTCCAAACTTTGTCTCTCATACTTCAGACATATTGTCAAGAGGGACCAGTCACTGGAGAAGGATATTATGTTTGAAAAGGTGGAGGGTCAGAGACAAAGAGGAAAACCCCCAGTGAGATGGATTGGCCAAGTGGCAGCATCAATAGGCTCAAGTGTAGCAATAATAGTGAGCTTGGCCCATGACCGGGCAGTATTCATTCTGTTGTACATTGGGTCTCTATGAATCAGTATCAACTCAATGACACCTAACAACAACAACAACAATTCAGTTTTATTCTGAGAAAATAAATCCAGAAGATGAAGTATATGAAGAATTATATGGTATCAGGATTGGAGGAAGACTCATTAATGATCTCCAAAATGCAGACGACACAACCTTGCTTGCTAAATATGAAGGGAACTAGAAGCACTTACTGAGCTTTGGTAGTGTAGTGGTTACAAATCGGGCTGCGAACCGCAAGTTCAGCAGTTCAAAACTACAGCTGCTCTGTGGGAGAAAGAGGAGGCTTTCTGCTCCCATAAAGACTTACAGCCTCGGAAACCCTGTTCAGGGTCGCTATGGGTCGGAACCAACTCAACGGCATTCAGCAACAACAGCAACAGCAGGCACTTAACTGAAGAAGTTCAAAGACTATAGCTTGAAGCATAGATTATAACTCAACACAAAGAAAACAGATATCCTCACATTTGGAGCTGTAAGCAATTACCATGATAGTAAATGGGAAAAAGTCTAAAGCTGTCAAAATTTCATTTCACTAGTATTCACATTCAAGGCCAATCGAAGCAGCACTCAAGGAATTAAATAGTTTGTTGCATTGGGCGAGTCTGCTACAAAAGACCTCTTTACATTGTTAAAAATGAAAGATGTCACTTTGAAGACTAAGGTGTGCCATGTTAAGTTATCCCCACATATCAGTTGTTTTGACATATACTGATGACGTGTGTATTGGTGTGGTGCTGGATACTATGCTACTAGTAGTTCAGAATCACCCATGGTGGATAAGTTTTACTGGAGCATCCAGACAAAGAATAGAATAAGAAGAATAGGTGGTCCACTTCTGAGCAATTAGTTCCTGAAAACACTATAAAGATACAGTGTCCGAAGATGAGCTCCTTAGGTTGGAAGGCACTCAGAATATAATTGAGGAAGAGTTGCCTCTTCAAATTAGAGTTAATCTTAGTTGTATGGAAGCAGCCAAGCTTTCGAGACCTTCATCTGGTGCGTGACTCTAAATAAGAAGTAACTGCTGCAAACATCCATTAACAATTAGAAGATGGCATGCACCAAGTGTGACTCTAGGAAAAATGGAAGTTGACAAAAAGGAAATGGAACTCATAACGATCAGTTCCCCAGGCATTAGTGAGCTGGAATGGACAGGTATTAGTGGTGGTAGTGGTTATGTGCTGTGGACTGCAAACCACAAAGTGTGTAGTTCAATTCCTCCAGCTGCTCTGCAGGAGAAAAATGAGGCTTTCTGTTCCCACAAAGATTTAAAAAGCCCCAGAAACCCTGTACAAGGTTGCTATGAGTCACTTAACAACAACAACATACATTGAGTTAAGGAGCCCTGGTAGCCTAGAGGGTTATGAGTTGAACTGCTAATAACAAGATCAGCACTTTGAATTGACCAGACATTGTGCAGGAGAAAGATGATGTTTCCCGCTCCTGTAAAGATTTACAGTCTCAGACACCATATATAGGGTCATTATGAGTCAGAACTGACTCCAAGGCACACAACCACCACTACCATGCATTGAGTTGTAATCTGTACTGAAGACTATATTCTGTGATCTTCATCAATAAGTGCTTCAAGTCCTCTGTTTATTCCAGCTAGCAGGGTAGTCTCTTTTGCATATCACAGGTTGTTAATGAGTTTTCCTCCACTCCTGATTCCATGTTCTCACTCATAGCCCAGCTTCTCAGGTCATTTGTCAGCATACAGCTTGAAGAAATATGGTGAAAGGATATAACCCTGACATACACCTTTCATGATTTTAAACCACTCAGTATCCTCTTGTTCTCTTTGAACGACTTTGTGATGGTCTATGTACAAGTACGAAATGACGATGACTAACTGTTCTAAAATTCTCATTTTTCATAATGTTATTCATAGTTTGTTATGACCCACACAGTCTAATAAATATATTATTTGGATATAAATAAAATGCTTTTGCATTTTATTTGTATCCAAAATCAATGCTCATGGAAGCTGTCAATAAATCAAATGACATATTGCATTAGGCAAGTTGGTTGGAAAAAAAAACTTTTTAAGTTTACATAAGCAAAGATATCACTTTGAGAATTAAGGTGCATCTGACCCAAATCATGGCATTTCCAATTGCCTCTAATGCATGTAAAAACTGACAATGAATAAGGAGGAACAAAAAAGAATTGATGCATTTGAATTTTGGAGTTGACAAAAAATATAGAAAGGACCAGTGACTGTCAGAAGAAAAACAAAAAATCTGTCTTGGAAGAAGAAGAGTCAAAATGCTCCTTTACAGTAAAAAAAAAAAAAGAAAGAAAGAAAAAAAAAAGGGGGTGGGGGGACTAAATGTAAATACTGTTAATCAATGGTGTGTGATGTGGATTGTAATCATTGCAATGAAACAAAGTATGATTAGTTGAGTGCAAAACTGATATTCTCCCATGTAAATTATCCCTCAATTCACAATAAAAGCTTTAAAAAAAAGTGCTCCTTAATGGTAAGGATGTTTAGAAGTCAGCTGACTCAATGGCACTTAAGAACAACAGCAACAATTGAGTCATGACATTTTTAATTGCCTCATATGCATGCAAAATCTACATAATGAATAAGGAAGACTAGTGAAGAATTGATGCCTTTGAACAATGGTGATGACATTCAATATTAAATATACTATGGACTGAGAACAAACATATCGGTCTTGGAAGTAGTATAGTCAGAATGATCCTTAAAAGGAAGGATGGCAAGATTTTGTCACAAGTATTTTGTATGTGTTATCAGGAGGAATGAGTTCCTGGAGAAGGATGTCTCTTCTGTCCTTTTTATCCAGTGGAATGTGGAAATCATTAAACAATATCATTAATATCACGCACAAGCAAAATTATGCTGATAATAATTGTTAAATGGTGCAAGAGTACATCAACAGAGAATGCCAGAAATCAAAACCAAATTCAGCAGAAGAGGATATGGAACTAGG
>NW_006408553.1:18694441-18696552 GCF_000296735.1 Chrysochloris asiatica | reverse complement strand
TATCACAAGAGACCCATCCGCATCTCCTTTCATCAGCCCCGCCCAGACAGATTGGATACTACTCAGTGGAGTTTCTACCTTCCTCCATGCCCTCTGGATCTAGGTTCCCTCTTGAAAGCTTGTAAGCCAGTTACTTCTTGCCTTTGTAGCCCCCCGCCACCCCATTTTGAGTAGCCAATGTCCAAGTTGCCCATCCCTGTCTACTCTGTCATACTGGATTTGAAAGACCATTCTGACTGTACTTCTTCAACACAGATTCCTTTGTTCTTCTGGCTGTCTATAGTACTTTTAATAATCTTCTCCAACTCCATAACTCAAATGCATCAACTCTTCTACAGTCTTCCTTATTCATTGTTCAACTTTCCCATGCTCATGAGCTATTGAAAATACCATGGTTTAGGTCAGGCACACTTTAGTCCTCAATCTAGTATCTTTGCTCTCCAACACTTTAAAGAGGTCTAGTGCAGCAGTTTTATCTAGCACAATATACCATTTCATTGCTAGACTGTTGCTTCCATGAGTGTTGATAGTGGATTCAAGTAAAAGGAAAATTTTGACAAATTTAATCTTTTCTACATTTACCATGATGTTATTTATTGGTCCAGTGGTGAAGATTTTTGTTTTCTTTACATTGAGGTGCAACCCATACCGAAGGCTGTGGTCTTTGATTTTCATCAGTAAGTATTTTAAGTCCTTATTGCTCTCAGCAAGCAAGGTTGTATAATCTGCATATTGCAGGCTGGTAATGAATCATCCTTCAACCTTGATGCCACCTTCTTCTTATGGTATAGCTTCTCAGATTATTTGCTCAGCATATAGATTGAATAAATACGGTGAAAGAATACAATCCTGGTGCACACCTTTCCTGATTTTAAACCATTCAGTGCTTTCTTGTTCTGGTTGAATGATTGCCTTGTGTTCTACGTACAGGTTCCTCATGAGCACTGTTAAATATTCAGGAATACCCATTGTTCTCAATGTTATCCATAGCTTGTCATAATTCACAAAGTTGAAAGCCTTTGTATAGTCAGTAAAGCACAAGTAACCATCTTTCTGGTATTCACTGCTTTCAACCAAGATCTATCTAGTGTCAGCAATGACAATCCTTATTCCAAATGTTCATCTGAATCTGGCTTAAACCTCTCGCAGCAGCCCCCTGTCAAT
Organism: Chrysochloris asiatica; assembly: GCF_000296735.1. Taxonomy (NCBI): domain Eukaryota; kingdom Metazoa; phylum Chordata; class Mammalia; order Afrosoricida; family Chrysochloridae; genus Chrysochloris; species Chrysochloris asiatica. Next base: position 18,695,388 of record NW_006408553.1, on the reverse strand, counting down.
GTACTGTTGCACCCGTTTTTTAATTATCTTTATCAAAATGTTACTTGTATACTATATTAATAATATTGTTTGATGGTTTCCACATTCCATTGGGTCAGCTCTCTTTTGAATGGGAACACATATGGATGGATGACTTCCCGTCTGTTGGTTAGGTAGTGAACTTTCAAATTTCCTGGCATAGATGAGTGAGTGTCTCCAGTGCTGCATCAGAAAGATTTCAAATTCTATTTTATCAATTATTGGAGACTTGCTTTTTGTCAACACCTAAAGTACCCCTTGGACTTCTTCCTTAAGTACCTTTGGCTCTTATCATTTGCTACCTCTTGAGATGATTGAATATAGAATGCTTCTTATTGGTACAGTGACTATGCATTCCTTTCATCTTCTTTTGATGCTTTCTGCATCATTCACTATTATGTCTGTGTTGTTGTTGTTGTTAAGTGCTGTCAAGTCAATTCTGACCCATAGCGACCCGGTATAGGGTTTCCAAGGAGCAGCTGGTGAGCTTGAACTGCCACCTTGCGGTTCAAATGGCTCTGCAGTCTGGCATATTAACCCACAGTGCCACACCAGGACTCCATTATGTCCGTAGAATCCTTCAATATTTCAAGTTGAGGCTTGAATTTTACCTTCAGTTCTTTCAGCTTGAGAAATGCTGAGTGTGTTCTTAACTTTTTGTTTTTCTAACTCCAGGTCTTTGCACATTTCAATATAATACTTGTCTTTGGCTTCTTGAGCTGCCTTTGAAATTTTCTGTTCAGATCTTCAACTTTCTCATTTCTTCCATTTGCTGTAGCCACACCACGCTGGAGGGCAAGTTTCAGAGTCTCTTCTGACACCCATTTTGATCTTTTATTTCTTGTTTTCTTAATGACTTTTTGCTTTCTTCCTCTATAAAGTTCTTGATATCATCCCACAACTCTTCTGGTCTTTGATCATTAGTATCT
>NW_006408553.1:18688961-18694341 GCF_000296735.1 Chrysochloris asiatica | reverse complement strand
TATAGAAGAATACTGAAGGTACCATAGACTGCCAGGGAGTCCTGGTGTGGCATTGTAGGATAAGCACTGGACTGCTAACTGCAAGGTCAGCAGTTAAAACCTACCAGTTGCTACTTGGAAACTATCCAGTTTGAACTGACTCCAGGGCACTAAACAGCAAAAAAATGGACTGTCAGAGGAACAAACAAATCTGTGCTGCAAGTAGTACAGCCAGAATGCACTTTAGAAGCTAGGATGGTAAGATTTCATCTCTAATACTTCTGACATGTTATCAAGAGGGATTAGTCCTTGCAGGATTTCATGCTTGATTAAGTGGAGGGTCAGCAAAAAAATAGGAGATGGATTGACACAGTGGCAGCAGCAATGGGTTCAAACATAACAAAAAATTGTGAGGAAGGCACACTGTGGGCAGTATTTCATTCTGTTGTGCATAGAGTTACCATGAGTCTGAACCAACTAAATGGCATTTAACAACAAAAACCCACTGGCGGTCATAATACCTTCCAGAGTAGATAAAGAAGAAATGAATAAATAAATGAACCAATAAATAAAGTTCCAAGGTGGCGTAAGAATCAAAACTGGGCAGTAGGTGTTCTCCACTAAGATGCTGTTGTTAGGTGCTATAGGACCTCCTCGTGTGGTGCTGTAAAATCAGCACTGAACTGCAAACCACAAGTTCAAACCCACCAGCAGCTCCTCGGAAGTCCTATACAGGGTTGCTGTGAGTTGGAACCGACTCAACAGCACTTAACAACAACAACAAATGCTGTACAGTTGACTTTGACTCCTAAGGACCTATTGTGAGAGTAAAACTTCTTTCATGAATTTCCTAGGATGTAATCTTTATGGAAACAGATTTTCACTTCTTTTCTCCTAGACAACCTCTGGTAAGTTAGTATCACTGACGTTTAGGTTAGCAATGGAGCGCTTAACCATTGCACCACCAGGGATCCTTGTGACAAATACACAACCCACAAACATTTTGGTAGTATCTTCCATTCCACAGTAAAAATCATAGGATTTTCTTTCACTACTGAAAAATAACAGAGTATTTCTGGGCAACAACAAAAACAGCACAGTGTTAGGATGTGCGAATTGTAACAGTTCTGATGCTAAATGCCAAGGTCAAGTAACTCAGAGGTCGCATGTTGTTCTGTCATCAGAAACTCATCTTTTATGAGTTAACATGTTTCATCTCTTCTCATCACAGTTTATTGTTTTGTTTTTTTTTTAAGAACACTAACACATTAATTTTGCTGCCAAAGAATTGTGTTTCTTTTTATTATTTGTAAGTTCTTTCATTCGTCTGTGTCAGCAGCTACACTTGGTACTTCAACACATCTGATTCCAGGAAGATTTCCCAAAGCACAAAATGGGGAAGGCACACTTGCAGTGTCAGGCAAAACCTGTTTAGTTAGAGCCTTATCTTGGTGCCCTGCTGCCCTTTTTAAACAAATGTATTGGATTTTTGCACTTTATTGCTGCCTCATAGTCCAATATCTAAAATAGACTTCTCTAATTTTGTGTATGAGAGAGAGTTTACTTAACAAATGATCCCATATTGCCTTTAACAGGGAAGGTTGTTAAAGTGGATTATTGGACACATAGAATAACAAATGTAAAGCACCTACAGTTCCCAGCTTTTAACCTTCTTTTTTTGCCCCCTGCTTCCAGCAGGTTCACGAATCACAAGGTGGGCTGTGTGTACACTGTGGAGAATAAAATTCAGCGTGCTTTCCATAAGTTGCATGCATTTCTGTAATGTGCTGCTCTGATTGAACAAGACCTTCCTTGGAAAATGATTGTCACAGGATATTCTCAGTGGAAATATCACTTGTAGGATGATAACTCATTTAATTGCATTGCCAAGTTCACCAATTGAAGTTGCCAGCTGTTGCCCTTTCGTCCACTTGATTTTTGGTATTTATTATCATAATTGTATGATTAATAGCGACAGTAGCTTTTATCAGAAACACCCAGCAATGGCAGAGCTGGAAATAGATTGTAAGTTGGCAGGTTCTGGCAGGAGGAAGGCTGCATCCCAGCTGTGGGAAGATTGCCTTTTCATGACTCACAACAATGAAAGGTATCATGTGTAACTTACAAGGCTCCTAGAAACACTAAGGAGAAAGATTTTATAGTCCTGGTGCGGCGCTGTGGGTTAATGTGCTGGCTGCAAAGCCAGTTTAAATTGCTAGGTTGTGGTTCAAGTTCACCAACTGCTCTTTGGAAACCCTATACAGTGTCAATGGGTTGGAATAGACTTGACAGCACTTAACAACAGCAACAACAACAACAACAACAAACAGCCAATCAGTCCTGAAGGTTAGGTAAAATTACGATGCAAGAATGTATTGTCAAGGTATTTTCAGCTTTTCTTTTCTTTGTAGTCTTCTTTTAATGTTCTTGTGCCCATCTTCACTCCCTTTCGCTTATGACTATATTCTAATCCCAAGAACTTCCTCCTGACACCTTGCTTTTGTTCAGGTTTTAATTGAGGCAGGAAATGACCCAGCTTTGTCATTTTTGAAACCAAAAACACACTGCCATAAATTCTGACTCATGGCAATCTTATGTAGAAGTTCTGAAACTGTAAATATTTATGGGAGCAGACAGTCTCATCTTTATACCTTGGAGTGACTGGTGGGTTTGAAACACTGACCTTGTAGTTAGCAGTCCTGTGCCTAACCCATAGTACCACCAGAGCTCCTTAGTTCTATTGTTTTGGAAAGTTTTATGATTTCTCCATACTTTTTTGTTATTGTTGTTGAGAATATACACACCAAGATGTACACCAATTCAGCTGTGTCTACATGTACAATTCACTGACGTTGACTACATTTTTCAAATTGTGCTATCAAGTTGACCTCTATAACCGATTTTAATGAGTTGTTCTTTCCTCATAAACATCAACTCACTGTCCAATAAGCTTCCTATCTAATCTTTTGAGTTGGTTCTTTCATTTTGATACCATATAGATAGTTTTTAAAGAGAATAACGCCCAAGGCAGGCATTTTTTACTACTTAAGCTAAAGTACTGCATAGTTTAAAGAAGACTTAAGGGTATATTTTTTCGTTAAGTTTTAAACATTACCTTAGGACCATAGTTTCAAGGATTCATCCATCATCCATAGCACCAAAAAGGTTAAAGTCCATGAGAGTTTAAAATCTATTATGCATTTCTCCCTTTTGATCAGTATTCTTCTATGGAATCTTTGAACAAAATGTTCAGTAATGGTATCCATGCATCATCAAATTCTTCTAGTCTTATGCTAAAGTGTGTAGTTTTTTGTAAAGGCAATTAGCCAAACATTATATTTTCTGCGCCTATTACAGACTTTTCTTTTTATCTCTGTTGTTTCTAGGGTTCAGAGACCAGTTGTTCTGCCTTAGATGGCAGCTTGCAAGCTTATAAGACACAACAGAGTAAGATATAGAATAGAAGCACTAGACATGTTACTGTATCAATTAACTTGGTTGTCCCATGAAACTATGACCCCAAACCTCCAAGCCAAGTAATGAAATTCCATGAGGTGTTTGGTTATATCCAAGCAGCCTCACTAGCTACTTTCCTTTTTTGTCAGTGTTATAAACACATTCATCAAATAAATTTTGGCAACTCAACTTTTTTGAGTATACAACTTACTGATAGCAACTGCAATAATTGACTTTGCAACTCTACCATTAAACAAGGTAATTTTTCTATCACCATTAACTTCCCTTTTCTTCCTGTTACTGGTAATCACTAATAGATTTTGGTCTCTATACATTTGCCTTTTCTTGTCTGTTTATATGAGTAAAAGCATGCAATATTTTTTCTTTTGTGACAGACTTATTTTACTCAGCATAACATCTTCAGGCTTCATCCATATTGCATCATGTACCAAGAGTTAATTTCTTCTATTGGTAGAGTAAGATTCCATTGTATGTATGTACCACATTTTGTTTTATTCATTAGGTTGTTTCCATCTTTTGGCGTCTGTGAATAGTGTTGAAATAAACATTGGTGTACCAGCCTCTGTCTGAGTCTCTGCTTTGAAGACTTTCGGGAATATACACTTAAAACTGATGGGTCATCTGGTAGTTCTATTAAACCTAACATCTGAGAGTTTTCATGTATTTCTTTCTTTCTCTTCTGAATTGCTGTCATATTCAGTAATCTCGATTCAAAATTCAATCACTTTATCGTTTTTTTCTAATATCTATGCATCTCTATGATTTTAATGATGATTCAGAAATCCAGTGGAAAAGACCACACATCTTTATTGCACAACATGGCTTTTTACCAACTCTTTGGCTTCTCTCTTACATCCTGAACTTCTGGAACAACAAATTCTTTCCTTTTACTCAAGTATACTACTTCTACCTTCTTTACATTTCCTTGGAGTTTCACCACTTATCCCAACATGGTTGGTTAAATAGTTTCTTCCAAACAAAATTATTGTTAAGAAATTAGAATATACCATTTAAAAAGAAAAAATGAATCTCATTATGTTTGAAAAGAGTATCATAAAAGAAATGAAATATTTGAGTTATGGTATTGGAAGGGATTTTAAAGGTATCCTGGAATGCCAAATGAACAAATTCATGTGTGTTGAAAGAAGTACAGACAGAATGCTTCTTAGAAACCAGGATGGTCAGACTTCGTGTCTCGTACTTCAGACATATTATCAGAAGAGATCAGTCCCTGGAGAGGGACATCATGCTTGGTAACGTGGAGGGTCAGTGATAAAAAGAAGGCCCTGCAATGAGATGGATTGACACAGTGGCAGCAGCAATGGGTAAAGCGTAGTAACAATTGTGAAGTTAGTGATGGACCAGGCAGTGTTTAGTTCTGTTGTACATAAAGTGACAATGAGTTAGTACCAACTCAAGGGCACCAGACAATAACAACTTATTTGAAAGGACATATTTCTGCATGCCAATCTTTATCTCCTCTTAGTTAGGCTCAACTCTAGTACGTTTTACTTTTTGAGATCAGTTGGACTAAGATGATCAAAAGGCAGTGAAGTGAAAACAGTCTACCATTCACTCTTTTGGCTAAAGCATAAGAAAATATGCCATAGTCAACTACAACAACAAAAGATTAAGAAACAACACTTTGCCAGGTCTATTCATTTTATTACAATTACTTGGTTACAGCTAAATTTCTAATTTGATTATAATTCAATATACTTTGTCAAGGACACAATGCATTCTTTTTATGGAATTGACTTAAATTTCAGAAAAGGTAGCTTAATTTCCAATTAAGTTGTCTGAAATTGATCAAACACACAATCAAGATGTATTGATCATTACTGGTGATTGGAATGCAAAGGTTGGGAGCAAAGAGAAAGGATCAGTGGTTGGAAAATATGGCCTTGGTGATAGAAATGATGCT
>NW_006408553.1:18658656-18684986 GCF_000296735.1 Chrysochloris asiatica | reverse complement strand
GTTAAATATTCAGGAATACCCATTGTTCTCAATGTTATCCATAGCTTGTCATAATTCACAAAGTTGAAAGCCTTTGTATAGTCAGTAAAGCACAAGTAACCATCTTTCTGGTATTCACTGCTTTCAACCAAGATCTATCTAGTGTCAGCAATGACAATCCTTATTCCAAATGTTCATCTGAATCTGGCTTAAACCTCTCGCAGCAGCCCCCTGTCAATGTACTGTTGCACCCGTTTTTTAATTATCTTTATCAAAATGTTACTTGTATACTATATTAATAATATTGTTTGATGGTTTCCACATTCCATTGGGTCAGCTCTCTTTTGAATGGGAACACATATGGATGGATGACTTCCCGTCTGTTGGTTAGGTAGTGAACTTTTACATTTCTTGGCATAGATGAGTGAGTGTCTGCAGTGCTGCATCAGAAAGATTTCAAATTCTATTTTATCAATTATTGGAGACTTGCTTTTTGTCAACACCTAAAGTACCCCTTGGACTTCTTCCTTAAGTACCTTTGGCTCTTATAATTTGCTACCTCTTGAGATGATTGAATATAGAATGCTTCTTATTGGTACAGTGACTATGCATTCCTTTCATCTTCTTTTGATGCTTTCTGCATCATTCACTATTATGTCTGTGTTGTTGTTGTTGTTAAGTGCTGTCAAGTCAATTCTGACCCATAGCGACCCGGTATAGGGTTTCCAAGGAGCAGCTGGTGAGCTTGAACTGCCACCTTGCGGTTCAAATGGCTCTGCAGTCTGGCATATTAACCCACAGTGCCACACCAGGACTCCATTATGTCCGTAGAATCCTTCAATATTTCAAGTTGAGGCTTGAATTTTACCTTCAGTTCTTTCAGCTTGAGAAATGCTGAGTGTGTTCTTAACTTTTTGTTTTTCTAACTCCAGGTCTTTGCACATTTCAATATAATACTTGTCTTTGGCTTCTTGAGCTGCCTTTGAAATTTTCTGTTCAGATCTTCAACTTTCTCATTTCTTCCATTTGCTGTAGCCACACCACGCTGGAGGGCAAGTTTCAGAGTCTCTTCTGACACCCATTTTGATCTTTTATTTCTTGTTTTCTTAATGACTTTTTGCTTTCTTCCTCTATAAAGTTCTTGATATCATCCCACAACTCTTCTGGTCTTTGATCATTAGTATCTCATGCATCAAATCTGTCTTGAGATGATCTTTAAGTTCAGGTGGGATATGTTAAAGGTAATATTTTGGCTTTCATGGTTTTGTTTCAATTCTCTTCAGCTTCAGGCTGAACTGGCATATGAGCAATCGATGGTCTGTTCCACAGTATACCCCTGGACTTGTTTTGGCTTATAATATGGAGCTTTTCTACCTTCTCTTTCCATTGTTGTTGTTGTTGTTATTAAGTGCCGTCGAGTCGGTTCCGACCCATAGCGACCCTGCACAGGGTTTCTGAGGCTGTAAATCTTTATGGGAGCAGAAAGCTTCATCTTTCTCCCACAGAGCAGCTGGTAGTTTCTAACTGTTGACCCTGAGGTTAGCAGCCCGATTCGTAACCACTATGCTACCAGAGATGTAGACAATTTGATTTCTGTGTAGTCCATCTGGTGAGGTCCATGTATTATCTTTTATGTTGTTTAAAAAAGTATTTGCAATGAAGAAGTCATTGGTCTTTCAAAATTGTATCACATGATCTCCACCATCATTTTTATCATCAATTCCATATTTTCCAACTACTGATCCTTCCTCTTTTTTTCAAACCATTGCATTACAATCCTCAGCAATTATCAATACAGCTTGATTGCACATTTAATCAATTTCAGACTGAAGAACTTGGTAAAATTCTTCAGTTTCATCGTCAGTGGCTTCAGTGGTTGGTGCATTCATTTGAGTAGTGGTATTAACTGGTCTTCCTTGTTACTGTTGTTGTTAGGTGCCATCAGATTGGTTTCGGCTCATAGCAACCCCATACACAACAGAATAAAACACTTCCTGATTCTGCGCTCTCCTGACAATTGTTGGTATGCTTGAGTTGACTGCTGCTGCTACTGTGCTAATCCATCCTGCTGGAGGTCATCCTGTTTTTAACTGACCCTCAATTTTATTGAGCATGATGTCCTTCTCCAGGGGCTGGTTCCTCCAGATAATATGTCTTATGTGTGACATATCATCTCTCATATTTTAGTAATCCTTGTAGGTGTATGGCTATTACCCTATCACAGACAGTGTCATACTTCAAGCTAGATCTTGATATTTTCTTTTTGATGATGAATATGACTGGAAGATGTTAAATGATGTGCCTCAAGGCCAAATGTTCTTGGCAGTATCAAGGTCATCCCCTTTATGCGGATTTTCAGTCCTGATCTTCTACTGTTTGGTGCAACTGTTTCTGAGCCATATATAATAATACTACATAGCTACTACTCTTAATTTTTTATCTCCAAATGGTTATTTTACATTAAATGAGAGTTTTTTAGTTGAGTACAATTCACACAAGTTTTAAACAGTCAAGACATGATTAATGCAAGATGTATTAATAATATGTTGCTCCTTGTTGCCATCTAGTCTGTTCCAACTCATGGTGACTTTATGCTTAACAGAACAAAATAGTGTCCATCTCATCTCCACAATTTTCTGTTTGTTTGAGCACACTGTTGAAGTGATTGTGTCAATCCATCTCACTGAGGATTTCCTATTTTTTTGTAGAGCCTCTACTTTACCAAATACAGTGTCCTTTTCTATTAACTGATCTTCCTAAGACATGTTCAACGTAAGCAAGCCAAAGCCTTGTCATCATCATGGAATCAATTACGACTTATAGAAGTCATTAGGACAGAGTAGAACTGTCCCAGAGGGCTTTCAAGCTTGTAATCCTTACTCTTTATGGAAGCAAACTGCCATATTTTTGTACCGTGGAATGGCTGATGAGCTTGAACTGCCTATTTTTCAGTTAGTAGTCGAGTACTTAACTACTGTGCTGTGCCACAAGGTCCTGTTGGCAGTTCTATGCTATTGTGGCTATTGTTGAGTGCCATTGAGTCAATTCCAGCTGATCGTGAACTTGTGGTTCTGAACTACTGATCTAGCAGTTACCAGTCCAGTGCTTATCCTGCAGGGTCATAACAGGGCACTTGAATGTATTGTTGTTGTTAAGTGCTATCGAGTCAGTTCTAACTCATAGGGAGTTTGTATAGTGTTTCCTAGGAACAGTTGGTGAATTTGAACCACCGATCTTATATGCATTAATCTGTGGTATGGCAATACATAGTACATGATATAATATACATGGGTTAATACTGAAGATGCAACGTTGCACAATGGTTAAATAGTACCAAAAGGATGAGAGAGAATATTTTTAAAAAATCCAATTGAAGAGATATATCAACTTTCATCTCAATTGTACATATTAGTGTGTAAATTAGGCAAATCGCTTCTGCTACTCAGCTTGAGTTTCCTCCGCCGACCTTGTGGTTCAAACCAAGTTTGCGGTTCAGTGTTTTTTCCTGTAGTGTCATACCAGGAGTCCTCTATGGAGAGTTGTTGTTGTTAAATGCCATCTAATTGGTTCCGACCCATAGCGACCCTGTATAGGGTTTCCGAGGAGCAAATGGTGAGCTTGAACTGCTGACCTTGCAGTTCAAACGGCTTTGCAGTCTGGTGCATTAACCCACAGCGCTAGGGAGTTGTTGTTGTTGTTGTTACGTGCCGTGGAGTCAGTTCCGACTCATAGTCACCCAGTAGAGAGTTTCAGAGGCTGTACATTTTTACAGGAGCAAAAAGCCTCATCTTTCTCCCGCGGAACAGCTGGTAGTTTCAAACTGCCGACCCTGAGGAAGTAGCAGTATTTAAATACATCTTGTAAAGCGTAATTTTTTAAAAGATAATATTCATTTGTGAGAAAACTTCTAATAATCTCAAAGAATAAGGAAAGTCAAACAGTGAATGACTATTTTCCAAAACACAGGCAAAGCATGCATACACGTGTCTGGTAGATCAATTCTCAATTCACCTGAGAGGAAAAGGACAAAACCCTCATTTACTAAGATTCTGAAGAAAAATTCTAGGCAAGTCCTTAACCAGTCCCCGAACAGTGTTTGTTTTGAAGCATCCATTCACCAGTACTTGATTTTCTTGATCAGGTCTCAAACCTTTTATTGAGCTACAAGAAGACTTGGGAAACAATCAGTAACTTCATTTAACACTCATGTGTCCCATGGCACTCAGGAGATGGGTGGCACATGTACATACCAGGTAATCAATCTTTGTATCTATCATCCTTTTTCTTCATAAGAAAGCAAGTCCGTGCAATTACCTCATCCAAAATAATTACCTTATGTGAAACTGCTTATTCTCCAGAGAAAGGTGCTTGGGTACAGGTAGCACTTTGGCTGGAGAGATGGATTTTTAAAAAGTATTTGCATCGATATTGAAAGAAGTGGGGAAATGCTGGCAAGGTTCTATTTCTTTCAAATCGAGATGTCATTTTCTATTGGGAAATGGGCAAAAGGGGGTATACTCTTACATTCATCCACATGAGCTCTAGCACTGTTTGGGGGACCTAATGCTAGACAAGATGATGCAATAGTCTGACCACAGAGTTTAGGGGTCACTCAAAGACAAACGAAGATGGTACTTGGGTCAGAATCTGTGGGGCCTCGGACAATCTCTGTAGTTTCTCTCCTTCCATAGAGGGAAGAAAAGGAGCAACTCTAAGAAACATTTAAAAGTAGTTGAATAAAGGTTTCGTGGTCTATTAAAAACAAACCAAAGTTTAAAAAGTCTTTGCTTTTGTTATAAACGTGCAAAGGCCCAACATGACTCTCCTCTCCTTAAGAGAAGGCAATTCTTAGGGGCCAGATTTAAAGGAAGTTAGGAGCTATCAGAAATGACGCAGGAAAGAGCAGTGTTTCACTCTAGTATACATCAAATGACTATGAGTCCAAACCCACTCAAAGGCACCCAACAACAACAACATCAGAAAGGCTATGCTTAATGGCATAGCCTCTCCAAAAGAGAAAGATGTGGTAGTTAGCAGAGGTAAATATTACAGCTTTGGAAACCCTTGTTGTTGTTGTTGTTGTTAAGTGCCGTCGAGTCGGTTCCGACCCATACGATCCTGTACAGGGTTTCCGAGGGTGTAAATCTTTACGGGAGTAGAAAGCCTCATCGTTCTCCCGCGGAGCGGCTGGTAGTTTCGAACCGCTGATCTTAAGGTTCGCAGCCACTACGCTCGCTATCCTAGGGTTCACTTTTATTCAGTTCTATAAGGTCGTTACGAGTCAAGTTCAACTCTAAGTCAAGGAATATAAAAAAAATGAGGATATTTTCTGAAAAGTTTGGGGATTCTGAAGTTATTAGGAAAACAGAGGGAAAATTGGAAAAGAAAATAATTAAAATAGAAATAGATCACATACCCCTTACTGCACCCAACATTGCAATTTCACCATCTATTAATTTATATGCATGCATATTTAGCATAGTTGCTAAATGAATTTGTTCCAGTGTCTTTCGCTTCATTTTTTCAGGATTGATTTTTGATATGACGTTGAAAAAAAAAATGAAGGAGAATCAGGACTTCCAAAGGGCTCAAAGTTGAACAAAACCGAGCAGGTTTCATGGAAGCAGCGTACTCCCTTAAGATAGCTATGAAATACCCTCGTCTTTCTGCTCAGCTTTCGCCTCCAATAGGGCTACCCAGCTTTGCTCTCACACATCCCGAGGCTTGTGCTCCTCCTAAGCAGCCAGACTCTGGCCTCCTTTCCTTTCTCTTTGAGAGGGGGGCTGTTTGAGAAACGTGGGAAAACCTAGGGACACGTGAAGGCGCCGCGGGGCTCACCTGCACCTCCCCGCCTGCCCGCCCCGAGCGGCCCAGCTGCCACCGCCCCTTTTGCCGCCCCGCCCCGGCCCGACTCATTGGCTGCGGCGCGGAAGGGAGGAGAAGGGGCGGCCGCGGGGGTCTCATTAGCGATGCGGACTCGCTCCTCTGCTAGCTAGTCCGACGCCGGGCAGCGGCGTGAGGGCTGTGAGGGACAAGGCAGGGACACCTAGAGACTTGGGTAACGGCCGTGCGGCTGCGGTCGCCCATCCGTGGGGGCTATGGAGGCGCGCGCTTTCTCTGGGTGCCTATCCAGCGGCGACTCGGAGCTTCCTGCCCCGCTACCTTAGGGAGCGATCGTGGAACTGTCACTCGCTAAAGCCCACCCTGACCTACTCGTTCGGCCCATTCCTTGTTGGGCTTTTTGCGGACTCCCGGGGCGTGGAGAGGAGCTGTGCTCCGGAGTGGGGCGAGGAGCATGGGGAGAGTGGCCGCCGCAGGAGGAGGCAGCGGAGGGGCGCGACGGTGGATCCTGTGGCTGGGGCTCTGCTTCTGGGCGGCGGGGGCTGCGGCTGCTCGAGGTAAGCGCTGAAGAGAACGTGCGGGGGGCGAGGGCGAGAGAGCCAGACTGAGCGGGACCTGCACCATGGCGCGGGCTTCCCAAGTTGCGCCTTGCACCTCTCGGCGCGTCTAGCCGAACACTGTGGGAGTAGAGTGGAGAACCTCCTAGAGGACCAGAGCCTGCCACCCTAAGTTTGCAATCTGCCGCAATCCTACAGGTTGCTGTGACCAGGTCTCTGCCCTTTACACCTATAGTCTGCTCCATTACCAAACCCTCCCCAATTGCTGCAGACTGGAGTAGCCCCCTCTTCACATAAATCTTGCTCTCTCCTGTTCCCCCTACTTCCTTCCAAGATGAGATCGTTCAGGGATGGGCGCCAACGATGATGTCCGAGAGTTTTGAGCGAGAGGGACCGAGTGATGTTCAGTCTCAGTAGGGTTAGTGGACTTGAATTAAGAGGACACTTTTTTTTTCCTTAAGGGACCAACGTTCATGCTGAGGTCCTTTTGCTCTGCGCCAAGCGTGGCATTGAACCCTTGGGCGCCTCTGGTCCAGGGTTCTAGTTAGCACTAAGCTTTCCAGCGTGGAGGCCGCGTGTGTGCGGGAGCTCTGGAAAGCTGGGTGCACTATCCTGGTTTAACTGCGCCTGCAGTGCCAAACCGGGATAGCAGTTGGCCTGAGGTTGCTTAACCGGTGCCTCCTCTCTCTACCCTGCGCTTACTCCAGCTAGCGAGCGCGAGTTCTCACTGAGCAGCAGAGAAATCTCTTTTTCTTTCCTACTGGTAGTGTAGACCCCATTTTCCTGGTTTCTCAGAACTCCAGCAGACTGAAATTTTGCAACTGGATTTAGTTCCACCTTGAGCGAGGACAGGAAGCATCAACTTGAAAATTAATCCCAGGGATTTGTTCCGAAACGCTTAGAGGCATTTTCAGACATAGCTCGAGAGTACTGTGGCTTTACCTTTGAAATAATTCAGAACCATCTCTTTCCCATCCTCTTTCCCTGTATGCCATCCATTAATGAGGCTTAGAATATGTAATTGCATTAAATGATTTACCTAACACTTGTCTGGCAAGAGGTGGAACTGAGCTGACCGCCTCACCTTCTGCTCTGTTCCCTCTCCTGAATGCGTTCTGAGTAGTATTCTGAGTAGCTGGGAGACAGAAAGGGTGGGAAGGGTAGAGGACCATTACAAAAGAATCGATGTAATCTCATTTTTATAAAAGCTAAAGGTGTGTTAAAAGCAGTTGTGCTGCCTGAAGTGAAGAATTAAAAAGGGACTGGGAGAGAGAGAGAGAGAGATGTGGATTATAGACTTCCCGTTTTATGATTCTGTTCTGTGACTATTTGCATTTCATTTCCTGAAGAGTGGTTTTTTTTTTTTACTTCTTCTTCTTCTTTTTTTTTTAATGGAGCAAGCTTTTAAAACGCAGGAAAGGCTTAAAAAATGAGCCTCACGTTTGAACACACTGGCTTATGGTGAAGCATAGTTCTTTCCCTTGCTAGAAGAGGCACAAGCTTCAGCCATTTAATTTACAACGTTCAGAGAATGCCTCATTGCAAAGTCAGCTCTGACTTGTTTCTGTACACTGGGATAGGGAAAAGCCAGCCTTTTCTTTTATGAATGTTGATCTAAGTGTCAGAGTTTTCACTTGCTATTTTGTGTTGCATACCTAAGAGTGGCTGACTCTATGTGCTGACCCCTTAGAATCTGGTTCCTAAAGTTGTCTTGTAGCCAGCTCTAAACAAGAGGTGGGGACATGCCAAAAGCTTCTTGGAGTGGAGTTACACTGACTGTGAAACTAAGGCTAGCACCTCTTGTCTGCAAGCTGTTCCTTAAAGGTCTCCTGGAAAACATACTGTACACTCTGCAGGCTTATTTACAACAAATGTCTCGCATAGATCATAGTAATGTTCAAGACACATGGAGTGAAAGAGTAAATGTGACTAATATTTCTCTTGCAATATTTTACTTTCTGGGGCAGGAAGAACACTACTCTTAGCATCTGTCATATATTCATCAAGAAATGAGCATTAAGTAGGCTCTGAACCCTATGAAGCTATACATACACTTGGCTTTGGACAGTACAAAAAATAGGTACAATTGGGGTTTTCTGAACAATGGGTGTTTTCCACCATTATGGAAGGTCTCCTAGCCCAAGAAGGTGTCCCATTCTTTACAACTAAGAAAAGGCGCACTTGTGTGGTGAGGTTGCTGACTACTCTCACTGTAAGGTTGGTCCTAGGTTGTTCTTATTTATTCAAGAAAATAGTTATTGTTCTGTAAGCCTTTTCATGGTCATTTGAACCAAGATATTCTACATTACTAACCAACAGGATGTATAAAATTATGCCATTTGATTTGATGGTAGGAAAATTTTTAACAATTCAGCAACTTTTTGTTTAAGCAATATTTATCATTTGTCTATTTCCCAGGTCTCCCATTTTAAAAGTATGTATGTATCATTTGTTTATCACTCCACCTTTCCTTCCCATCCCCTGGATTTCTTTTCTTGACTCTGTAATTAATGTAAAAAAAAAAAAAAAACAACTCTGACAATGAAAGGAGATTTCAGACGATTAGCTTTGAATATATCCAGAGAAGACACTTTCAACAAGGAACTACCTGCAGAAATCAGTAGTGACCCATGGATCAGTGTTCTGTTTCCCTTCTTTGGCAGTAAGACTTACTTCTTCAGGTTTATATTGCTGCCTGTCAGCATACTGTAAGAAAGGCAGTATATGATTACTGTATATTTTAACACTTTCCAAATTAAAAGATGCTTGTTTAAAAGTTTTTCATGACCTGCCAAGTGCTAATTAAATCTATGTCATACTGTCACACTGATTTGTTTTTGTTCTTTGACAAAAGAAGTACTGCTGTTGATCTGATTCTAGTTGTGATTAGATACTGTACATAAGATAGCCTAGTCATTAAAGGAAGAAAGGAAGATAATGTTAAGTAAATTGCTTGCACACGACTCCTTGATTTTAAAAAAATCCTGGAAAATTAAATTGTCCCCACAATAACTAAAGTAATGCATTATTGGCTAGAGAGGTACACATGTGGGTCAAATGGTTTACACATACTTAAATTCATTTGTCTATCTAGTTGATAAGTTTTAAATTTTAAAGTCAATTTGTCATTATTTAATGAATGTATTTTATGGTCCCCTTTCCTTATTCTGTTCCTTTCCTCAGGAAATTTGTAGGGCTATGAGAAAAAAGAGCCTCCCTCTCCCACCCCTGCTAGTTTCTTGCATGTCTTATCTTTTTCTGACTCTGATTTGCTCCTAAATTGAACAATCTGGTGACACCTCCTTTTCCTACCCAGAAAAGTGTTCTGTTCAAGCAGTATCTTCACATATCTCTTTAAGCATAGCATTTTTTCGTTCTGACCTTGCCTTATAATGACAACACTTGTTACCCTTTTTCACCATGTCATGGAAAATGACCCTTTACCTACTACACTACTCTCTGAATTAGCCCTCTTTTGGTATGGAGTCTAGATGTGCTACCTCATAGGATGGAGAAGCCTGCCATTTCTGGATCCTCCTGGTGAACTCTCCTCTCTCAGGACAGTTATGACTGAACTTAACCATGTAGTCCAGATTTCTTTGTTTTATTAGTTAGGGGGACATTTTTCTGTTTGTTCTGTTCTGTTATCACCCTTATGACTTCATACTTGTAAACTTGTATTTCTTTGTCCTCGTCCTACCAAACATGTATCCAACTTAGCACATTGCCAGTTTTAAGGATTGGTCAAGAAATTGGTTGTTCAGAGAGAGTGATTATTTGGTACTCTTCCTTTCTGCCATTTATTTATTTTTATGTATGCTGGAGACCCAGACCACATGTATTAAAGGCTAATTCCAAAAACAG
Source organism: Chrysochloris asiatica (assembly GCF_000296735.1). Lineage (NCBI taxonomy): Eukaryota > Metazoa > Chordata > Mammalia > Afrosoricida > Chrysochloridae > Chrysochloris > Chrysochloris asiatica. The sequence continues at coordinate 18,674,745 of NW_006408553.1, read as the reverse complement.
GTATGCAAAGAAAGATTCCATAACATCCTGTTAAGTGAGGTGAGTGAAGAGCGCTCTCTTAATGTACAGGCATGGGAGTTCACAAAGAAACCAGATGTTCCTCCTCCTAGAATATACCATAAAGAGCATTGGTGGCACGGTGAGTTAAGTGTTGGGCTGCTAAATGTAACATTGGTGGTTCAAACCCACCAGCTGATCTGTGGGAGAAAGATGAGACTGTTTCCTCCTGTAAATATTTAAAGTTTCAGAAGCCCTAATGAGCAGTTCTACTCTGCCTTATAGAATCACTGTAAGTCCTAATCAGTGTGAAGGCAGTGTGTTTAGAACACACATTTGCTATTTATGCTATTAGTCACTTGAGTAGCAGTGCCACTTGAACAACTTTGTCATTGTCTTGTCTTCCCTTCCTCTTTATTCGAATGCCTTCATGAATTAACAGCATAACAAAATAACCAGTGTGAACTTTCCCCTAACATTCATTTTATAAGTGGTCGCTGTTGGCATGAGAACTGCCAACTGTTGCTATCACTCTTTTTATATTATGCCTATTTCTTAAGAAAACAACTTTCAAGCCTTGTTTGAATATAAGAGAATAACAGTAATTACATTTAATGTATGCTATTCATGATACTAAAAGTTTTACACATATTCATTCATATTCTTATTATAGTTAAATGCCATCAAGTCGGTGAGCTTGAACCACCAACTTTGCAGTCCAGTGCATTAACCCACAGCACCATACCAAGACTTGTTAGTTTCCGTCTCTTTGGCCAGACTCACAGCGACTCTATGTATAACAGAACAAAGCAGTGCCCAGTCTTGCACCATCCTCACCGTTGTTGCCACTGTGACAGTCCTTCTCATTGAGAGTCATCCTGTTTTTTGCTGACCCTCCACTTTACCAAGCATGAGATCCTTATCCAGGGACTAGTCCTTCCTGATAACCTGTCTAAAGTATGAGAGATGAAATCTCTTCATGTTCACTTCTAAGGAGTATCCTGCTGTACTTCTTTCAAGGCAGATTTTTTTTGTTTTTCTGGTACCTTATGCTACTTTCAATATTAATTCGTATGCTTTTAAAAATAATTCTTAAAATGCAAGTATTGCTTTCATATTTATTTTTGATCGAGGAAAAAGGTGCAGAGAGAGGTTAAATAACTTGCTCAAGGTCAAGGAGTTCATGTATAGTGGAGCCAGGATTTGAACCTATGCAGTAAGTCTCTAGATGCCACAACAAAAGCAGTTTTCTAAACTATCATGAAAATAAAATGATCCTTATATTATGGTGACAACAGTACTAACATGGTATTTACATGACTATCAGAGTTGTAGAGGAACTTAGAGTAACTTAAATAGATCTATAAATATATTCAGATAAATCTAAGAGATTTATGTTGTATGAAAACAACCACCCTCTCACCATTCAGCCTAATGTACTTTGGGATTGGAGTCACACTTAAAATTCTGAATGCAAGTTTCTAATACGATAGCTTGTTTTTTCACCAATTTTGAATTTCAACAGAAAATATTACTCTGATTGAATATACCATCCATGGAATGGCAGATCCCAAGGGACTATTTGTTGCATGTCTTGTATTTTTAGCCTTGTTCGCCAGGGAAATGTGGAGCATGAGATTTGAGAATAGATTGTTAACACCAGAGGCTGCTGTTTCTGCTGTTTTGGGTATTCCTGCTGCTGCTCTTGTGAGGCAGATGGTTAGATTCATTTATAGAAAACAGATATTCGTTCTATTTTGCATTTCCACTTTGAAAAGAACTTTTAATTGTTTGTGCCACATTGCATCGTATGGCCTTATTGTGTGCATACACATGCTGTGCGTAGATAATTTTCAGAATTAGGCGGATGTTAATGTATTCCGTTTGGACTGCATTGGAAATCCACTGCAAAAATTGTTGTGTTTTTCATTTGAAAGTGAGTATGTGTGCAATAGAAGAAGTAGTGTGTGAATTAAATATTTGACTGCTAACCGCATGGTCTGTGGTTCAAACCCACCAGTAACTCTGAGGGAGAATGACGATGCTATCTGCTCCCATACAGATTTACAGTCTATAACATTATATATAGAGTTGCTATGAGTTGGAATCAACTCGATAGCAGTGATTTGGTTTTGGTTATGTGTGTAATACTGTTTGTACTAAGTGCTTTATACTCATTCCTCTAAACCCACTGAATCCCAGCTCAGTAACAGAGTTATTAGGGTTGTGTTTATGTAGCTAAATTAGAAGCAATAGACATATATTACATTTTTACATTACAAAACCTAAAATATTATTTCAATGGGACAAATAAAGTAAGGATTCTATTTATATGATCATAAGTGAAGAAACTGGAAAACTAAAAGACATCTTCCAAGTGAGGTCAATGACAGCTAGCTTTACTTCATGTAAATTTTTTACTTTCTGTACCCAAATTTCTGGTTCATTTAAGCAAAAGAGCCTTTATTCCAAGAGGAAACAAGAGAGAGAAAGAGAGACCTTGGCCATGTGTATTCTACTAATCACTCAGACCCTGAATTGTAAGGATGGAAGGGAACTTGTGGAAAAACAGTGAAGAATTTGAAAAAGGATGGACTTTACATACGTTTTGTTGTTTCTAAATCAGTTAAGCCTGAGGGAAAATGGCATTGCAGACTTTCTAGAAGACAGGTAATTGACAGGCAGGTAGAGGGAGCAGGATCTCTTTGCTGACAGTGTGAAGACATCATTCTGACCACTTCAACAACCCAACCAATACTGGGCTCACTATGGTTTTTGTTATATCATTCACCGGTTTTCACAACTTTACTATAAAGGTAAATTTATGTACTAAATATCTACTGAGAAGATTTGCATCTAAATAAATTTGTGAGTTGTTTGAAAGTCCTTGGCAGCTTCTGCCTGCAGCATTATGTTTAGTTATTTATGTTGTTTTTGTAAAGTGCCAGAAAGTTGGTTCTAACTCATAGTGTGACCTGGTATAGGGTTTCTGAGTAGTGGCTGGTGGATCTGAATCACTGACCTTGTGGTTCAAACCGACCTTGCGGTACAGTGCTTATCCTACAGCAACATACCAGAACTCCATTATGTAGTGGTTATTGTATTTATTTTTAATTTAGTTTAATAAAACATACTGGAGGATAAGGGGAAACCGAATGATATTAGGTTATGAGCTGGCAATATTTGAAACTCACAAATCAATGGTTTTCAAACATTAATAAGCATTTAAATCACTGCAGATCTTGTTAAAACACAGATTCTGGATGTTAGGGTCTCAGGGAGGGGTCAGAGACTCTACATTTCTGATATTGCCAGTCTGTGGACCACATTTTGAGTTACAAAACCATACCAAACCAAATACTAAACCTGTTTTCTAGTTAATTTTGGTTCATGGCATCCCTATGTGTGCAGAGTAGACCTGGGCACCATAGATTTACCAAGGCTGGGATCTTTTGGATGCAGAGTAGCCAGGCCTACCTTTCACTGCATCTCTGGGTAAGTTTGAACCCCAACCTTTTTGCTGGTAGTTGAGAGATTATTTGCACCATCCAGGGATTCTTTGTTGTTGTTATTGTTGTTATGTGTTGCCGAATTGGTTCCCTCTCATAGCAACCTTGTTTCCAAGGAGTGGCTGGTGGGTTTGAACCACTGACCTTGAGGTTAGCAGTCCAGTTTATCCTACAGTGTCACACTCCAGGACTCCTTCCTTGGTGGTGATAGTGGTGGTGTGCCATTGAGTATGTTCTTACTCATCTATAGGGTTTCCAAGGCTGTAAATCTATTGGAACAGAATGTCTCATCTTTTTCCTGCAGAGCAACTGGTGAATTTGAACTATTGACCTTGCGTTTAACAGCCCAATGTATAATCCACTATGCTACCAGCCAGGACTCCTTTGATGCGAGTTATTCAAGTTTTTTATATTCACTGTTGTTTTTCACTGGCAGGTTATTATAAAGTAGAATTCAATGTCAGACTATTTCAAAAATTCCAGTAGAAGAATGTTGTTGTTTTGTTAAGTTCTGTTGAGTCGATTCTGACCCATAATGACTCTTTATAGCGTTTCCAAGGAGCATCTCCTGAGCTTGAACTGCCAATCTTGCAGTTCAAATGGCTTTGCAGTCTGGCACATTAACCCACAGCACCACACCAGGACTGTTTTAACTTAGGTAAGCATATTGTTGCTCTTGAGTCCATGCCAACTCACAGTGATGCTAAAGGACAGAGTAGAACTGCCACATAGAGTTTCCAAAACTGTAAATCTTTGTGGAAGCTGACTGTCACATCTTTCTCATGCACATGTCCTGTGGATTTGAACAGCCAGCCTTTCTGTTAGCAGTTGAGTGCTTAACCACTGCACCAGTAGGGGTCCTTAAACAAACATACTGCTACCTATGAAACTAATAGACATTCAGTGGCACAATTCTCATGTAATATGTCCTGGCTTGCAGTTGTCAAGATAGATATAATAGTTATCCAGTTTAACAATATTTTAGATGTTTCAATTACTTTTTCAAGTAATCAGGCCTTTTGTTTGCATATTATTAATTTCCTGTTGGTAATAAAGAGAAAATGGAATTCTCCAAAAGTTGAATACTTTGTCTAAAGTTAAATTTTTTCAAAAAAAAAATAAATTAAATAAATAAGAAGCTTTCTTAACCGTCTTCAGTATTCTTTCACATTATTTATTAATTTTTCCTTGACTGGAGTTACAATTAAAAATGACTCTGGGTCCTGAACAAGGAGAGAAAAACGTTACAGTTTAGAATGAAGTAGAACAAAATACATGGTTAAAATAAAATTAAAAAAAACAACAAGCTAATGTCTAAAATGACCCCCACCATCCCCACCCACATTATTGCCTTGAGATAATCTTTAAATTCTAAACCGGAAATATCCCCTGAAGTCTTTCAAAACCAAATAGTTTAGCTTAACTAGTAACAAATGTCTGCTTTGAGCATTATGCTCTTTTCAGAACTATTTATATAGGATAAAATTGACAACAGCAATTTGGAAAGATTAGATAGGAACCTTAAGGGGAAGTGAGTTTATGTTAATTAGGGAACAACACAGAAAAGGAAGGTGAGGATGTATAACTGGGAGAATATAATGTAATCAGTGTCGCTAAATGGTATACATGTAGAAACGCTTGAACTGGTGTACATTTTGCTGTTTATATTCTCAACAGCAACAGCAAAATAAAATTGTTAATGAATAGGAGTCCTGGTGTGGTGCTGTAGGAAACTGCAAGGTTGGCAGTTGAAACCCACCAGCTGCTCCTTGGAAATCCCGTACAGGGTTGCTATGAGTTGAAATAGACTGGACAGTGCATAACAACAACTAATTAATAAATAGAAAAAAACAACAACAGAACAATGTCCATATGGAATACTGATGTTCTCTGAAGAGTTGGATTTCTGCTGCCACAGCATGGAATGGGAGCCTGAGGCTGAGTGTGTCTGCCTTTGCTGCAAGACAGTGGTCTCCACTGAGCAGGATCCATCTAGCTTCCTGTTACTTTGCGGACACTTAGCCATACCCATTAGATGGCACTTGCTGAATAATAGTTGTTATTGAAATCTGATTGTGTTAAGGTATAAATAATACTTAGGTTAAAATTTCTAGAATGTACTTGATATTGTGGTAAAATTCTTAGGAAAATTTAATTGCCAGAGCACGAATTAAATAACTGTCAGGAGATTTGAATTTTTTTCTACCTCTATATATTATAAGGAGTTCTGGTAGCGTAGTGGTTACGAATCGGGCTGTGAACCTTAAGGTCAGCATTTCGAAACTACCAGCCGCTCCACGGGAGAACAATGAGGCTTTCTACTCCCATAAAGATTTACACCCTCGGAAACCCTGTACAGGGTCGCTATGGGTCGGAATCGATTCGACGACACTTAACAACAACAACAACATATATTATAAGGAGCTCTGGTAGCGTAGTGGTTACGAATCGGGCTGCGAACCTCAAGGTCAGCAGTTCGAAACTACCAGCTGTTCCGCGGGAGAAAGATGAGGCTTTCTGCTCCCGTAAAGATTTACGGCCTCGGAAACCCTGTACAGGGTCGCTATGAGTAGGAACCGACTCCACTGCACATAACCACCAACCACCATATTTCATATGGAGTCCTGGTCTGGCGCTGTGAGTTAATGCGCCAGATTGCAAAGTCCTTTGAACCTCAAGGTCGGTGGTTCAAACGCACCAGCTGCTCCTCGGAAACCCTATACACGGGTAGCTATGGGCCAGAATCGACTTGACTGCCCTTAACAACAACGTTTCATATGGAGTCCTGGTGTGGCTTTGTGGATTAATGCGCTGGACTGCGACATCGATTTGAACTGATGTTATGGCAGTTAAGCTCACCAGCCACTCCTCGAAAACCCTGTACAGGGTCTCTATGGGTCGGAAGACTTGACGGCACTTAACAACAACAATAACAACAACAATATTTCATATAGATTATTCTAGAAAGATGATTAAGTGTAAGATGTGTCACTATTAGGGGTGGTTGTTTTAAATAATTCATTTGTATAGAACTTGACATGGGGCTTTCATAATTTTAATTCTTTTATATTTTCACATCCACTTTGACATTGAACTGATGGTGACATTAAGGTTTGGAGATATTTTAGCCAAGGAGCAGTAGCGGGGACTAGAATAGAAGTCTATTCTTCAAAAGGTTTGGGGACCTTCTTAACTACATTACTAGGTAATTGTATTTTATTACCAAATATATTAGCTATACTTAAGTTGAATAATATATTTCCACTCATATTACCTTTGGAAAAGGGGGGTGACTATTTGAGAATATGTAACAGAAAGGGAAAATAAACTAATAAACTTTTAATAATACCTGTTTTGCCTTCTTGTTCTATACTCTTATGTTTATTATAGTTATAAACAAAAACATCCCCATCTGGGTAAAGGGGCAACATAAAATATGTTAGGAGTGATTTGAGGAAAGCAAAATTGGGAATATACTTAAAATAGTAAGCTGTAGCATGGAATACTTGATATATAAAATATTTTTGCCAGTGCCCGTTAGTTTGTGGTACTGTGGCGGCTTGCATGCTGTTGGAATGCTGAAAGATATTGCCATGGAGATTTCAAATATCAGCAGGGTCACCCATGATGGACAAGTTTCGGCAGAGCTTCCAGGCTAACGTAGCTTAGAAAGCATGACCTGATGATCTACTTCACAAAATTGGCCAGTGAAAATATATGGATTACCACAGGATGGTATCCAGTATAATAGCCTGGGCCTGGTTTCATTCCAGTATGCATAAGGTTGTCATTAATGGGAGCCAACTTGACAACAACAAACAATAATGACAATACAATATTTTGAAGAGCTATCTAAGCAATGATTAAAAAAAAAAAAAAAATCACCACTAAAGTTGTTCATTAAAATAATTAAATCATAATTTATTCTGAGATTTTATTTTTAGATATGTCATTACAGACAGACACGGAAAACATGTTAGAAATAGAATAATGGCTTCTTAATCTGTATAGTTTTCAAATGCCTTGTCTGTTTTATATATTTTCAGTGTATGTGCTTATTTTTTTTTTCTTTTTGTGTAGAGTTGCAATACGAGATTAAGTCTTTTAGTTTAGACTTGAAAGAAGTTTTAGCAGCAAAATCTAGTTGAACTTCCAACAACAATTTTCACCAATGTGTCCTTAAGAGTGATAATCTATATTTTTAAAAAGATAGAAAGTTCCTTTCCAGAGAAATGTTAAGTGCGTTTTAAGTCTTTTGAAGGGATACTGGAAAGAATATCTACTTTTCATTTGAATACAAAATCCTGCACCTACCTCACTCAGACTTGGGGCCAGAAGCCTACATCAGGAAATTTCCAAAGTTGTCTCCCTTAAAAAAAGCAATCAGGAGATTCACAGGTTTTGTCAGTGTGAGGTGTGTGGGTGGGATGTGAGTGTTGTGGGCTGTGGGGGTTGCTCTAAAGAAATAGTTGAATTAATGAACAGATTTGTCATTAATTTTTTTTTTCATCACAGAATAAAAAAAAAATGCATCTGATATGTTTAGAAATTTAGCAGATAGCTTGAGATGCACATCCAATTCTAGGATATAAATGTGAAAAAGACAGGCTCTACCATATCACATCCTCCAGCAGAGAAGACAGTCACTTTTACAGCCAATTATTAATAATTGTCAAGGTGATAAGTGCTGCAATGCATAGATATCTGTGTGTGTACATTCTATATTAGTAGAATGTCATATATCATCATTATATCAAACTTTCATCATTAAAATTCTATGCCATTAATTTAGGTGACATTAATAACACTTAAACTTGAAATGTAGACACAATTTTGACTGGAAAGTCAGCTTCTTAGTTCTTAATTCTTGCACTTTGATTTTTCCCTCTGTATCTCCCATCTAATCTCCGACTCTCAGCTTCCCCTCATTGTCTTTTCTCCTCAAGTTCAAAACTCACTTCGATATAAGCAGTGTGGTGGGCTGGCAAGTTCAAGACCATGTGACCTTCCACATGCCAATTTTTTTCATCTGTTCTTGTTATTTCATTTTAAAACAAGAAAAACAATTTCCAGAGTTCTAATCTCATGAATTTTCTTTACAAATAAAGAATTGAGGAAGAATTATTAGGTTGTTTTTAAAGCTGCTTCCTGCTTTGACATTTTATGATGCTACTATCCTTCGTTTTCAATAGCAGTTTTATTATTTCAAGAAGCATTTCTTGGTATTTTAAACATACATCAAAACCTTAAATAAAGGGAGTAGAGTTAACAGGGCAAGTTGTGGGGTTCTGGAATTATGCTGGTAAGTCTTAAGCAATTTTTAAAAAGTAAGTTAATTTAAATGTATATTTTCATTATTCTTAAATCAGGAGTTGTAAATGAATACATATTTGTGCAACTCTAGCACAGAAGGGAGTTGAGTGGAAAATAGAAGAAGGTGTTAGGAAGACCTTAGCTTTAGTTCATTGTTATTCATTTAGGTTTGTGGACCCCAAGTTGCTAAATTTTTCCTTTTTATTAGAAGCCATACATATGAACTATTATGTTAAATTTTTAGATTTAATTCTCAAATTGTATCAATAAAATATTCTAGTAAAAGTCACAAGAAGCAGTATTCAGTCATCTAGTCTGTTACAAACCAACTTTCTCATTTTTAAAAAGAGATTTAAAGGATCAAAGAGTCATTTGGTCCTCATTTTTAATATTTTATTTTTGTTTGAGTCATGAACATTTAAATATTTTTCTAGACTTGTGGACTAGATCTGTCTAATACCCAGTGACCTTTTTAAAAAAAATTCATAAGAATTGATTTGATCACCAAATTTCTGTGTGCCTCAATTCTGTATTTGTAAAGAAAATTCATGAGATTCGACCTCTGAAATTGTTTTTCTTGTTGTTAAGTGCTGTCGAGTCAGTTTCAACTCATAGCCACCCTATATAGAGTTTCCTGGGAGTGACCGGTGGGTTTGAACCTCCAAGCTTGCAGTTAGCTTTCCCTACAGTGCCACACCAGGATTCTATATTAATGAAAAAAGGATCCTAAAATTTCTAAGCCAAAATACAAACTTGCATATGACCAACCAAGGTGCAGAAAGACTAAACAGTTTTCATGGCTTTTAGAAGTCATTTATGTCCCTATATGCCCATGAATCCACCTTTTCAGCTTCCCAATGTTCTTACCTCTTTTCCTTTCCAAGCTTATAATAAAAGGTAATCAATAGAGGCACAAAGGAATTCCAAAGAATGATACCAGAAGACTAAAGACTATTGATCATTTTACCTTTCTGTTAAGGATGCTCTCTTTTTATTTAAAATGCTTATATATATTTTTCTAAAATATCTTTGAAATAGCATAGATTTTTCTCCTTTGACTCTGTTCTAAATCACAGGATGTCGGGGCCATGATTTGAGGGGCTCCATTTCTTTGAAATAGAATAGATTTTTTTCCTTTGACTCTGTTCTAAATCACAGAATGCTGGGACCAAGATATAAGGGGCTCCAGTTAGTTTGGTGTAGCAGAACCGAATAATATTGTAAAAGAGGCTTGCATTATAGATTTGTTGAGTGTTTGGGTCTTAACATTGAGGGTGAGTTTTAAACTTTTTAACCAATTAATGGAATTCTGCAACCTTAATATGTTCAGAAAGAGTCAGTAAACCCCCAAACCCAACCCACTGCTATGAGGTTGTATTCCATAGGAATTCTCTAGGCTTTAAATCTTCACAAAAGCAGATTGCCATATCTTTCTTCCAATAAATCCAGTCATTGTTGTTAAGTTGGTTCTGATTCATAGTGACCCTGTGTAGGATTTCTGAGGTCCAATAGTAGAACTTAAATGTCTTCCGAGCATACTTATTTTAAAATTTGATTCATGGGAACTAATGTATTCACTTCATTTCCATGGAAACAATGTGGTATTAGTGTCAGGTGATAAAATCAGTAACCTTATACTTGATGCCATCCCTGATGGCACAGTGGTGAAACACTCAGTTGCTAACAGAAAGACCAGCTGTCCAAACCCACCAGCCACTCTGGTAGAAAAGTATGGCAGCCATCCATAAAGATTTGCAATTTGGGAAACTCCTTGGGAAAGTTTTACTCTGTCCTGTAGGGTTACCAGGAGTCCTGGTGCAGCGCTGTTGGCTAATGCGTCAGACTGCAAAGTCGTTTGAACTGCAAGGTCGGTGGTTCAAGCTCACCAGCTGCTTCTTGGAAACCCTATACAGGGTCGCTATGGGTCGGAGTCGACTCGACAGCACTTAACAACAACATAGGGTTACCATGAGTCAGAAACTACTTAATAACACTGGGCACACTGGACCCCAAGTAAATGATGTTTAATATTATTTGCCACAGGAATCCTTGAATGGCAAAAATGGTTAAGTTCTCAGCTACTAACTGAAAGGTTGCACCATGTATTAGAATTGATTCCACAGTAACTGGCTTTGTTTTTGCTTTAATTTCCTACATAGCCACTAACTAACTAACTAACTCCAGCCATCCAGTCGATTCTGACTCCTAGCAAACTTATTTAGGGTTTCTGAGTAATAGAAAGCTTCCTCTGTCTCCTGAGGAGCAGTTGGTGGATTCAAACTGCTGAACTTGTAGTTAGCAGCCCAACTCCTAAAACCTTTATCAGGATATAAGTAAATTGATTCTGATTTCCACTTTTCCTAGTTTATGTCTGGGTTTTCATGTTTCCCAAGAAGGTGGTGTTGTCTTGTACCCTTGAACCGGTTGTCGGCCCTATGGGTGTCAGAGTAGTCTTTATAGAAGCAAATCACCAGGGCTCTTATTTTGCAGTGCCTCTGAATTGATTTGAAAACTGTCAAACAAGTACAAACCACAAGCACCTTGTAAGAGGGTAACATATTCCCATTTGAATGGCTCCTGAGACCTGTTCTGTGAGGGGAGGCTACTCAAATGGATGCAGTGGTGGTAGTGGTTTTCTGCCAGCCAGTCAGTTCTGATTTATAGTGAATCCTGTGTAGTATTTCCGAGGCTACAAATCTTTATAGGAGCAGAAAAACTCACCTTTCTCCTGCAGATCTACTAAACTAGCTGACCTTAACGATTAAGCAGCCCAACACAACCCACTAAGCCACCAGAGATCCTTAACGGATGCAGTGGTCACTCAGAAAACATTAGATGCAGCAGAATTTCAATGTGTGATTTGTGTGTCTTTAAAGAAAGTTTTTGAAGTTGGCAGCAACAAGTGGTAAATTTGAGTTGAAGATGAGTGACTGGATATATAATTTTGAACGCTTTAGCTGCTTCTCATGGCACACCCTGTTTTGTTTTGTTTATGTCTTAAAGAACGTCTGAATCTGAATCTCTAATGCCATGATAACTTGCAAAAATTAAACTCCATAATTGAGCTGGAGTTTATAAACTCTGATGTCTAAAGTGTTGAATATTCATGTTGAAGCCACCTTGCTGGGAAAGTGTTAGACACATGGGGTGTTGAAACTTTTGATTCTTGGAGATTAGGTGTCAAAACACACAGGGCTGATTATTTTTAGCAATTATCAGTAAAGAATCTTTCTCTTGAAAATGGTGATCAGGTTTTGTATTTACACATCCCTGGTCATAACCCAAAACTGTTTTGTTAGAATCACAGAAAAGCAAGTGCATGTGTATTGTCACTCAGGTTTAAGTGAGAAAATCATAGATAGGTGATTTGAATGTATCTTGGCATTACCTTTTTTTTCTTCTTTACTGCATAAAACTGATGCTTAATAATTTAAAGTGTGTTTAAACAGTCTTATTGAAACTGATCAGATTGAGAGATGAGCACCAAATGTTTAATGTAACTACTGTTTATTAAAGTCCATATGTATGTGCAATTTAAATTCTGAAGGAAAGCATTTATTTCTGATGTTATCAAGAAGCCCACTTTCTTCCATGTCAGAGCAAATAAATCAGAGTCTCTGGGGATTTTCCGTTTAAACTCCTGATATTTTAAATAAAATATTCAGCTGATTTTATTGAGGACCATTGATTTACTGAATACAATGGTTGATTATCTATATAGAAGCTGATCTTTTTTGAGATTTATACCAGAATATTTGAAAATCCCTATCATCATAAAGGATGAGGGTGATTGTCTTCCCCTTCCTGTTACGTCTTCTCTTTCCACATTTGATCTCAAATGATTTGTAGATTTCCAGGAGTAAAATTAAATGCTGGCATGAAACACTTCTTCAGCCTTTGGGAGCTAGACTTATATTGCTGAGATAGAAGAACTGAAGTATTAACAAAAGGGAGATTATTTGAGCGACTTTTACAGTCACAGGATTAGAAATTGTACCATATCTCTGTCTCTTCTGAGAAGGTACAAGGCCCATAAATGGAAATGTCCTGTTGTCCCTTAATCCACCTAGACCCCTAGCAGAAGTGATAATAAGTGATCATATTTATGAGTAGATTGATATCTTTGTAAAGAACCGTGCAGGCACAGTGGTTAAAGTGCTCAGATGCTAACCTAAGAGTCAGTGGTTCAAATCTATCAGTTGATCAACAGGAAAAGATGTGGCTATCTATGTCTCTAAAGATTGCAACCTTGGAAACCCTGTGGGAAAATTCTGCTCTGTTTCATAGAGTCAGTATGAATTGGATATAACTCTGTGGCAGTGGATTTTTGTTTTGTAGAATTGATTTACTTCCCTAAAGTACAATATTTTATAGTGAGACCATACCCTAAATTTTCATTTTGCTGTCAGCGAAATTTTAATTATTTTCAGATTTTTTTTTTTCTATTATGAGAAATGCTATTATTAAGCATTCATAGTCATGGATCAAATGGTACACATTTTTAAGTGTTTCTCACTTAGTAGATTACTGGAACCCAGAACACGAGCATGTTAAAATTTGCTAAATAGTGCCAAAATACTTTTCAGCAGTATACAAATATCCATCACTTTATGTAGGGCCACCATTTGATAATTCCAGGCTCAAAAATGTCTATTTTAGAGAGTATAACCTGATTATCTCTGTGTGGACTTTGTCTTTATATACCTGATTAATAATTAGGTTTATATCTTTTCATTGCCATTTACATTTCTTTTGTGGAATAACTCCTTGAGTCTTTTACTCATTTTTATTCTTACTTGTCTTCATTGAGTTACAGGAGTTTTAAAAAAATACATTTTCTTTTTTATATTCCTTAAATGCATTATGTGTGATTTGAATTTTTCTTCCCAGTTCAACACATACTTCTTATTTTAAAAATACTTTATAATATCCTCTGGTGAACTAGAGTTATTTATGGTATTCTCATGAACTTAAATGTTTAATTTTAATTGTAATCAATTTTATCAGTAATTTTATGTTTAGTTCTTTTGTATTTGTGCTAAGGAAATCCTTCCTAAATCTCATTAAAAATAGTCTTCTGAAATCTTACATTCTGGTCTTTCATATTCATTACTTTAATCCACCTGGAATAGATTTTTTTCTGTGTAGAGTTTGAGTTATGGATTCAATTTCATACTTTATTGTGAATAACTAATTGTTTCTAAAGCATTTATTAAGGAGTCTCTTCCTTTTTACAACAATCTGCAGTATGGCCTTTTACATTTTTGAAGGACTCATAGATGCTTGGGATTTTTTAAATATAGCATTAAAGGTTTTTGTCATGGATTGAATTGTGTCCCCCCAAAATATGCGTCATCTTGGCTGGATAAGAATTCTCAATGGTTTGGCAGTTATGTGATAATTCCCATCATGTGAATTGATGTTATAAACCAATAAGAGGATTCAGGGTTGAATACACCATCCCAAGTCTCATCATGACCCTGAGACCCTGATTTGATTTAGGGGAGATTTCCAGGGATATGGCCTCTACAATGCCTTTTATCTTGAAAGATAAAAGGAGAGAAGTCAGCAGAGATGAGGGACTTACTATCATGAAGAAAGGAAAGCCAAGAGTGCAGTGTGTCCTTTTAACCTGGGATCCCTACAGTGTGAAGCTCCTAGATCCAGGGGAAGATGGATACCAAGACTTATAAGAGAGCTCCAAGAAATGCTGAGCCTACAGATTCTGAAAGGAAGCAAGGGTCTTTCTCCAGAGCTGATGCTCTGAATTCAGACTTCTAGCCCCCAAATTGCGAGAGAATAAATATCTGATTGTTAAAGCCATTCACTTGTGATTTTTCTAATATAGCAGTACCAGATAACTAAGAAAGATCTTCAAAACATCGTTCCAGCCAAAACTTCATTGTCTTATTTCCTATTGATTTTGTTCTACTCAACTGGACTCCTTGCTGTAGCTCAAACTTGTTCTACAATGTCTTCAGCATTTTCTACATTTCTTTTACTTCTAACATTTTGTCTTGTGATATTATTTTAGGCATAATTATTTCTCTCTTTTGAAAACATTTCAAAACAAAGATGATGTCTTGTTAATTTGCGATACCCTAAAAATGGCTTATTTTTCTTCATGTTTAATAAGTCATTGTTAAACTAAATTGTTGTTATTGTTTTTAAGAGCTGTTGAGACAGTTCTGACTTATAGTGATCTGGATCCTGTACGGTATTTGTAAAAGCAGTGTGTGGGTTCGAACTGCTGACCTTGTGGTGAGCAGTCCAGTGCTTATCTTGTAGCGCCACATAAGGATCTCCTCAAATAAAATTTAGAATGAAAAGTATTTCAGAAATTATCCAACCAGTTCTTTATATTTACCTACTCATGATCATATTGTCATTAGAAGCCTGAGCGTTGCAGAGTTTAAATGCAATGCTCAAAGTCACATAGATTGGTGAGTCCTTGAATTTTTTTTTCATTGGCTCATTCCAGAATACCTGTCATCATTCCATAGGTAAATAACTGAACTTGCCAATCTACACACTGCATAGAGGTATCAACCAATATGAAGAAACTGGAAAAGAGGTGAAGGGACACATATATGGCAGTTCTATGATCCTTAAATGATTTAAGTCTGTTAGCAGCCATGATGTTCATGGCTAAACTAAAAATACTCAGCATTTCCATAACACACTATGCTGTCTTACTTGGTTTTGGTCTTTGTTCTTGCCTCTCATTCTACAGAACTATTTTCATGTACCACCTTTGATGAATCTTCCCCTGCCCTATACATGAATGTCTTCTTTGTATATTTCTGTATGATGATATTCTTTAAATTCTGCACTGGTCTGACTATATATATTTGTGTGTGTGTGTAAACTGACTGATAATTTACATGGGAGAACATCAACTTTACACCATTATTTCATTGCAATAATTACAATCTCCTCCATGCATCATCATTCAACAGTATTAGCTTCCACTCTGTTTTTTTTTCTTTCTTTTTTTAGGGGGTGGGGTGAGGAGATGTACACAAAAACACTCAGGAATGTATAATAATTTAAACAACTAAAGGTCACATTCTGCAAGCCTGCCTGTTGGCCTCCGGCACTCAGTCCCTCTCTTTCCATGAGTCTAGAGTCCTCAGATGCTCCCTTTCTTCATGTCCTCATCTCTGCCTCCATCTCTGGTGTCATTGCTTCTCTGAATAGGGTCTGCATTCTGCGTGTGCTCTTCTTCCTTAATGGTCCTAGGATCCTCTGTTTCTGGACTGTAAGATTT